>NW_020273615.1:1704492-1841992 GCF_003268045.1 Sipha flava | reverse complement strand
TTTAAGTAAACGGGTGTGCGTTCAGTTTTTCGAAAATTTGTTAATTAAAACTCATTGATTTTATGGTTTATTAAATGTTGTGTTTTATTGCGTTTATTGTAACATGTAGGTACCTATTAAGTATTATTTGAAGCATAATTTTTACTTTGTCTACATAATATTTTTTAATAATGAATGCATTGTTCTTGAACAAATTTCTTTAATCAGTTCAATTAGTTTAGTTTTTTTATTATGTGTTACGAATTAAAAATATTGTATTTTTGAATAGTTCTATTTTTTTGTATGTAATTAACAAAAATAAACGTAACATATTATAAAAATATAAAACATAGTAGTTCGTTTTTTAATTTAAATTCTATAAAACCTTTGGACTGTTTTTTTTGCATGAATAAATGTTTTAAGAATTCAGAAAAAATAAACCTTGTAATAGGTATTTTCTAACAATTATGCATTTTGAGACCTGTTGGAAGTACTTTTAAAATTATATGTTAATTTTTTATAACATTGTAAATATATATTCAACACAAAAACTGTTTAGTATAATTCACGACTAGCATAAGTATTTAACTAAATATATTATTTTCACAATTATCATCAACAATTGATTTCATTAATACTTCCATAATATTTTAGAATATATGTAAAACGACTTAAATTTAAGGATCATAATTTTAATAAAATCTTAATTAAAATAATTTTAACTATATATTTATATATTTATTTTCATAGCTATAATTTTAAACACAAATTGTATTATTATAGTTACGAATTGGTTATCTATAGTTAGGTACATTGTTTAAAAATAAAATATATTTATAATTAAAATTTACACATAATATTGTGAATGTGAACAAAAAAAATATTACAAGTTCACCACATTTACCCAGTGTTCTTTATATAAGTGTATTTATTTTTTACAAATATTTTTACTTAAGAAATTGTAGTACTTTCATTTCTTAAAAATACTGTATGAATGTTACAGTTAAATTATGTATATTGTCATGTAGATATGTAAGCTGGAATCCGAACCCAAATTAACAATTCTAAACTAAATCCATAGACCACAATTCAATATCCATAATCCCTACAGCACAGTTTAACTTTGAATATTGTGTTGTTATATTACCTATTCTTCACAATTTGAAAAAATCATCATCTACTAATTATTTAATTTATATCCAGGGATGTCCATAGATGATAAGTTCAATAGCTATTCTATATATTTATTATGCTCTTAACCGTACGCTATATTTTTTATTCTAATTATTATTACTATTATTTAAATATTTATTTTGTATTAATATATATCGTGTTTGGTCTATTTGGTAAATGTTGTTTATGTAATGTTTGTTGGTCTTCGAAACCATATTTAACTGAAATTATATCAATACTTTTTGAATTGAACGAAAGAGTATATAGTAGGATTAAATTAATTTTGTCTTTTATAATTTTAAGTACCAATTTACTTGGAATCACTATAGTTAATTGAAATATTAATATTATTTTATTTTTTATTAAATGGCGTATTTTTGATTAGTTGTATTAAAATCAAGAGTAGTATCTAAATACTTAAGAGCAGTGGTTCTCAAACTGTGCTCCGTGGAACCCTACGGCTCCGCGGGAGAAGTCTAGGGGCTCCATGGGCATATATTAATTATCTAAATTTCTTAGTTATTGAGGAAAACACTGGTAACCTGAATTGCGCAACAAGTTATACGTTTTTGTGACACCAATTTTATTTACAACTAAGACTTCTGATAAAATTTGGTTATTATAACTTCATAACTTGGTTGGTATTATCACAAAATTAAATGAAGTAAATTTATCAATACAACGTAAAATGACTAATGTTTTCACAGCGAATGACAAAATCCGAACTTTAATAAAAATGAAATTTTGAACTGTGTGTTTTCCTTAATATAAAATATTAATAATTATTGTTGTTTTGAATATAAATTCCTGATTTTCGGGGCTCCGTAATTTTTTTTGAAAACATATGGGCTCCGCGGACAAAAGAGTTTGAGAATCACTACTTAAGAAAGTAAAGTTTCATATAGGATTTGTACACCCCGTATTTGATGTAATGATATCACCGATTATTATTATAAAAATTATAATTTGTCTCTTGAATTTAATTATAAATAATTATGAATTTTTTTTACAAGCCATACCAAAAAAAGCATATAAATGTGCTAAAATATATAAAAATATAAAAATTCTAACTGAAACAATTTTGGCGAAATTAAACGGTACAGTTAAAAACAATATTTCTTTCGAAATAAAAATACTCGAGAATTGGGCCTAGTAAACAACATGATTCCGGTTATTCATAGGAATATAGGTGTTCGGAATCTGAGGGAAAAGGATTATAAGTTCACTGTCCGATAGGTAAACTAAACATCGCACGCACATTGTATTTTTATAGTTTTACGATAGTACTAGGATTACGTAAATGATACGTCCGAAACGGTATTTTTTCGATTCACTGGTAATATTGTTGTTTTAATGATTTTCGTGTACCTCGTTCATGGCCTAAGTTTCCACGAGACCACCGTAACGCGTGCAGACCATATATTATTACATAGTCATGATAATAATAATATTGTATAGTCGCTTCTCGCCCACCAGATCCACCGATGTTATAATGTTATTGATGTGTTCATATTTTTTATGTGCCACTGCCACTTCGTCGTTATAATAATGCAGTGACACAGGGACGGAGAACTGTGTTTGGATCAATTAAAAAATGAATCTGGCCGCGACCTCAGGCAATTGGAGTCAATTAGCACGTATAGCAGAGCTCGTACATTGTGTAAAATGTATATCGTAAATACAAAATATAACATAGTTTACGACGCATTTTTCATATTACATTACTATGACCGTTAACGTACACGTAACACTTAAACAGTTCGTACATTTCGTCATGTATGGTAATATTATTACTTATTTCATTTATTCGCGTCACTTTTTATTTCCCATAGATTAGAAAAAAAAAGTTTTTACCGTATTTCAAGAAAATTTACGTTTTCGTGTTTCATGTTTTCTCACGCGAATTTTCTAAATAAGAGGGCTATTATGTTAATTCGTGCACCCCGCGTACAATAAAAAAAAACCAAACAACCGACTTAATTTAATAAATATATTTAAAAAAAAACGAATCGATAGTAATTTTCTGGTGATGATGGGCAATGATGGGAGAAAGAGCGAAATCGTCACCTCTATAAAATTATCCCTCATCCCCACGATCAAGCCACTGACTATTATTACTTATTGTTTTCCTTATAAATACGGTATAGAATAGTAATTGTTGTGAACGTACATTATTAATGGAACTTATGATGTGCGAATATAAAATAATTATTATTTTTGTCCGACATTATATTAATGAAAATTCTCAACAATCATAGTGAATCTACGAAAGCAGTGTCGTCACTCAGAAAGTGATTTTACTACACACGTGACACACACTCATGTTGGTGTATGTTTACGTATAGTGAAATTGTATCAGGGTGTCTGAGAACTTGTACACGTGTCGCAATAATGTATTAATATTAATTACATTATGTAGACAGGATCTCCGTGTAATATACTGGAAGATTGCTGCATTTTTCCACGGGCAAAGCGTCAGTCGTAGAAGAGACATCGTGATTATGAAGGGTATCGATTGAACGTAATGATAAATGTATCGGTGTCTATCCTTCGGGGGTGAGAGTGTAACAATAGCGTAATAATGCGGGTAACAATAGTTATTATAAAAATAACGGTGTACATTATGTGCGTATGATTCATGTAATGTTTCGTCCACATGTTACCACAATAATATTTTAATTGCCACTTCCTGCTGTAAAGGGTGTAATTTTGCAAACGTGTATGTGTTATTGAAAAAAGCTACATACAATTTATATTCACTAATTGTATTCCCGAACGGTATTGTTGTGCCCCAAATGTACATAAAAATTGTAGGCTCGTTAAAATTAAAATATATATGTATATTGTATATATTGTACATCAGGCCGTATGTGGCAATGATCGATATTAGAATTAAGTCCGTTGCGATTTTAAATTTATATGCCTAAAGAATTATTACAAAATATTATGATGTACATTTATCCGTATACATACCTAATTTTACAAGGAAAGAGTGCATTTATTCAATTAATTATTTTGTAGATGCATGCATGCATCTTGTACGATTATGCTTATTTGATATAAGATGTAATATTAAATCAATAAAATATCATAAGCATACTAATGAATATTATGAATTGTTGGTTTTTAGCCGTAATGTACGTACTAATTACAATATTCACTAAGTTCGTGACTTCATTGTATTTCTTAAAAACTACTGTATACCTTCAGAAGTATACCGACTACACGATTGATTGATGAGTATTAGAAAGAACAAATTAATACTCGTAAGTGTATTTCGTTTACAAAATATTACTTGTTCAAACGGCCGATAATAAAATATACAAAAAGCTCATCATAATACATGCGCACGTATAGTGTACTCTTGTATAACATATGGCTATTACTTACTGTCCTATTCATAAAATCGGTACTGGTATAAATATAAAACAGTAAAAATAATTTATACTGTGCGTTAGTGAAAGAAGATAGGTTTCTAATAATTTTTCTATTTAAAACAATTATTGTCCAATTAAGTTTTATTATTATTTTTTTTTTTACATCCTATACATATTATTATATTATTATACTAAATGTTGTCAATTTAATTTCATGAAATTATATCTACCAGTAATATAGGTATAATTGTATTGGTATTGTATTAAGTATATTATTGTGTTTTATAAATTTATACATGTGAATAAATTTGCATAAATTCACACAAATCATTTTTCCATTTCCTTACAACAGTATAGGGTGATCGTTAATAAAAATTTAAAAACTAGTCTATTGAGATCATGGTCTAATAATAGCTTGTTGTGCAATATTTAATTTCAGAATATTTTATTCTACAGTCATATCAGTTTGATTCTATAAGATTGCGTAGTACGATATTTATGTATAATATTGTATACTTACTATTATTATTTTTTCCGATACGTTTTTGTATGACTGACTTTAAACTTAAATATATATTAAATAGAAACTTAAAAATAATTATATTTCCGTAGCTGGCGTACATAACTTATAGATCTGAATTCACGAACTGTAAAATACTTACCTAAATCTTAAAAATTAAAAAATGACATTAGTTAGTTTATTGTATTAATTAATTTAAAAATAATTTTGTAATTTTTTTGTAATTGTATAATCACTTTAAAATTAAACAATTATACAATTATAGATTTATAGATGATCAATATAATTGTTAATAAATCGCATTGAGTTATTCTTTATCAATAATTAGGTATTAGGTATGTATTAAATTAACTAATACATCTTTATTTCTAACCATGATGTAGCAATACGTAAGTTCCTACAGTGATATTTATCCACAATTTTTATTTTTATACGCGATAAATATTATTTTAAAATATGTGGTAATAATGGTCTAGTGATGAATTGACCTTGTTTTATAGAAAATTAACGCAATTCAAAATACATAAAATCATGCTCCGTATAATTAAACTTGCATTTATATTACGCTTGAATCGTTTGGTACTGCGTGAACTTGTTTAATGATTGGAAACGTTTGATTTGCTGTTTCAGTTATATTTTCCGAGGACACATATCCAGCTACCATCGTGGAGTCTTCGACGGGCAGGAGCCATTCGTTGCCGTCTCCGCCGATCCAATGGCCGTTATCCCGCGGGAAACTCGGTAAGTCGAACAATTACGATCAGTCACTAAAAAAAAAAAACGCTTTTCTGTACATCCAGCGACCGAAACGCTTTAAACGTACGTAATCGTAGACAGGTTCGTAAACCAAAAAAATATTTTGGAAGGTTTTAAGTTGTACATAATATCGTACTCATATATAATCTATATGCCAGTATTACTCCATAAAAATGTATTCGATCGTTTTCCCGAATTTCGCAGGGGGTTTGAACTTCTAAGACCCCCTTTGCGCGCGCGTTTGATCGTAGACGGGGCGGACCAATGCGGATGCGGGAACGTCGCATGAAACGCATACTCGTAACGTGGTGTAACACGTACCATGGTATGTATGCACCTGTGAAACCGTGTACCGTGGTAGTCGAACGACGTTGGTCGGAAGGGAAACGTATTGTGTAAATCAAAAGCCGACTGGCATCAGCTTACTGCTTCCAACGCAATGTCGTATTATCATGAAACATAATGTGCGCGGAACGCAATGTTGTTCTTGATCGTTGTGAACCGCGTTTCTATGTACGCGTGTGCGTCGGCCGATATAACCCGGTGCCAATGTCCGGAAAACGTATATATTATTATTGTTGCTGTTATTAGTGATGAGAATAATCGGATGATTTCAATAATCAAATGGTTGAGTAATCGAAAAAAAAAATTATCGAATGATTAGTAGTCGAAAACAAAATAAACGAATGATTAGTAAACGAAATCAAAATAATCGAATGAGCGTGAAAGTGAAATGCATTTTCAATCCAAATATTCATACGTATTAAACTGATTATAGTGTGGCGATTACCGATTACCGGGAATTATACCAATGATTAAAAATAATATAAATAATAATACAATATTGACAGTCGACTTCTTATGAGAAAAGTACTTATACTTCTTATAATTTAGTACCCAATGGCAATGAGTAAAACGCGCAATTCTTTTGAATAATTCAATTACTTTGCTTTTGATAAATATGTCTGGTACCATTATTTGAATTATTAAAATCATTCAATTATATCCATCACTAAATGTTATTGCTGTTATTACTATTATTTATATTATTATTGTATCGATGCGCAAGCGATGAAACAAAAAACAATACGCCGCGGTATTTCGTAGCGGATCATTAATCGAAATAATGAAATCTATGCGACTGCTGGCGGACATCGCACCGCTTCTACTCCTCGACATCACGCCATCAATGCGCGGGGCGGGGTGTTGCGTTTCGCTTGATCGTTCATTCATAAAAAAAAAAAAAAAAACAACCGTAAATTCATACACGGTTTTCGATTAACACAATAATAATACCATATATTCCCGTTATCGTTTTTATTGTTTTCAACGATGTTGATGGTGCTGAAGATGATCGTGATTGTGTTCATCATCATCATCGTGCGGTCGGCGTGTTTTCTTGTTGCGGAGAAAAGAGAAGTAAAAAAAAAAAAATTAAAAAAAATATTTTGTTATCTGTATACCTAGTCCTTGGTCACGCCCGTAAAATTATATTATCTACAAGTCTTTATACAGATTACATTTCACAAGTAGGTATACTGCGTACAATAATGTTTAGGCGATCGTTCGAGGCGCAATAATACAACATTGAATCCGATCAGATATCGTCAATAATTCATTATGTTGCGATGCCGTAATATTATTAGTTACACAATGCTCGCGAATTGAAAAAAATTTAAATAACATTGCGTATCGGCGTATTTTTTTAAAAATGTATTTCTTATTTGTCCATGTTTTATTTATTTTTTCATCATTATATACCCCCTTCGTTTCTCGCTCTTGTAATGCGTAAGGTTTTTAACGCACTTCACGTTTCAACACGTTATTTAATACTACCCGTATATGTTTAAATCGATTTGTTTTTACGAAAGGTACAGTTTCCGCACTATAAAATGTCAATAGCTTATTAATCGCAGCGATGAGATCCGTTCTGGTTAGTTATTTTGGTATTATTTGATATTTATTTGTTGTCGAATGCATATATACGCAGTTTAATGTTTGGACCATTTCCGTAATATTAATATATTATAAATACATCGAAACATAAACAAAATTATTTATAGTTTCTGAAGTGCAAAAAGAAAACGCCTGTTGTTGTTGTTATTAGTTTAGTCGAACATGCGAAAATTATACGGTAAAACTGGCGTTGCCTATAAATGTATAAAGTACTCGTTAAAATATTTTAGTTGGACGTAGGTAGCCTGATTAATTTTTGAACGGCTCAACAATTTAAATAAAAATAAAATACCAGTTGTGTTAGTAGACACAAATTATAATCTCGTTAAAAAAAAAAAAAAACAATACTTGAATGGAAGGTTTCGTAAAAAAAATACAAAAACACGTTGTTTTATGCATTAGAAATCGTTTAATGGATATGTGGATATAGTAAAGTCACATATTTAAAAAAAATTGATTTGAATAAACACATCCAATAAGAAAAATGTAAATTTTCATTAATTCAATATTTCAATGTCGCACTTTTTGTCCGTCTAGGAATTTAAAATATAATATTATACAATTAGTATTTTAATTAGAGTATACATAATTCTTATTTTACTTATCACATGGCCGAAATGTAGTGTTAGTTGTAGTGTTTATTTAAATTAATTATTCTGATATTATTAAATTGTTTTCTTTGTACATTCTCATTCTTTCTGATTAAACTGATTTATTTGTGATTAATATCAATTTTAAAAGTTTAAAACATTACCAGTTTGAAATTGCATCGTCCAATAACGTATCCATCTTTTTTTTTTTTTATGTAGCTTTTTGTAATTTATTTAACTAAGTGTAATTCGTTTAGTTAATAATCTTAACTATTATGGCATAATCATTCGCTTTTTGGAAACAACGATTTAAATAATAGAACTTTAAGATAAAAATAGACAAATTAAACAGTTATTCAGACTTTAGACAGGTGTTTACCTTTAGATTTGTACACTGTCCAAGCTGAAGACAAATTTTCGTATGTAATAAATTAAGCATAGTTCATAGTTAGTGAGAGGATGCAAAATTATTAAAGCCAAAAAATAGATGACGTAATTTCTGATCGAATCTAGTCTTGCGCTATACGCTTTGGTATTTGGCACTATGAATGCGACAGCGTTTTCTGCCTCTTAAAAATAAAAATATCAAATTTTTGTTTTTACATTTTTAATGAAGAGTAAAGAGGTGCCTCGGTGGAACTGTCTTGCGTAGGATATCACAATAGTCAAATATTTCGCCCGTGTATGTTGTTGTTTTTTTTTTTGTTTTTGGAACGGTATGTCACCTAAGATATTTTAAGCACTAATCTAACTTGTTAATATAAAAATGTTGACTGTGGCTTTGAGAACGAATTGATTTCGACGTGTACGTCATGGTTAAAGTTGAACTTTCTCTCTGACGTTGAAATGTTGATTTACGCCTGTGTATAGTATTTATGTAGGTATATAAGCGCGTAAAAAACGTTCGAATGAACCACGATTCGACGCGAGTAAACAATATTTATTATACTCTTCGCGTGTTCCGTTGACGGAGAGATAGAATCGCGCAACATAATAATATTATGATTTTTTGTACCGTCCAACAATATTCGTGTTTTATTTATTTTCGTCTTTGATTAGCAATGTCGTCACGATATTTCGTAGTCGTGGAGACTACGTCGTACCGACAACCGTCGTACACGTTCACGAAGACAACCCCAAACGTTATCGAAACACCGACAACGATGAAAGATTTTTCAAAAACGTTTGTGCAGTATCTCCGTAAGAGCTTTGCGAGCTCGGCTTTTTCACCGAACCGTACACTCGTGCGTGCGTGCGTGCGAGATTTAGCTGTACGGCGGCGGACCGTTCGTCGTGTAACCCTTTCCCACCCGCTCACCTGTCCGGTCCATACGTTCTCGCGTTTTAACGTGCGCGTTACACACACACACACACACACACACACATACGCTCGCCGCTGCCACCGCCGCCTTCAACGACGCCGTTCGCCGCCTAGTTCGACTTCGGAATCGGTTCAGTTTGTTACCGACGGTCGAACGTTAAACATTATTTGTCGGTCACGCGCTCTGTTCTGTCTATTATTTTTTTTTTCGCCTCACTCTCTCTCTCTCTCTCTCTCTCTCTCGTTCTGGCGTCCTTTAAACCATTTCCGTTAGATTTTCTTTTCGGCTACGACCGACGATCGTCGATATTTTCGTAATAACGTTTCGTTGTCGAATATTTGTGCGTTTTTATACTCCACGGTATCGCGTTTTTCTACATTTTATTTTCCATCTCGTATTTGATGTCACACGCGATCCGCAACAATCGTTGTTCGTTCCCGGGCAGCATATTGTTACGACGACGACGAAGACCCGGCCGTCAGGTCGCTGAAATATACCGCACTGATATGTATTAGTGTATCATCTCATGCACGAAAAATAAACGAGAAAAATCGTTTTCGTCGCAGACGTTATATGACCGGTTTAATCGAATCATGCACACGTTCCGGTTGCCGGAGTTCCTGAAATGCGTCAAGAATTATCTGAACAAAAAAGGTAAATACCGTTTCACGCGGACGTCTCGAACCCCAGCTCGGTAAAACGCCCCGGACCAATGTGCGTACATTGTACCGCGGTAGAACACACTAGGCACACGTAAAATATTAATGTTAACGGTGCGTTTAACTGTGATCGGGCGTAATGATTAGTGGATCGATTGTACTCTATCGAAGAAAATTCATTGCGCGCGATAGTCACAAATGTGAAACGCGCAGCGCAGCGTTGACCGGGTTGTATAATAAGATTCTCGAAAACGATTAAATAGTACTACTCTACTGCACAGGAAAGTAAAAAGTTCTCTTGTTCGCCGTTGCGTCCGAACGACGGTCGGTGGAGTATTTCCGTCGTCGTCGTCGCCGCCGCAGCGGTAAATAACGCGTTCACGGTGATAATTATAATAACGACCAATGTGCTGTACGTACACCTCTTCTCGTCGTGTATTATTATAAACGTTTTTGATGCCTACAATGAGTAATTAGCGGCGCAACACGCAAGTGTATTTAATATATATATTCTAGCGGTGCACTTGCCGTCCGGAGGGGCCGTCACCTGCAAATGATAATTGTAGTACTACTACGGTACGCGTTTTAGGTAAAACGATCCGTCCAACGATTATTATTTATTATTATTTTAGCGTGGAAATCTGCCGGGCGGGAAAACGCAATAAAATACACTCATCCGCGGCGGCGGCGGCTTTACACGTAATATACCACAATAACAATAATAACAATAAACACTCGCACACAACAGTAACCTGCGTGCGTTCAAATCTCATTATTTCCGGAATACATTATTCCGATCACGTGTAAATGCCTTACTTGAGTAAACAAAAACTTGACAAGTGTACGTGTGCGTGTTTGTATATGTGTACGCGTGTGTACCTCTGCAGTGCGCGTCGTGTACAATGTACACTATATGTTGTGAGTGTGATACGCACGCGTGTTGAGCAACAAGCATTTTTTTTAAACAATCGCTTTCAATGCGAATCCGTTAATCGTCGCGAAATCCTGTCGTTGTACGGTGCACAACGTTTACTGTTATCACGTCACGAGCGCGTAGACGTTTGAAGCGTTCAAATTTTCGTATACGTGCGCTCGATGAATTTTGAAATGTTCGTAAGTGTTCGTAGCAATGTTCGTAGCCTGTGCGATACGACACTTGTTGAGTCCCTACGGTACCCCTATCGCAAACTCGTCCCACGACGTGTATTTTCATTTTTCAAATCGTTTTCACGATATTCAGCACAAGTAGCAGCATAGATTCATTACCGTTGCGAGCCTGTAACTGTGCGGACGACGGCCATGAGTTTTTGCTCGTTGTTTCCCGACATTTTCGAAACAGTCCTCAGGGTCGTGGCACCGCGTCGTTCATACTTTGGATGCGGCGAAAATACTGCCGGATTCTGAATGCATATCTGCAGGTGGAAAATTACCGTGTGCCGATGTTCCGTGCGTTTGCATAAATAATACTGCAGTGATTTGCGCGTGTGCTTTAGTGTGTGTGTCCGTGTGTGCGCGCGCAAGTATGTTTATTTTCAAGGACAAATTTCGCTAGTATAACGTACACTCGCGGCCAGTTTATATCGACAATATTATGTTCGCTAATCCACTGTGTGAACGATTTGCGATCAATTATCATTTCGTTTTTGTTTCTACTTTTGACATCTCGCTCCACCGCAATCACGACAACGACGACGGCGCGGTGCCCGTTGACCATCGGTCCCTTTTCTTTCACGCGTTCTTTTTACCCGGGTCCGCGATGCTTACCGTCGCGGCGCGCGCGGATACACGCATCCCTACCAACGAACTTCCTTTCCTCCCGTTGTATCTTCCCCCCTCGGGTCGTCTCGTTTTATAGTCTAGCGCGCGGCTTATGCGACGCGCGCGTTTCCGGTCCCGCGTGCAATCTGCTCTACATCAGGGATGGGCAACAGGCGGATCGCGTACTCTCTGATATCCGGTCCGTGCTACGTTTTCAAAGTACGTTGATCGTAAAATGTAAATATTATATTCTTATCTGTTATTGAACTGTGGCTAAATGATTAAACGTGTAAGTACAATATGCATCCATATCGGTGTAGCTAATATAGCTACAGATGATAGGTACTTATTTTTTTTGTATTGATTCAGTCATAAAATTAAATTATAGAAAACAAACCGTTAATCTAATCGATATTAATGACCCATTTTTTTTTTATTTTGTCTTATTTACTCCGACCCGTTAGAGTTCTATGCGTTGGCCCTCTGGTTACTTGTTGCCCATCCTTGCTCTATATCGTTATTATTACGTTCTAGGTGCTATGATGCCTAAATGAAAACATTACGAATACATTACGTATCACGTCGCGGCGCAGCCGTTCGCGTCAACAACGGTGCACGACATTAATGTAAAATATAATGTTTATTTCAATATAGTACACTCGTCGTCGCAGCGAGCAGAAGGATTATAATAATAAACTATAAAACGATTTGCATCACGGGAGGATCATACATAATGCCGTATTATTATTATTGTTGTTGTTGTTGTTCGGTTCTTTTCGTCGAAGGCCGATTTCCGTATACGTATATTTTACTTAGGAACCCGTAATAAATGTGTACGATTTCGTTGTCAAAAAAGTCTCATAAAAAATTAAAAAAAACGTAGATAACACTCAGCCATACTATTAGTATTATTAACATTGATTCCGTCTAGCCTTTTAATACCACCAATAACAGTATAATAACAATATGCTCGTCGTATGGTTTGCAGTTTAGAAACAACGTTCATCGATGGGTGCGTACAATATTCCGCGATAGCTATATACCACGTTTACCTAACGCGCAGTTATAATGTATTCTAAATCAAACTGTCGATGAATATATATTTTTGCAAATCAATCACAAAGTCGAGCTTACAAGAATTGGGCTGTAACATTGAGAAAACTACTCCGCGTTTGAACGCGAATTAAGATGCCAACTTTTTGTGCAATTGGAGTTATAATGTTACGCGTGGATCTGATGTTGTCACTTATTCAGAGTTTTAAACATTCAATCGTTTACTTGTTTTCGTCGGTTTTATGGAATATTATTTTCACTTGACGATTCTATTGACGTAAGACCATAGGGGTGCGCACGGAAGTTGCCGGGTGTGCCCAGGTACCCCCTGAAATGTTGTTTTAAATTGCCCTACAATTTAAGTCTAAGAGTAAGGGGCCCGTATTTCAACTGATGTTGCTCGAATTAAATGTAATTTGTTCTAAATAAATATTTGGTAAAAAATAAATAATGTTTCGTAATAGAAAAACTCTTATTATAATATAATAGCTTCAATTGTTTACAAAAGTACAAATCATAAATAATTGGAACTACCTGACAAAAATACACGGGATTCAAGGTTAATATATTCATTGGGACTAATATACTACAATATTAAATAAAAAAATAAAGTTAAGTTTATTTATACTCATTTATATATTATAATTAATTAAATATACCTGCACGTTTTGTTAAGATAGGCCCAAAAATATTATAGGCACCCGTTGAAATACAGATCTGGGCACGTATAGGCGTAGGACTGCGTACCAATGGGCAGATCTACAAAAAAGTGCTAAGCTTCGGAAAGTTTGGGTGGTTCCCTCGAGAAAATACAGTTTGGATTTACTTTAGACTTATAAAAATTAATCGTATTGGAATATTTTAATTATTTGTCATAGGGAATTCTAGTTCGACAAAAATGCGAAACGCAAATTTGAGTAAAGGTATGAAAAGGTTAAATCGTTAACCTTATTGTTTATCAAATTAATGAATCAAATAACTGCGATAGAGTTAGGCAATTTTAATTCATAAACTCACGTCAGTCTACGCTAAGTTATGTAGCCACTTGTAAGATATATTTTATTATCATTGATCAAATACATTCAGCATGAATCTATTATTATTTGAACATTTTTAGTTACCGTAAATTTATATTTTAAAATAATTTATTGACTTGAAGAAGAAATGAATATTGTTGCGAAACACGCAATCATAATTAAATGTATACTATAAGTGCGTTTTTCACGATTTGTCGGTAATATTTGAAACAGTATGAAAATATATAAAATACATACATATATATATATATATATATATATAATATGAATTATTTGTGTTCTTAATTGTTCATATATAATTACTTAAAAACCATTTGGTTTTGAAAGAAAACCTTCCCTTAATATAATTTATAATACAATTAGTTTATCTAAAAAAAAAAAATATTATTTCGCGTTTTCGCTGTAATATACTGAAAAATTGGAATAATAATCATATCTTGTATTCCAATTACATATAAAAGTATAATATTTAATAACTAACAAATGTTTAGTTATAATGATTTTCTTTGTATTTTAATTTTTTTTTTCAGAATTATTATCAACTGTTAAATCGTTTTCAATATTTCATTCTACTTAGTATAATTTAACAATTTTGAACAGTTCATGTAATGACCTCGTTGGGTTCATTAAAATAGCTATTAAATCAATAAGTTTTTATAATGGCTACGTAATTTAATTAATGTCATTGATTCATAGTAATTATTTAAGACTATACATCTACACTGAAATTGTAATATACTTAACTACCTTTCCGGTTTATCATTTTATATTCTGATATAAATTAACATGGACAACTTTTCATAAATATTTTTTGAAAATATAAAATTTATTTTATCAACTTTTGCAAATAATTTTTCTGATGAATATAAATTGATGAATTAAAATTTGATTCATTTTTGATTCATGACTTTTTTTTTTTGAATAATGCATTTAAAATATATTTAATTTTTTAATTTTATTACTATCAAATAATAATTATTGAAAATATTACTTAGAAAAGAATACTAAATGTACCTATATACAAATACAATTTTAATATAATATTCTTATATTGATTTTGTGATTCTTTATTAATTAAACTTTGATAACTTTGGTGATTCGATTTTGTACATTTGAATACAATGATAGAAATATATAGGGTTATCTTAAGTTTTGCAATTGTTTTTTCTTATGTACTGAAGATTTAAATAATTTATTAATACGAAACATTAATTAAAAATCAATAATACTTTCAAATAAAAATAGTAAACGAATGAAATATAGTATGTCTAACTATTTATAAAAATTATTTGAATTAGTCATAGCAGTTTATTATTAATAAAAATAAGCTTAAAGACTAGGTATTATGAATCAAAATTAACATACTAAAAATTGTTTATAGTATTATCTAATTATCTACGACAATTTAATTGTAATACAGTTTAAATAATAATTGTTGTATTATTAATTAATTATTACTAACATTAATACTTATTGTTAATAAATTAGTTAAATCTTTTAATTTTTGATAAGAGTTTAATAAATTTTCTTCTATCCATAATTTTTATTGTTACACGAACCAAACGAACATTTTTTTTTTAATTTCTACAGCTATAAATACTATAAATGATTTCGTTTTCTTAATATTTTGTCTATGTATTTAATGTACTAAAATAATTATTTGAAGTTGGCGCAATATTGGGTAGAAGATAATATAGTAAGATAACTAAAATTAAATTGGTGATCTTGAGATTACAAAATATGTACATTTTATAATACATTTTTCGGAACATTATAATACACCAACATTTTGACAGTTACATTAATTTTAAAATTAGGTGAATATTGTGTTTTTGACATCATATATACTTATGATGATACTCCAAATTTGTACATATTATTAGTAAATTATATTATATCATTATACTGTACATATATACATACATAGTTACAGATGCAGTAACAGTTAAATGTTATTATTATTGTTATGAACAATTAGTATACATTTTACTATGAGTAAGTTATTGGTTTGTATTTTATCGAGTATTGTTCTTAAGCGCTTCATCCCTGGAGAACATATTAACGAAAAATCGGGTTTTTACAATTAGTATCCAACATAATTCAAAAGTTTTCATTGATTTCAAAAATACATATTCTTTTAAAAATGAAAACATTAGGTGTTATTAACTAATATTTAAATGTTGTAAACTGATTATCTAGCACATACCTTTACATGGTTTTATATTAGTAATTACTTCCAAACGTTGTTCAGCATGTCTTTTGGTTCGCAATTTATGGCCGCTGGTATTCTGGTCCGAGTATGTAATAACTAAAACATTTATAAGGCATCATAATAAAATATTACACTAAGTTAAATTGTAAAATTAAATCACCATTGAGAGATTTTGCCATTTTGGTATACCTTTTAACTTGTAACTTCAATAATTTCGCGAAAAAGTTTATATAGTTATAAGTTATTTGTAAATTTATAGAAATAACCTCTACTATTAAGCTTATCTTTTTGTCCATCGGTATTCGGTTGGTCCACCTGAAATTATTATTATTATGGTTGGATGAACATTTTTATGAATCACGCCATATTAGCATGATTATTAACATTATATTTAACAGATTTGAATAATCGTTTTCACGATTTATTAATATTTCAATGAATTTTTCCCAACACTTGTTCCCAAATAAAATATAGTACTGCTGTGTCGTACGCGAAACGCCTTATGAATGCGGTTAAAATTTCTATGTGCACTGAGTTTAATAGTTATACATTTATCAGATTGTTAATAAACTACGCGTCATGCTCAAAACTACACCAATTACAAACTTGCGTTTCTTTTGTATTAACGGCGTACGTTTTTGGCTGAAAACGCGTATCATAACAGTACATTCGTTCTTACGCGAATTATGTCTATATCTGTGTTATTCATAACTGAATGTATTTGTGGCTGTTGCTCGATAAAATGGCATTTTCATCGCACGTTATTGAAATATTCCGTATACCTACTATAACCTTGTCCTGTAAAACTGTCATTTCTCATTAGCGTCGAAACAAAAGAAAACAGTTCTGTTGTCGACATTCTTATCTTCAGAACACCTAAATACCGTTTCCTCTTTTCGCTGTGGTCTTGTGGTCAACAATTTGTTCGAACACGAGAGATATTTCTATGTGACGCACGCGTTGATAGGTTTCTAATCTTTCAAAACTATTATCCACCGAATAAGAAATTATCGAGAACAGTTTTTCGTATAGGTGTGAACCGATCTTATTTACTCTTGTTTCGAATTCTTTTTGACGATTGTTATTAATATTTTAACGTCGTGTCGACCAGCCAGTCGCCGCAGAATAGGATAATGTACACGCACATGCGAGACATGACACATCGGGCATAATTTGGCGACGACGTCGTTTCCAATGGACGAAAATTAAAAAAAAACCCAAACATTCGTATTAGTATTTAATATATATTACTTGCCTTCCATGGTAGACTATATTGTTAACAGAATCGAGTCACGAAGCGAAATTATAAACATTTTACATCAGGTTAGGTACTGGCTATTATTGTTTCTCATCATGATCGCCTATAACATTTGCATAATACAACGCGGTAGGTCAATTCTAAAAATTTTTTTACCCTTTTCGGAAGTCTCGTGCCGTCCATACAAATAGCAAGCAACATTGTTTTTTTTATCTATTTCATAACAGTATTGTATTTTACGTACAATACGTATCTGAATCACGCGTTCGTCCGTGCGCGTGTCGAAAGCTGTAAATCGCGTTTTGGCTGTTGTGGATGTGCGCTTATAATGTATACGACAATATAATATTACACACGAATGCCACACATAACGTTTTGGAATCCATTCACGCGTACAAAACATGATCCGAGTGCGTTCGTAATCATCGATATTTTTCCGGGGCTCAAAATGAACGCAGTACCCCGCATCTAACGATTTTTCTGACACGGATATACAGTACACTTGAAAATAGTTCGCCTTCCATCGTTTTGGCCCATTTTACCTAAATATTTAAAAATACGATGTTTTAATTGTGAACTTGATTTTTCGATAAACATATGGTACTCGACATCCGTTTGAGTCACGTTTATCATATTATTTTACTTTAATCACGCGCAATTATAAATATTTGAAATTTAATTTAAAAACAATGGATATTCTAGTAACGTACAAATGTGTAACGAATAACCTTTTAAGAATCATTAAACGAAAATTACGTTCATTAAATATTAATGGCTCCCATAATAATAAATTGTTATCAATATTTAGTCTTAATATTACTTGAACTTTAGTATAAAACTATCAATAATATCGATTATACACGCATATTATTAGCGAAATAAATGTACACCTTTATTATTTCTTATAAAAGAACGTTTTAATTTAAATTGCATTAGTAATAAAATAACAGGTAGAAACGTATATACGAATGTGTATTATTTTGTGTTGGCTTGAATAATACTTATTTTGCTTCAATTTAATTGCTAACTATACTCCAAATAAGTGGTTCTCAACCGGTGTGTCGCGGTACACTGCTGTGCCGCGAGATCGACTAGGTGTGCCGCGAAAAATGTCTGATATTTGTGATTAGTAATATTTCAATATATTTTATTTCATTATATTTATTTTTAAAAAATATAAAAAAAAAAACATTAATAATGTGAGAACTTAATTATTTAAGCAAAGGAATATTATATCATAAAAAGACATTTTTAAAATTATTATTGAAAAACTTGAGTTTGTCGTTTCTTACACAAAAGTTCGATTTATGGTTGAATTGAAGACAAGCACACACGCATTTCCTAATCAATGTAAAGAAGTCTCTCCCATTTTTTGTTTTTTTATGTTTATTAATGCCAAAAAGCCTAACTCGCATAAGTAAGTGGTTGAAAAGTGTAACAAAATGTTGATTGCTTCTTTTGCTATTACAGGATATTCTGACTGCATACATCCTAAATCTAATTAGTGGTAATTCATTATATTTCAGTCGTAGTGTTTGTAGTATCCTGAATTTTTTTCAGCTGTTTTTCTTTCTCAAGAGATAGGTCAGTTGTGAATTCTGAAAATATAGCATAAGGATTGCGCATTCTTAATTTCAATTGTACAGATAAGTGGATACATGTGTAGGTAAACTTTACGGTTTTAACCCAACTGGATATCTTAGTGCGTAGCCCAAGTTTTTGTTTTTGTCAAGTGCATGAGTGTTCCGCGAAAACTTTTGATGTATAATAGTATGTCGTGAAAAAAAAGGTTGAGAACCACTGCTCTAAATGTACTCTCTTACTGTGTACCTACGTGTAAAGTAAATGTTAAATTACTTTATACCAGGTGGATCGGAAGTTTGAAATATATTATATAGAATTTCTCATTTGGATTAACTCGTTATATGCAATAAGAATAGATTTAATGTATTTTAATAGTTACATATTTAATGATTAGAAATGCGAAATTGGCTCTCGTACCTCCTAGACAGTCTTAATGTTTATCGACCGCACCATATTTTATACACATGTTTTTACATTTTAAAATTCGTAGGTCTTCAACCCGTCCGTCGGCTTTAGCGAATTATAATACAAAACGTTATTTCTCTGTGGGACGTTAGCTGAACAGTAGCAGTAGAGAGGGGATGAGTCCGCATATCGAAAATAGACCATCGTCTCGTGCCAACGGGACGAAAAAAATTCTCATACCATTTTATACTTGGGGAAAATACCTCGAGACAGTGGTTCCTAAATAAGAATTATAATTATAAACACTATAGTGAAGTATATACATATTATTGCGGCTCGTATCACAGTACGAATTATTCTATTGGACGTTTTATTTTGTTGGATTAATTATTTTCAGTTGATAATATGTTCGTTGATAGGATACGACTATGTCCTACTATTGTGTGGGATTCCATTCATGGGAGAGTTCCATTCATAAAAATGGAAAAAAAAAAAAAAAAAAAAAGCATATAGATATCTGTACAGCTATTTCATCTCGATTTCCTGTCATCATGTCGGTAATTTATTTCTCCATCACGCATATTGCAGGGTCATAGCTCATTGAAAATTACACTTGCAGTGTACAGATGGCGTTTTTATCGGTGAATATATAGCGTAAAAAATATTAAGATATGAAGTGGGAATATATCTCGAGTTCGTGACATTTTATTCATTAAATGAGATTTTTTTTAATTCGTTTTTGTCAATTTGTTGTGATGTACTTATGCAATTATATAATTATACCATTTACGAATAATATTAATTTGCCCTCGTTAATTGTTCTCAACGGTTATAATCACATAGTATGATGTAACCTGCTTAGTGTAATGTTTATATAATAAACGTTATCATAAGTGTATCAATGGGACTTCGTTGTTCGGTGTTATATTGTGTGCGCTCGAAATGTATATAGATCGAATTTTCCTTTTTTAATTAACTAGATAATTAATCTACGACACTAAAAAAGAAAAAAACATAGTAAAAAGCGTATAAAACTTGTCAGTATGTTTTTTTAAGTATTTTTTTTCCCTTATAAATCAGATAATTCGATAGTTTTTCGATACTCAATCGGATTAGATCACGTCTGTCCAAGATCAAAGATGCAATGGCCTTAACTTGTTTTTAAAAAAATCGCGCTCATCATCAGTCGCCTCAGTAACTGGTACCTATGCAAGGAGTAAGACATGCAGTGCATATTTCCACCGTATACGTAAATTCGGGAAGTATATTTGTTTCCGAAAAGGTTGTGCAATCAATTCGTGGATGATACACCGATGTGTGCTGGCGATTCACATCGATTTTTTTCTAGACGAGCACCGAATAGGCCTGTGAAACGTGATATCCGTTCTGTCTTTCATTTTTTTTTACGTCCGCGCAAAACCGAGCGTATGTGCATTGGTTTTGTGTACGATGTGTATTCCCCTGAATAGCGCTGATACATGCGCCTTGTGCACAAGAAGATAACATGACCCACGCACATGTAAGCTAGTGTTATGACCCCAACAGCTTTGTAATACATGTATATAATACATGGTATATATTATGGTAGATATGTGTGTGTTATCGTGTTTTTTTTTTTTTTTTTTGGTCTTTTAGCCTTGATACCGACTACAATTGGCTCATTCATACATGTGCTGTTCCTCGCGTCGACTCCTCGAAACGCACTAAATATATTTTATATTATATTTTTTTTTCGGGAGGATGTAATACGTCAATTCGTCGTGTATTCGTTTTTATCGTTCAACAATGGTAAATTTACATTTCACACGCAGTCGATACCGTTTAACAGTATTGGTCGAGGTTTAAATAATCGTCGATAATTGCCGAACTGAAAAGTAAGAATAATATTATATGTCCGCGTTTTATTCAGCTTAAAGCTGACTATATTCGTCTAAAAAATATATATTTACACGACCGTTTTGAACGCTATTGGTTTTGAAATAGAAAACGACCAATCAACGTGATATACTCAAACTCGTAGTGTATTTGGACTGGACCGTTTAGAACGTATATTTGCTGTGCACGTATAAACGTATGATAGACAAATAACGAAATTGAAATTAGCATCCCGTGCCCTCGTATTGTTTTGCTTGACAACGATGTACACTACATACATATGGGTAAACTAAATACTTTTACCAGTAGTAGAAAGTAATAATTAAATTACTGTCATGACCAAAGAGGAACACTCATTTATCGAAATCAAAATAATTTTTTTATTTTAATTTATACTATTATATCCGTTTCGAGATCAAGAAAATCGCAGGACGTTTGACGTTGACGTTTGAATAGATGTATTTATTATTCTGTTTAACTTTTGTTTTTTTTTTATATAAACTCAAGGTCGGATCATAGGCTATACTATTATAATTTATGAATTGTTGGATTTTAGTGTATACTCTGATATATACCTATATTGAGCTTAATTTAAGTGTATGAGTATTTAATATTTTATTTTTTCGATAATCGTATATTTTCTATAAAATAGTAAATTAGGTTCGGTTCGAATAGTGTACCTACCTACATATTTTTATTACTTTCACTGGATTTCAAGATATATACATATTTTATTTAATATATTATTTTATTTACAAAAAATAATATTTAAAATATTTATTTTTTTAATACATCAGTATTATATTATGTAGATAAATTTACCAAAATTAAATAACAATGTGTAGATTTAAAATTAATTAAACCAATTACATGTATTATTTTTAATATTTTGTATTAGAATTCATTCAGTGCGTTTCTTGCGTATAATGTTTTTAATTTAAACCACTCTTTGTATTAATTTTTACTGACAAGGATTATTATATATTTTTGATGTATATATTAAAGATTAAACTACCTATATAATATAAAGACCATAGTTAATACTTAATTGGTAATTAGTATTGGTTTTTTTTTATCACGTATTACTTATTACTTTATTAGTCATTACTTATTGTAATATGTGTAAAACTACGTCAAACCTAATTAATATAAATGTGGTCAAGTTTTTACTAAATATTTATGTAACTTTCATATTTTTTATATTTGTATATATAATTAATAAGAATACATTTGTAATATAAATGTATTCTTATAATTTATTATTAAAATTTTCATTTAGATTTTTATTATTTTTTTAATTATAAGATGTAAATCTATAGCTATGTATATCACAACATTACATAATATACATTATCGACGTATTTCGTTATAATAAATAAAAATAAAACTAGATATACGTTTAAAAAATATACTTTTAAGAAATATTAGTATGATTGATAAAATAGTATATTCATGTTATTTATTTTATTGAAACTCATACTTAAACTTGTAGTTACAACATCTTGTTTAAGAGGCTGGTTTATGACTCAACTAACAACATAACATATTTTAATTAATATTTATATTGAATTTTATACTATATATCCTACACTTAATAATCATTTAATATAGTAATTAAAAGATTAAATTAGGTCGATAATTTCGTATTAAATTATATGTTCTAAAAATTTGAAATTTTGGTTAAACAATGCTCATACTTATTATAATCATAATTCAGCTCTACACTATAATATTTGATCATACGAATTTTTCATGGTATAATGCTTTGTGTATCCTCTAGTAATTGTTTTTAATTTTCTACTGTTAATGGTCTTTTATTCATTTTCTAAAAAATCTATATCATACTTTCACACAAATAAAAATTCAAATTATCATTTTGATTATAGTATTGCTTGTTTTTCTTCATAGTTCTGTATATAAATATTGAATGGATATTATTCATACTAAATGAACTTTGAGCGTGGTTAAACTGGTTAATACATAACAATATATGTAACGTTTAATACGAATATCAATAAATATAATTATAAGGTGAATGACGTTCATTCGAATCAATAGTTTTTGATGTCATGGATAAGTATGTTTAAGATTTACGGTAAATTATTACTTGCCATATATTGTATATACTATTCTTTACATAATATGAATTCTAGTCGTATATCATTATCATTATCATCATCATTTATAAGTTCTCGAAATATTATCGTATGCACGGACATTTAAGACTAATATAATATATAAATATTATAATTTTTACAATAGAGTAGTAGTAAACTTAGACGGTCCGAGAAATCCTAGTACTATAAATATATTTTTTTTTTATATTTTTAACTATTAAAAATACTAGTTATATGTTTTCACGTCAAATTCTAAACGGCATATATGTGTGTGTGTGTGTGTGTATGTGAGAGTGAGTAAAATGTTATGTAATTATTGTTGAAGTTTTCATCTCGATTTATGTATTTCCGTTTGTTATTTATGGGGGGGAGGGTGTTTAAGAAGGCTCCACCATCCGGAATAAAAATATGAAGTGCTGTAAAAAAAAAAAAATTATTTAATTGATGATTAATAATATTTTAAATAATATTTAATGGTATTTAAGTAGGTATATTTATATTTTTCATCAGCTCTCTCCCGAAACGAGACACTGACTATGCGCACTGTTTACCCATGACGCCTTTGTGTGTACCTATACATATATATTTCGAGCCATTGGCGTTGACCGATAGTCAAATAAGCTTTTCTTCATCGGTCACGAGTGACGTTTGAGAGGTGTACGCGCTTTCCGTCCAGGTGCATATAATATAGCGTTCGAATTCCAACGGCTATGTACATGAATATATGTATTTATATATTAATCCCTACCACCCAAAATGAGTCATTGAATACTCGCCCGCAACGTGGTGTAACCAAAAGGTCGGGTTTTCGCGATTGTTGTTGTATGTTGAATATTATGCGAGATCGATGGACTTTCGATACGTTCAATCCGTGTCGCTCTGCAGTGCGGGTACAGCTGTAAGACGAAAAATAGGGCTAGGGATGATGGGGAAAAAAATGTATTTTTTTTTTTTACGTATTTCGTAATCAATAACACTTGTGAAATTTACGTAATCGTGGGTGTGTTTGCATCCGTTCGTTCGTTGATATACGTATCACGTCTACGTACGTTTTATTATCGTGTTGATGATGGATGGCGTCTAAATCCGGTACTCTGTAGTTGGTTCACGTTATTATTGTTGACAAAAAAATAAATAAATATTCCACTTGTAATATGTATTCTCTTCTAAAAATCATCAAAGGCGACGGAGTTTATTAATTACAGTACTACACAAATAATATTAATTTGATAAAAAAAAAAAAAAAAATCATTTCGATTACGATAACCACTGCGTTCATTGATGACGTAAAATGAATCGATATAAAATATTGAGCTTTAATCCAGACAAATATTTGTATTACATTCATTTCGAATGTTTAAAATATCGATATTTTAACGAACTGATTTTCAATGTTTGAATTCAAAGTGGAATAAACCGGCGATGTGAGTTAAAGGTACATGAGTACCTATTACATGAGTGTAAGGTAAGCGGAGAAAATATACAACATAAAATATATTTGGTGCAAAGGTTATTTTTAATTGCAATCGAACGATAATATTTAATTAAAGTTCCTTCGAAAAAATTGGTTGTGTTAAACAACTGCGTTTACTACAAAATTATTGGCTATTTCACTCTCGATTATATGAATTTAAATATTACATTGAAATTAACTTTTGTCATTCTTATTTCTAACAAACATAAACGTGCGTAGATATTCGAGAGTACGTATTAAACGTCATGTATCTATATGGTTACTGTAAAATCTACTGTAAACCGCGAACGCTTTGATTTACCGTAGTAATAGTTCGGACTCATATACTCGTATATATAGGGGTACACACTTAAGCCCTATATGGATTTAGGGTTCATTTGAAGAATTTTAAAAACATCTGTCCCGTACACAATTGGAAATGAATAAAGTGTTTGTCACTATACTCGAAAAAAAAAATCCTACTGCTATCAATGTCTCGAGTCCATTATAGTATAAAAAAGATTAATGATTAATGAAAATTGCCATTTGTTTGAATAGAAGTTTTTAAACAGCTCTTGAATTGTGTCAAATTTGTATTGTTGTAGAATTTATGCGCATTAATTGAAGTAATTCGGTAACGTAGATAGCTAATAACAATAGCCGACATTGATCGTCGTTTGTACTACGGCGGAGATATAAAAATACGATCAACATCGAAATCGAGTTCAAGTGAAATAAACTGTTGTAATGACGTCGAATAACAACGGCTTATTTGCGTTTGATGCAGTCAGCGGTAATCTATCTTAAATCCGTTACATTGTACGCGAGTACAATTTAATGTTAAATTTTTTTTTTTTTTGTTCATGTTAAGTGTATCACAGTAGTATGGATATAACGTTTCCAATGTAAATATTGTGGATTATATAGTTACGGATACCATTTGTAGTATTCATTACGCCAATATGTATTCTAACCACGTTCGTTGGATAACCGAGTGAGTAATGAAAATTAACAATTAACTTTGAAATTATGAAACTGTCTGTTTACATCTGTACGGTTGTTATAAGATTATTGCATTTGAAATCTGTTGGAGTTGTTGTTTTAATAATACGCACACGGCAATGTAAGAGCACGGGATATTCAAATGTTGCCGGTTGAAAAGTAATTACCGTTGTTTTCGAGATAGCTGTTATTAATATTTTGAAATATAAGTTGTAACCCCCTCTGTGTTGATGTCAATTTGTTCCTTAGAATAATAGTTATCATTACGAGAGCGTTTCATTATTACGTTTACTATAGGTTCGAATCGAGGCACTATGTATCCTGGCTCTATATTGTTTGGTGATTATAGTACGGCAGTGTTATTTAACAGAATATAAATGAGTTATTATGTATTATTATTATTATTTTTTTTTTTTGACGATTATTGATTTCTGTTTTAATATTTTGTTAAAAAATTAAACTTTTATTGGGTCTTTTACCCTATTGATGAGTTTTTATCGCAGGCACTATCCAGCAGTCCTATTATTTTTTATATCAAAGGCATTATTTTGATATGGGCAACCCGTTAAATCGAATACATTTCGTTTCGATAAACTTCTATGTATAAAAAAAAAAATGATCGTATCTGACGTGACATGACGTGCGCGCGTATCCACTGTTGCTGTTTCGTTATCGATAACGTTGTTGTACCCGTAGACCAACATCGACGTATTTCATACACGTACACCGCAGCATTATATTTATATAGGCGCACACCGCGTCAATCCTTATAGGCGTGTAAACGTGTAATAACGTACAATAGCAAATATTACATTATAATCCGTACGTGGGCTCCACCTCGCCAAGACAGTGAGCGTTAACCGATACCAGACAACTTACGGCGTTACCGTTGTTGTTTTTAGGTATTCGTTTCCCCTACTCCCATCCCCTTTCACGCGTGGTTCTACGTGCCTATCGGCACGCGCAGTGTTCTTACGGTCAACGATATAGGCACGGCAATATAACACGTATGCGCACGAGTACGCTAATACGATACCCCGAGCCCAGCTGCTGAAAATCGTTTTAAAATCTGCTCGACGGAAAAGTATTAACGTTTGGATCCGTCTACATTTGTTGCGAATGGTATTTTTTTCGGGTCGTTCGTTTTTTTTTAATTTTTATTTTCTGTTTCCGCCCGACTTCCGCTGAATTAAACGCGCGTGTACGCGCGACAACCGTTTCATTTACATTTTTACGCACATACTATTACATCATCCAGTATATTACATCGGTTGTATTTACCGACCACCGTTCGACCGCGTTTCGTTTTTTATGCGTTTCGAGTAATAATTCTAACGACCGTGTTTTGGCCGCACAAGGTCTTATCGACAACGATTTGTGGAGAACATCTGTGCGACCACTGTCCGAATTTTAAAATTCACCGTTCAAAATTTCAATTTCAACTAGAATCGTATCCGCCGCAAGTTTTAATAATAATTAATTATGTTTTCGCAACATGTAAACCCATTCAAATTGATCTATTTATCATAGAGTGATTAATGATTGTCACGTATAATTTTAAACACTCCGTATAATGCCCTTTGGAGATCGAAGAATGCAATCTGATCGATTACTAGTTATTGTTCGCTTGAGTGTGTGTGCTGAACGCACGTAGGTGTAATATTTATTTTTAAAATATTTTATTCGTACATGGACGTGTTACGATATTCATAACGTTCGTAGGCTGCTAAATATCATTTTGTCTATTACCGTAGATAATGATGGTACTGCATAACTATTCCGGTGTTTTTACTAGAAAATCCCGATGACCTATTTATTCTTGTACACATTATAACATTATAACGGACCACTTTTTAAGAGAAAAACTCTCCGTTCATTACATCCTAATATCAATGATAATTAAGATACTCATTCGGTTAATGTCTGAGGATGTTCCGTCCAACGACGCGGTGTATTCGATACACGTTAATCGATACATTGTTTATTTTGTAGCTGTAGTGAAACCCGCGTTCTCATTACGTCTCAAACGAACCCTCGCCGTGCACCCGCTATAGGATCTTTTGAAACATTTCATAATATGACAGCGTTCATCATCTGTGGATAGGTTCTTTTCTTTTTCTTTTTTTAATTAAAAAGTCTCGTTGATTTTCTGCTCTATGGACGATAGTCATTAGCGTTTTGTTGGAACTACATAAAAAAAATGTTCAATGCCTTTGTTTATAGTGTTGACTAGTAACACTCGCATGTGCATTCTGTACCGGGATAATTGGTGAAAGAGTTTTTGTGAAAGCTGATAAAACGGAGAAAGGAGGAACGGATCGTTGAACCCCAATAAATGATAGAACATTTAAAAAAAAAAAATAGTCGTTATTTTAATGAAAATTATCTTTCAAAATTAAATAAAACGAAAGGAAATATAATCTTTTTAGCCCATACCCCTGTATAATTAGTCCGACATTTATTTAAATTTCATCGCGTTCCTATACTAAATTTTTTCACTCTCGGTGACTCGATATTAGACCAATAACAACTTCTGTTGACAATAATTATTTCTTTCTATTCGATGGTCTTTTAATCAAGGTTTTAACGCGGAATTTGGCATATGCAATTTCACCTGAGGATTTTTAAAACTTACGTAATTTCTGTTCTGGGATTTTTAGATGAGCAATGATCTACGTTCATATCCATGTTGAAAACGGTTTAAAAATCAATACCTTCAACCTTGACGACTAGAATTGTTCTATAAAGACTGGTTTTGTAGTATTCGTATTTTAAATCGTTCCGATTGTCAACCACGCGTTTATCATATGATTATACAATTGGACGGCATTTATATATTTATATTATCTTTATTATCGATGATACTGTTTAAATATGAAATCATAATATACTATGCCAATAGTCACTACCAGTCACGGTGGTGCAGTAGCGACCTTGGGACACACGTTAATTGATTTATTCGTTTATGTACACTTATTATTAGTAGTGTTAGTATTTAATTTATTTACATTTGATTTGATTTAAATTAAATTTTTTACTCGCGGTGATCACAGCGATATTTACATACATACTGAATTAGTTCATTTTTTCAAACCGCTATTCCATAATTTTTTCAAAAATGTTTCACGAGGCAAATTATTTATCATCAAAATTTAAACGGACCACTATTTACAGTGACCTGAAGTACCCGTATTTTATTTTGTCATACGGTTAAAATTCAAGTATTTAGGCCACGCTCTTTGCGTCAATGATTTCTGGTTCTGCTGATTTTCATTTTCTTGGCTCGTATCACTTGGTACTTACGTTTAATACCACTCTAGTTTACTATTAAAAAAAATGTATTTAAATTTTTATTCGCAATTTCAAGACAATATCGTCAACGTGTAAAAAGCCGTCGGCGAAATATTAAACACAAGGCAATGATTAATGTGAGAATTCATCGAAATATTACTATACACATATGGTATAATATGTTACCTACTTATTTACGAGTTTTGATAAATATTATAAAATAAGCAATTGAGTGTCACGGTAATAAGTTGCCGTACAAGATTTTTGAACGTTTATTTTAACCAAATTAGTCATTATAATATTTAGTCATATTCACTATCGCATATACGAGCACAGTATGAATGGAAAGTTTTATGAGTTATTGTTGTCATACGGAAAGTGTTAGAAGTTCATGACTAATACAAAACATTTGGAAGTCATAAAGTAATAGTCCCATGATTAATATATTTTGTTTTTGTTCAAAATCACTCATTGGTCTTCAGTGTTAGGAATAGATAATGCAAAATTTATCTAGATAAAGATGAAAGATAATATGTCCAAATTCATCAAAATAAAGATAATAGATAAAAAAAATTAAAATATCTAGATAAAGATAAAAGATAATTTTATTTTTATCTAGATAAAAAAAAAGATATTTTCAAAATATTTTATTTTTTGGTCAATATTTCATATTCTAATAATATCTATGAAGACTCAATTATAATCAGAGGCCTATTTAGAAATGTTTTATGGGGAGGGGGTACAAACAAAAAGTTCAAAGTATACATAGTTATAACTTTTCCATCTCAACAAAACTATCGTTATTTATAACCAAATAATCAAAATACAAGTGTTTGATAGAAACATAAACTTTTATTACACAAATTTATAATAAAACATATTTTTAAATATAATTTTTGTAATTACAATAACTGAAGACGTCTGGGGTATTTCTTAGCATATGCATCAACTACTTCTTTAGGTTTTATAATTATTTCAGGGTGTATATTAAGGAGTATTCAGGGCGTATACAATGGTAATCCGTTAAATCGATGGTATCATATTATCATGATATATTGATATTCGAGTATTTAACGGTGTGCCAGTGCGTGAAAAGGGGCCTACAATAATAAATAAAGTATAAAATATGGTGAATGGGGGGGGGGGCATGGGCTCCATGGGCCCTCCTCTTAAAAACGTCCCTGATTATAATCATTATTATCAATGGGTACCTAGGTGTTTAATATTTATTGTAGTAATGTAGTGTACCATTAATCAGTATTTATAAATAATGTACAATATTTAATGACAGTTAATCAATAAAATGTTACAGAAAAAAAAAATAAATAAAAATTGCTCTGTACGTATCAGAATGAATACAGAATACATAAAAAAATATTTTAAGTTAACAATATTGTTTTCCATATAATATTAATTTGATGATTTTCATTATTTTATAAGTAGTTATAACTTTACGGGTTCCAAGAGTGAAGTAATAACTATTCAGCGTTTGAGTTACGTGTGTATACTAAAATCAAATACCTACTATATTTGGAACTTCCATTGGAAAATAAGAAATTAAGTTTAAAAATATCAAAAATATTTTCCCGACATGAAAATACAAATAAAATGACATACCAGGATATAATAATTACTTATTAGTAATACACGAATTATGTTTATGAATACAAAATCTATATGTATGAAAGTCAGGTTATTTACAGAATTTATAATTCAAGAACGGCTGGACCGATTTTGATGATCTCTGATTTGTTGGATTCGTCTCCGTACAAGAATAAAAATAACTCTAATCTTGGCAAGAATACAGACAATTATCTAGATAAGTAAAAATTTTATCTTAGATAAGTAATTAGATAACTTGGCATTATTTATCTAGATAAGATAAAAGATGACAAAAAATCTATTTAGATAATTTATCTAGATAAGTCCCAACACTGTTGGTCTTACAGATTTATTTAAATCGATGTTTTCAAATCAAAGTAATAATTCTAATATGAGTCGAAACGGTTAATACCTATACAATCAAAATAAATTTTATATTTTATATTTTATATTACATTGTTTTTGCAATTCATGAGAGGTATTTCGTTTTCATAAAAATTAAATGTAAACGGAAAATTAAACAAATTTTGAGATTAAAAATTACATTTGCGTGGGTGTGTTTATGCTATTTTTGTTTTTAATTGTACGCTCGTTCGGTATTTATGTAATTTTTTGGTATTTCTATTAGTCATGATAATTTGATATTACATTTACAAATCGTAGAACGTACACGAGTATTATATTTGTACCTAGTTTTGATTCATTACAGGTATGCTTTAAAAATGTAGCTTTTACATTCATATCAATTTACATCCTACATTATGATAAGGATGATACAGGGAAGATAAGATAACTTTGCGGAATTGGCTCGAGATTAAAAAAAATAAATAAATAAAATACTGTAAGAAAAATGTTCTCATAAAAATTACACATACTATATACGTACTGTTTAAAGTCGATTTCTTTAATATGTAAAACTAGGTTACACCATTATTTTCTCGGTAATCATAAAATAATAATAATTTATTATTATACATTTATAAATAATCTGATTTTATTAGCTGTTTGATTGTTATTACAAAAACGAAATAATTTCCAATAATTAAAATCGAATCATTGGTCATGTCGAATAACCATTAAAATAAGTCACGTCTTGAAAAATGTCTTAAAGTTCAATCGAAGTCATGCGATAATTAATTTTATCAAATTTGTATAGTTAATACGTGTACGTGTAAATTCGCAAAACTATTATTTTATTTTAGTTTTTTCCTTTTGCTCCATAAAAGTGGTAGTAGGTACTTATACACAAAAATGTATTTTTGTAAAACATTATATGAGGCATGAAATTATATGAGCAGATTGTGGAAATGAGTTTTGTGAAAGAGTATTCGAAATTCGAACACAGTCTCGTCTAAAAAATGTTGAAGATTTCACTTATAACAAGCGTGATGGAGTAGCAATCGAATTAATTTATAAATTAAAAGAGGTCCAAACAAGTATAAAACAAATTAATCTGCCTAAATTAAAATCAAGAAAAACAATTGAAATGGAGATGCGTATGGTTAATTAATGAAAAAAATTTGATGACAGCAACATTTTGCGATTTGAATTCATAGTAAAATTGTATATTGTAAATTTATGTATGGATCAATACAAAATTAATAATTGAAAATAAGACTATTTAATAAGAATCACAGTTCTTTTATAATTTATGGAATTTTTATATTTTCACCGTTGAATTAAATACCTTTTACATGAATAATTTATATATATATATATAAAAAAAAAACAAAAAAAAAATATATTTTAAATAGAAATGTTTCAAAAATTGGCGTCAACTCTGTTCGCCGAGAGAACGCAACTCGTTCGCGCATTCCCACCACTATTCGCTTCGTCGTTTCTAACTGTAATTTCCTCCACTACGCATCTACCGATTTGCGAATATGCATAAGCGATCGCGCTGAAAAGTGGTGGGAATGCGCAGGAACAGACGATTTTTGGTAGCCGCCCAATTATGTTCTCTCGACCAACAGAGTGTAGCCATTGATTAAATGTAATATTAATTAATATTAATATTATTTACATTACTATTTAGTCAATGGTGTAACAATTAAGATACTATTGTTTTCCGTTAGGACATTTTTTTTTTCGATAAACTATTCAATACTAATGATTTCGAATCGATATATTTCATCAGTAACATAATTTATCGTGTTATGCGACAGTACAATAATTGAGAGTGTTCAATTTGAAAGATCTTTAAAAATAGAAAATTTTTCGATTGTGCCTCGCACTAACGCCTCTAATATTTTTTTATTACCTCGCCTGCGTTTCAAGCATGGATATATATCCATGGATTATATCTTCTTAGAAACAATATCAATCAATGGGCGAAGTTGTCCTGGGGTTTTTTTTTATTACGAAATGAACAGGAAGTTACTACGTGACTGTGTCGTATGAGTAAACCGTGTGTTCCGGTTGAAAAACGTAAACGCGTGTCGAAATGTTTCGGGGTCAGTTACGATTTCGACCGCGTTCTCTGATTTCTACTTCATACTCGTGTTACGTGTTTTCCGAGCTGGCGTTTCGATTACGATTCCGATCCGCGTACAATGTCGGTCCTCTAAAGTCGGACCGAACGAATTTTTTCCGGTGCCTAAGAAATAACATATTACCCTTATGTGTGTGGCCCGTTGCGTGTACAGAAAGTGGTGCCGTTCGCGCCATGCAAAGACCCGTTAAGCCGCGAGCGATATGACGAGGTCACCGTGCTGCAGAACGGTTGAGATTTAACGGACAGATGGGTGCGGTAAGCACACCGTGATGGTGCGTCGTTCAATGGGCCAACATTTTAGTATGGGTCACCACCGATACCGTCGATACCGTCCTAACAGCCACAGCAACAACAACAACAACAAAAACAACAACGTCATTGATACAGGTACCGGAATTTTGAGAGAAAAAAAAACATTTTTCATATTTTTTTTTTTATTATCATACGCATTTATCATTTATATATAGCATTTTATTCCGCATTGTATCGCGTGTGCTGCATGGCCTGGGCGACCGACGTGTACGTTTGTGAACGGTTTTCGCCTGCGTTTCACGCACAACTGAATGGCACGACCGGTGGGAGGAACTGCACATGTAGGGATGGCAACGATATATCGATACATGAAGTCGATATATCGTTTAGATCGATACAATGGTACTTATATGTCGTCTCGATATTATCGTTTTTAATGATATTTTAATGTGATTAATCTTCGGGAAATCACCAATAGATATTATTATGTACTATTATAAATTATTTGGGATAATATATATAAATACTAATATATATATATTTATAATATAAATAAAATTATTTTCATTATAATTTTCTAGGCGTGTACTGCGATATATAAAAATTGTGATTAAAATCTATTAATATTGTTCTAGTTTTATAAAATATTTTATAATTTTGTTAAATATACATGCTTCAATGTATTTGTCTTGAATGTATTGTATTATTCAATGTATCAATGTATTTGTCATTATTTCTGTAGTAAATATCGATTATGAGTTACGGCCTCGGCCTACGGCTTAGGATCATGAATTGTATTTAAATAAATAATAACCTATTATAATTACCTATGTCCTATGTGCAAGTCTATAACCCTTTTTTAATATAGGAAACATTTTCCGATATATATCGATATATTGATATAATAGAGGTCGATTTATCGTGGTATCAATATCGGGTATGCAATGTATAGAAATTATGATATATCGATAGTTAACGATATTTTTTCCATCCCTATGCACATGATTACGCGATATTACCGAGTGCTGCTGTAAATATTTTACTTTCCGTTTGTCTCGCGGTACGAAAGACTTTTTTTATAATACTGTACAACTCGTTCGATCGATCGGGGGCTGTGTGTGTCCGTTTTCGTTAGGGAAAAGATTTTTTTTTTTCTAATTAGTAATTTAGGACGCGTAAAACAGTTACGATAATTACTAACTGCAAATCACCGATAACTAACTATTGCATCTTGTTCATCTGGTATTATGTGCACTAATACTGGTATTAAACGTATATGACTGGTGAAAAAATATACATGGTTTGATTTTAATAGTGGTAAGCAATTGAATATCAGAAAAAAATTGTCTTCGTGATAAAATGCTAACGCGCCTATGGGCACGAAAATGCTGACACGTTATTATTTGTATACCAACTTATACTTGTATGGGTTGAAACTGAACTGTAATAACTGGAGCGATAAAGTAAAAATGAGTGAATATGAGCGATTTGAATAGTGTTTAAAGAAAATTTAAAAAATTAAGATTATAATCAGCTTTAAATACAGCGTTCATAAAACGTTAAGTTTGTTTAAAACAAACATCCTTTACAATTTTTTTTCTTTTTTAGTTGTGGGAGTTTTGAACCCAGGGCAATATGTCAGTTTAATATTAGAATTTGTGCAATATGTATACGTATTTTTATTTTCATTATATACCTATCCCGTATTGTTATAAGCAGGGCTCGAGAGTTAAAGCATTTGCTTATTGTTATGGATTGACTTAAAATGTAGCAGAGTGCCATAGAAGTGTATGTCAAGTTATAACACGAAATTTGGAAGTGCTTTTTTTTGCTTTTTTTAGCAATTTTTCAAATAAAATGCTTATTTCCAGGTTTTCTGATTACTTTTGTTTATTTGACCTGTTTTTTTTTCCGTTTTTATAGTTTTCCCCTACAAAGTCGTTTTTGATAGAATTAAAATTAAAATTAATTTTTATCTACGTTTTCACGTAGTTCGTCGTAGGCATCGTTGTAGAGTTCCAACGCTGATAATAGAACTGAAATTCAAATGTCAGAATGATCAAGAACAGACAGAACAGTTTACATTTTATTTTTCAGAAAAATTTCTTAGAAATCCATAAAACTCTTAAAACCCTTAAAGTCTTAAAAATGAAGATTCATTTTTATTTTGTTTGATTTTTAGTTAAAATTTTATAGTTTTTTTTTTAATAAATATTTTTGTTTAATTTTAAATTTTTTAAATGCTTATATTAGTGCATATAATGATGTTTTTAAGCGCTTATTTTAATGGTCTTAAGTACTATAAGTTCCGAGCCCAGGTTATAAGTAAAATAACATTCATCTAATATTGTGTTTCGAATAACTAGCTATTAACTATTCATTATTTTAGACATTAGAGGTGTTCCGGATACCCGGCAATTAATACTGGGCCCTTATCCGGTACTTGGTAACCTAATCTGGCCTACTCAGTAATCGGCTAATAATCAAACCACGTGCACCGTATGCACGTGTGCAAAATATGCACACCCATTAGTATAACAGGAAAAATCCTGAGTTATAAATTATAATTATATATTTAGGATACGGCCCATTTACAATAGCTGGTTTCAACTGTGAAAAAATTGTGTTTTACTCTATAAATCCCGTGTCTGCTAATAAACTATATCATAACAATCTGAAATCGAAACACTTCATTCTCCATCGCCCATCAACAGTCAACAGTCATAACACGCGACGCACTTGTGGCCCGTTTATAATTCGAATAACTTGACATTTTTTTAATTTGATCAACACTATAAAATACGAATCCAATCGACGATACAACGCTACATTAGAAAAACAAAATGAAAGGAATTACATTATTCCTTTCATTTTGTTTTTGATTAATATAAACTAAAGATATTCCTGGTGCTGGGAAATTACTCGAAAGGCGAGTCCACGATGTAATGATTAGGACTCGGCCCTTACCCGGTACCCGGTGTAATATTGAAATTTTTACTAGGTCAGCAGGTACTAGGTATACAGATTGTGATCAATTTTCTACCAGGAACATCTTTAAGAGACACCTATACTTTACTGTCGGGCTACACGATGCGTTCTTGTCGGATCCGGCGGAATTCATTTTAAATTACACATTATTATCATTATCTAATTTTATTTTGGGCCACACGCCACGTTTTCACCGGTTCCGACGAATCACTGCCGCAGTGCCGTTGTCGGACGAACCCGAAGTATACATTATCTCAATGATTCTCAACCGAGGTGACATGGACGCAGTGTAGGGGTGACACGAAATCTCCACGGGAAAAAAAAAAAATAAGAAAATAATTTTATTATTACCACAACTGTCGTGCAAACTGTATACCTTTAAGTTTGTATCTTTATATTATTTATATTTATTTTTTAGATCCGATAAACACATGCAGTATTATTATTAACACGAAATTGCAGCATTATCGATCATTTTATCGACTTAACCGGAGTCGTTAGTCAATTGTTTTGCAGTCGCTAGATATGTAATATTATTATAGTACATTATAACTCTACACAACTCTAGAAGACAACTCGGTCTTTCCACCATCAGCCTTCAACTTCCTTTACTTTGTAAAAAAATCACCAGGTTCCAATTTCTCATCAGTTTGAATACAAATCATTGATATTTTTCTCTTTTTTTTTTTTTTAATTTGGCAATTTAAACTTTAAAATGTTAATGTTTATTGAACCCTGCAACTCAATAAATTGAAGGCGTACTTATTATTTTTCTGTGTACCGTATTTTTTTTGATTTTTTTTTTTTTGATATTTATTTATTTCAAGAAATATTCTAAAATACACGGTTAAAATTATTTATTATTTTGATATAAGGGTGACGCGGTGTTTGATTCTAAGAAATATTCTAAAATATACAGTTAAGATTATTTATTATTTTGATGTAAGGGTGACGCGGTGTTTGATTCTAGTGGCTAAAGGTGACACGAACGAAAAAAGGATTAGAATCACTAGATTATTTCAATACTCATAAAATATTATTTTATGATATTAAATATTAACTATTGCAGTGTTTGAAGTCAAAATCTTCTACCTAAATGTGATGGTATAACTTTAAAAATAACACAATAAAAATGATTAAAATCGTAAAATATTAAATTTATTTATTTTTGGAGTTAATATTTACAATATTATATCTTTATATTTCGTTTAAAAGATGGTACTTTTTACAAGAACAATTTTCCACTCCAGAACATTTTCTTTTTCTTTGAAATTCTAAACCCTCTCCTGGATATTATTACGTATTGATATTGATGTAATTGTATATTAATAAATGTACATTTCTGACTCCGGACCCAAAGTCTACCGGTTTTCAGCTAGTAAAATCAATTGTGTTCGTTGAGTGTTTATCTCTGTATTAAAATTGTTCATTGTATCCATTAGATGAGTGGTATATTGTAAATGGTTAAACGGATTACGTACGGTGATGGGAACGTTAGTTTTTAAACTTAACTTTCCTCCTAATTCAAACACTGTTTTATATTAGTTAACTGTTATGTTATTGATCGATTAGTTAAAATTAGTTTTGTAAACCATTGGCTAATGTTTTCTCGATGGTCTTGTTATTTTATATTAGTTTTGCGTTTTAGAACGTGTAAAAATGTATTTATTTTACGTATACGCGAATAATTCGAGTACTCGCTAAACTCAGGTACACAGAGCCGCATTTAGGGGGGGGGGGGCACTGGCGAGGAAGTAAGTATCGACAAGACGAGTCCCGGTGATATAATTCAGCGGTCGCCAACCTTTTGGACCTCACGGATCACTAAATACATACTCTAAATTCTACGGACCACTTTTAGCTTAAAATAGCTTTTTACATAAATATCGTTAAATAAATCGATGAGGTATTTTTTTTCGGTCATTTTTAATTTGTTATTTTAATTGTTTGCTGCAAATGGATCTATTATTCACATAATACCATATCTAAGGTTTTATTTTTTGGGGGAAATAACGACAAAAAGATTCTGTAAGTAACGTTTAAATTTTTCTGCGGACCATCTAAATTTCTCGCGGACTACCGGTTGGCGACCACTGATATAATTTATGTAGATTCCGATATTAGGTTATGATTATCATATCCGTGTTTTGTTTTTTATTGTTCGCGTATATGCCTTACTTTTATAAAGGCTTGCCATGTTTTAAAGTACGGTTTTCATCGCTTCAAAAGACCAAAATTCATCGCACGAATTATAACCTTACGAGTGTTTTTTTATTATTATATCATAATCCATTCACGTTCTTATAGATACAATTTATTAAATCGTTCTGTGCACGTGTCGTTTGTAATTATAATAATCATAGTACACAAAAATATTAGAATATTTATACACTATTTGGTGGCACCAAATGTCATTGGTAGACCATTTTTATCATTGGTAGTCATAATTTTTATCGTTGTATACATGCGGGTTTTAAGTGTATGAGTAATTAGCAGGACTCGGAAGATCTAGCAAATGCATATTATTCTTGGTTTATCCTAGAACATCCAAAGTAAGATACAAATATGTTTCTCACTACTCGGATATCATATACAAAATTTAATTTTGCTATTTTTTTTTGCATATTTACGGGTTTTATTGCTATTTTGTTAATTTAGGGTTTATAGTGCTATTTTTGGGTATATTTTCACATAATGTAGGATATAATCTCATTTCGTTGATAATAATTGTATTTACTTAGTTATGTTTTTAAAAATATTTTAATTATTGGAAATAAATAGACCTTATCAAATATTATTTTACGTTTTCATCGACAATTTGATGTATTAATAGTTAGTGACATAATTTTTATTCCCTTATTATATCATTGTATTAGATTATCAATCATTTTAATAATTTAAGTTAATTTCCAAGGTAAATATATAAAATAATTTAATAATAAGTAAATTTTTACAAATATACTTAAGTACTCGTAATTTAACATTTTTGTTAACAGTTTATAATTTAATCAGTACAGACTGCGTCTAATGAGCCCAACAATTTGTAAAATTACATTTTTTTCAAGTTAAATGCATATTTTTTTTATTTTTCGTGCTATTTACAACGCATATTTAGAGTTTTTAAGTACATATTTAAGAGCTAAAAAGTAACATTTTTAGTCCTACAACTTCCGAGCCCTGGTAATTAGTAATAAGTAAATACGTCACAATGTGTGTAATAAAACGACCATGCGCATCGAACTTATGTAATTTGTATATTAATAATATTATTAGTGTGTGGTTTTTCTATTTTACATAAACACGTTTTTATTCGCAGGGTTACCATCCAGAGGGAGCGGCGGGGAGGACCAGTCACGAATGACTCCCGATATCAGTGGAACTTTTCGGATCCCTACCCTGTCCTCTCCAGGACCTCAATCTTCGTCAGCCAAGAGTCAACAATATGATCCGGAATATGCGAAAATCGAAGCTTGGCTCGACGAGCACAGCGAGTTCACTTCCGATTATTTTATCAGGTACAACATAAATTATTTATCACGTAAAACGCATAATACAATTCTCTCCCTCTATACATATGTATTTATTTATTTATATTCTACTAGTTAGTTATATTAATATAATTCATGTAGAAAATGGCTTGTAACTCATGTAATAAATACTCCGGTTATTATTCTAGTAAAATAAAGTTATACAAAATTTTAATACATTCCCTGTTAAAGTCTTTAATATAAAAATCTAGTTGTATTTTTACGTTTTCCGCAGAGCTATCATAAATATGTAATAATATATAAATAATTTGTGTAAAATTTAATCTAAGGGCTCATTTTTCTGATGTCCTAAGCCAGCGGTTTCCTAACTGTGATCCGCAATTGTTTCTAAAGGGCTCTGTTGGTTTTACCATAGAACATATAAAAACGTAACAATTGTTGATCGTTATTCAAAACAAAAAGTGTATATATTCTTACAAGACTCCATCACTTAAATATAACTCACCGATACGTATGCAAACAATATTGGAATCCCCAAAGGAAAATGTAATTTTTTAACTTTAGATAATACATATTCCCATCCCAGTTATTTCCCGGCCAGTTACCAATTGTATATAAATATGATGTTAAATTTACACTATCTCCTTTAAGTTTTCTCCTATACATATCATGTGCAATATGCTTTGTAGAACACAGGCTAATAAAACTTAATACTAAATATTTCTTGGGGCTCTATGAAAAAATACTGCTTAAAAAAAGGCTCCGTGGCTGAAAAAGTTTTGGAATCGCGGTCCTAAGTAATGTTACCTACATAATAACAATTCCTTCACACATATTATACCACCCGTAACTTATCAACTTTCTGTCTAAGAATGTCTATTACATTAATTATAAAAAATATGAGCCATTATACAACTTACATCCCGTTTACCAATGAGGATCTTTCTTTACAATTATTTTGTTCTATGAATGTTATTGTTACATTGACATTATATATATATATATATGTAATACAATATCATAATTTTATCACCACCTCATTATAATACTTTAAATGTTATTTTTTTATTTTTATGCTAGACCGGTTAGGGGTATTATGTAACAAACGTATTTTAAAAAAACTAATAATAACTAAAAACAAATCACTAAAAATAATCTTGTTACTTTTTAACTTAATACCCATTAAATTGATTGTATCTACATCGATAGTTATATATTATACTGGAATTCGATGAACTTATAGTAAAGTATACGATAGTAATAACAACAACATATGTATAATTTTTAGAGTGTTCGATACAAAAATAACTTATAACAAAAAATAATCGTTTATAATCGGAGAGACTTCCAGTACTATAATAAGACCGTGAGAAAGATGTAGTTTTTCGAACAGTACTGTCAACAAATTATATAAACATTATGTAAGGTAACCATTGTAAGATATAATTTAAAAATAACGTTTTAAACTGAATGGAAAAAAAAAAATTCAATATTCACTTCGAATTGGTTGTAAATGATTTTCTTTGAATACTTAATGTAAATGATGTTCGTGTAATGTGTATATCATATGCATATGAAATAATAGATTTAAAAATGCTATTACAAAATAAATATTTAACTGATGAATTATTCGGATATATTTGTATGTATATATTAATTTCTTTATATCGAATTTGAACTAAAAAATATAAACGTTACTATGATGAGCACATAATAAATATGTATTTTAAATATTAATTAATAGAGTATTTTTTATATTTTTGGAGTATATAATATATTGTTTAATGCATTGTATATTTAGCCGTATCTTACAAACAACGAGTACAATTAGCAAACAAGTCTCGTTAAACTGTTTAAGTAGATTTCTGATAACTCAATAACTATACAGTTCGACGAGAGAAAATTAAATCATTAATTATTAATTTGTTTTATCGAAAAAGTTAGCCGGATACAGTAGTTTGACTGTTCGAACAAGATGCTGGTAGCAGACATAATTTAGTTGCTTTGAAAATATTCTTGATAATTTAAATGTATATTGACTGGTACAGAAAAATTTGGTTGATTGGTTGTTTTAATAAATTATGTAATAATTGAAATCAGAACACGAATATCTTCAAGATAAATTATGATGACTAGTTTTTATAATATATTAAATTAAATTTGAAATAATTTACATATCTTGTTTTAAATATTCTACAAAAATCAAATAATAATAAATAAGCAAAATGATAAAGTTTTTAGTAGAAATTTAATGTATATTCGAATAATTGAATTATTCTAATATTCGAATATTCAACTTCGAATAGGTTCGCCGTTAATAATTCGAATATATAAATATTTGAATATTCGAACATTCGAATATCACTATTCAATGCTACAATACCTATTATTATTAAACGTTTTGTGTTGCGCGAAAACTTAAACAAATAATTTTCGTTATGTATTGTATTGTAAAATCGAATACTGATATTCGAATGGTCGAATAATCAAGTATTCGAATTATTTACACTGGACCTATTCGAGTTTGAATAATCGAATATTCGAATAATTCCCATCGTTGGTTTTTAGTTAGCAATCGTATTTAGGTTTGTGAAATACCCAACTAATACTGCTGCATCATTTTTATTTTTATCATTTTTGAGAACTATAAGCAGTATGGTTTTTAAAAAAAAAAATTTGTAACACACACATGTTAAGTATTACAAAAGTTAACATAAATCAACCAATTATTTTTTCTAAATAATAATATTATAATGCAATTCAATCATCGTTTAACTATATATTATTTATGATGGTGTCTGCAAATTAAATTCAAAATCAATTAAAATTAAAATTTGGGTTTAAATAGACAAAAAAAGGCAGGGGACTCTAATACATATATCATTTTTAGCGTTTCATATAGTCTCAAACAATTACTAGGTAGGTAATTAATTATAAATGGGTATATATATTATGAAGTGTAGTTAGTGAACAATTTCCTATAAAAACTATTCATGTGCTTTAAATATGTATAAACTTGCAAATTACTTACTAATTGTTTTAAATAATAAATTGTAAATATCTTTATGAAATAAAACAATTAAAAACTAATATATTAGTTAGTATTGTTTGTGGAACACTGTTTTATTGTGAATGATTATTTTTAACAAACAGTGTGCGTTTCAGTAAAATTGTTGGAGGGATCTTAAAAGGGACGGTTTATAAGCGCTGTGAGAGTTTAGAGGAGCTGAGTCCTCTTGCCCCTCCCAACATTGTTGTATACAGACGGTGTACATATTGAACTAAATAAATATTTATCAGTTTCGTTTACTTTTAAAATATTTTAAAAATATTGGTTTACTATAAATATTTTAAATATTCGTTGACCATATTTTGGACTTTGAATAGGCAATCATCTGTTTCAATAATTGAAACTGTAATTATTAACTTTTAATACTGTTTAAGACTTTATATTCCGTTTTTCGCCAATTCCTTCGTCTTGCTCTCACTATGGTTATGGATGTAGAAGGACCAATAATTACAGTTTCCACCTAAAACAGATTTCTGTGTTCCGAATCTTCTCGGATATGTTTCACTGAATAATATGAATGTAAGAAGTACACGAGTTATTGTTTTTGACCTTCATTTATACCTTCGGACCCTAGCCTCCGGGATGCGATAACCCTGGATTCTTGTGATTAATCTACTGCTAAGGTATATATACCTCATCATCATTTTCCTAACCATTTAACTGGTTTCTACTGCAACGCACACACACACCGGAGGTAACGTGAAATTTTTTATTGCACGAGAGAAAAATAGATGCTATGCATCCATTACCATCGCATAAAAATACGTTACTACGGTAGACAGTATATTACTTTGTATACTACGTAAAACCTCTTACTATATTTGAACAATATATAATAAACAGCCATCAGCTCGCCATCCATATTTCCAGGGATACCTTATAGCCGAGGCCCTAGGGGCACAACCATGGAACACCCTATCACAGCGGTTGCCGAACTGTGATGCGTGCATCCCTTGGGAGGCGTAAGGCAAATATTTATATTGTATATTACATTACTTTATTATTACAATTTTGTTTTCAGATCGACAGTAATTTGTTTATGTTTAAACTATAAAAAAAACTTTATTTTATTTATTCGTGGGAGGCCCCATTATTTTTATTTTATTTTTTGCTTCGGTGATCTAAAAAAGTTTGAGAACCGCTACCTTATCATGTCGCCACTACACACACTCAACTATTGTATAAACATGTGTTGGGCTTATGGTACGCGTGGTTTTCCAGTGAATTTACACGTATATACGTATAGTATACGGTCAGAACCTGATGATTTTAAAAATATATATTCGAACGATAAAAGCCGTGACGAATCGTTGAAACCTTTTTGCACGCATGGCTGGACATATATGCGTATCCTGTTACCGGACGACCTACCGGTTGTGTATGATACGTAGTCGTATTTCAGGATAAACATCGTGTCCAACATAATACGTACGCCGATTCCAACTGTACCGAGGCCAAGTCCTCCGTTTGCTGTCTATTTGGAAAGCATCATCGTTCTTGCAATTCGATTTTTAGCGCACGCACAAGATGTTAGTTTTATTATTATTACCATTGTTACTCTAAACTCGGTCGAAAACGTTACGTCGTGTACCCGATTATCAGTCTTCTGTTTGTGTGTACGTCTGTTGATTTGTCGCCGTTTATTTCCGTGTTTCAGAAAAGCGACCAGAAACATTGTGGATGCATGGCTGGTGTCGCACGCTTCGGCCAGCAGTTGCGGCGGAGGCACGGGCAGCGGCGGCGTCGGCGTGGGAAGTAGCGCCGGAACAGCGACGGTCACGTCTGCGGCGGGCAACGAGCGTTCGTCCGCCGTGAGCTCGTCCGGCGGTGGCGGCGGCGGCGGCGGCAACAGCGGCACCACAACGCCGGTGCGCAAGATATCGGCTCACGAGTTCGAACGTGGTGGCCTCAAGTCCATGGTGACCACTGTGGACGGTACGCCCACGTTCCTCGTCCACGAGCATCAGTACGAGACGCCGGTGGCCCGGAGACGGTCCAGGCACGAGCTTCGGCAGCTGGACGAGAAGCAGCTCGTCTTCGAGTTGGTAAGATGGCTTTTGCCCGGTATTCACCCCGAATGCGGATATATATATACCGTGGTCGTGCACGAGAAATCCGTAGAAATTTCGAATGCGAGTTGAAGCGGGGGGACCAACCACATGGTATACCGATAGATATTGTTTGTAACGAAAAAATTGTAGCGATAACATAACGATTATTTTTCTTAATCCATCCTGTAGCTCATTTTTGACGGCAATATTAATGGTACACATAATTCTTTTGTTCCTTGCGATTCCTGTTACGCACCCGTTAATACGATTTTTTGGCCCGGTGCCGTGGGCAAAATTTCAGCAGCTCTTTTATTCCTAGCACATGTGTACACACGCCTGTGTACGAGATACTTTGTAAAATGCTCCTCCCCGGTGCCGATTGAACAGCGATGAATTTACTCGCGAGGGTGTCGGTAGCTATTACACAGATGTTAATACACGCGAGGGACAGTGAGAACTTCTGAGGGACCCGGGACTAATCGGTTTCGGGCCCCTTCCCTTTGCAATTATTTGACCAAGACGCACCAAGATCACTTGGAAATGCTTTGGTACAGAAAAAACATTGTACACAAAGCCGAAACGACGGGCCCTGGGGATCTAACCCCCCTCCCCCCCCCCCCCCGTCCACTTTCTCACCGGCCCTGAACACACGATATGTACACTCGTAATAATACAAAACGTCGCTGACCGCGCACTGCCTTACCATAGGAGGTGTTGTGCGCGACGAACGCTTTATTCGTTTCGGGAATGTCACCTTGTCGCCCCACATGCGAACGCACAAACATCCGTTAATTGAACATTTAAACCTTGGACAAGCGGGGCTAATTAATGCCCCGGCACAAATGCCATCGGAATTGCCATACAAATCAATTGGTCGCGCACCGGGAAGGCGGCGGCGACATCGTGTGCATTCTAATGAACCGCATCTGTACGCGTGCGTGTGTACATTTGAAATGGTAATCAACCACGCGCGGATTTTCCTTTCCGTACGTGTTTCACCCACGTAACATATAGAACGTACGTCGTTGTCGTCGGCGCCGTTCTCCCGCGGCTGCGTTTTGAATTTATGATTCTCGCGAGGATAGGCGTTGCGCGCGCGCGCACGTAGCGCGTATTATTGTCCGCGTAAAACGTGTACGCGCGCACGTACGGTAAGTACGCGTACCGTTGTTGTGATTGTGTGCACTTAACGCGCGTTAGACTTTTGTTATGTGCTTCTCGGAAGTCCGCTCGGAATGGGTTCGCGGATGCAGAATGTATTTTCATCACTGCAAACCGAATCGGTTCCAGTTTTTTTTTTTTTTTTGTTTTTTTTCCCTATCGCATTTCGACCGTTCGGGGTAACATCGCTCTTGTGAAACAACACACCGTTTACGCGTCGTGATAATACTCAGCCGGAAACGATCCCGGTACGGATCGAAACGGCTGCCGGTTAAGGGGTAGGGCAGGAGCGCGGCAACCGCAATGACATGTGTGTAACCACGCGATGGACGTGTTCCAGGTGAAAGACATATGCAACGAGTTGGACGTACGGTCGCTGTGCCACAAGATTCTGCAGAACGTGAGCACGCTGTTGAATGCGGACCGGGGCTCGCTGTTCCTGGTGCAGGGCGGCGGCCTGTCGGCGTGCCAACACGACCACCACCGGGCCAATTCGAAACGCGTGCACAGCCCTCCGAAGCCGCACCCTAGCATCACGGTGGGATGCCTGAGCAAAGACGACCATTCCCATAGCGCGGCGACGGACTCGGACACCTCGTCGGCCGCTGCGGGCACGGCCCCGGTCGCCGCTGCTAGCAGCACCGCAGCCGCGGACCAGCACGGACGTAGCGGCAGTAACAACAACAACCACCACTATCATCACCACCCCCACTACCACAACCACTACCACCACCACCACAACAGCAGCAGCAGCAGCAGCAGCAGCAGCAGCTACTACCATCATAACAGTCGTGACCATCAGCCGTGCAACAATCACCATCATGTTCCTAACGCGCCGCTGATGCCGTCGCCGGTCGTGGCCGTGGCACCGCTCGTCGAGGAGGTAGTAGTCGGCGGTCTGATCGTCGGCTCGCCTGTTGGCTCCACCAACGTGGGCTCGCTAGCGCCCAAGCACGTGGCCTCGCCGCACGTCTACCAGGGCTGCCAGTCCAAGTGTCTGGTGTCCAAACTGTTCGACGTGTGCTCGCGGTCCACGTTGCAGGAGATGGAGAAGAAGAAAGAAATACACATACCATGGGGTACGGGCATCGTCGGCTACGTGGCCGAAAGCGGCGAGCCTGTCAACATACCGGACGCGTACAAGGTGAATATCAGGGGCGTATTTTGACTTACTTCTAAGGGGGAAGGGGGAGGCGACTCAAATTTTTTCTTTAATCCAGACTCAAAATTTACAATTATAATTTTTAGTAATATTTAAATCAGGCGAATCCTTAATATTTGTGGTTTTTTTTTTTTTTAATCTAATGCCGGATCCATTTAGAATCGACTTTTGTGTAGTTATTTTTTAACACCTGTCTGTGTTTTGAAATTTACGCTTGTGTTTTATTTGATTTTTCACTTAGTATGGATCCGACAAAAAGTCCAATTCAGTATTCACAACTACGCGTAATTTGATTTCGTTATAAAATGATCCGCATTAAAAAAATTTTAAATGTGTATCTCATATATAATCGATTCCTTAAATACGGATTCAGAGGGGGACGATCGTCCCTTTGCCCCCCTAAAATACGTCCATGGTGAATATTACTGTTGTTTGTTGTTATTGCGCAACAAAGTCGCACAGGAACTTTGGGCGGATGCGTTCGGAATTAAGGTGTTAAGGAGGATATCCATTTTTTTTTCGTGTGTCCCTAAACACGTCTTTTAGAAAACGATCGTGATGGTCTTATCTTGTTTTGTTTGTTTTCCGGGTGGGACGTGCAACGATGTCGGTAGGATTGCGTTTAACGCAGTACGATTGTATAGCGCATTGGACGAGGGGTGGTATTATTTTGGGGTTTGGTCCACGACATAAACTTTTTTGAGACTTCGGCCCATAAATATTAGTAACGATGTGTTTTTTACCTCCGAACATAGCGTTAAGATACAGTTTCAAGAGTCTTAACACGTTCATCTGTCCCCTATAAATTTGATTTACATTTTTGCGATGATCGATTTGGTCACGTATTATTATTATTATTTAAGTCTTTCGAATCTAATTCAATAACTTTGCGTTTCCGATTCAAATGTCAATTGTCTTCGCTCGAATCGCCTATAACTGTAGTATAAAAGGGTAAAGTTCGTGCGCACAAGTTGGTTATTTGCCCTCTGGCGCCTACTAGAATTTAACGTCTGAGGTACCTTTCGAGTGTCGCATAACATTCGTGAAACATTATATGTTATTGTATCGTGTCAGACAAGATGAAATCATAATGAATACATTTTGACATTTTTTTTACAATAAAATACACAACTATACGCTGTAAATTACAACCGTTAGTGTATAATGTTTAAATTCTTTGGATAACAATATTAGGTACAGTTCAATCGCTTAGTTTTGTAACAATTATATTATTTAGCCTGTTCTTATTTTTATTTGTAAAATAATTAAGTACCCAATCAATAATTAATGTCATTATTATCCCGATTATTTACACTACTTACGGCAACATAATATATATACAAAATAATAGAATGAATCTCAATAATTCTCTGTTCTGTCTATTAATAATTTGTAAAAAAGAGAAAAAATCAAAAATATACTTTAACACAATTTCATATAATTCGTTTTAATTACTGAAAATGCGGAACTATACGAGGATGCTATAAAAGGGAATTTGTATTAATCTTTAAATAATATCCGACAATGGAAAATATATTCGAAATTCAATATTTTGAACATTTTAATTCATAGAAAATAGCTATGCTTTTAATTTTGAAATAAATAACATAATAAGTATTGATTATAAATTCACGATCTTATAGTGATAAACAGAGGCGCAATTTCAATGAAAAAACTGGGGGTGCTGAAGCCTTTCTATCTTTTTCATATTACTTTATGATTATAGACACCGGCAACCCGTACAATTCAACAGTTACTAAAATATTTGGTAAATATTTGAATATTTCTAAGTTTAAATTTTTCACTTTGATTTTATATTTTTATTGCGCATACAACGAATTACCCGTCTATAAACACAATGTTTCATTACATGATCACAATTCTGAGTGAAGCGAATCGGTAAGAATATTATGGTAATATAATGATGTTTGTATTTTACTTTTCAACACTTTTTTGGATAGAAATACTGGTCCAAAAGTTTTTTTTAGGAACTTTTTATATTTTAAATTGACATGTGGTGGTACTTTAGATAGGTCATTTTTTATAATATTTTTAAATTTTAAAAAAATTTCCAGTCGTGAGAAAAAAACTGTCCTGAAACGGCAAAAATACGTTATAAATAAGACTTTCACTTTTCAGATTTTAGTTATTCAGTCATAATTCCAAAAGTAATGTGGCTAGAAATTTGAAAGTCTTACCCTATAGCAAAAATATTTTTTTTCGTATTTAATAAAATATTCAAAAAGCGTATTTGATTTAAATATAGAACTTTAAAAATACCTAATTTTTTGAAAGTCTTTATGTAATAAAATTTTTATTTTTGGATATTAAGTGAAAATTTAATATCATTTAACTCATATACCAGTACTTACTAATTTATCGATAATGAAAAATGTTTAGAAAAATCGTTAGTCTGAAATTAATTTCATAAGCGTACTTTTTTATGCTTGCGATTTTTATAGATTTTACTGTTTTTACATCAATTTTTAACATTAAATATTTATTAAAAAAAATGTGGTCCATCCAATCATAATGAAATTTTGGATAATAAATATTTGGTTAAAAAATAAATAATTTTCTTCGTCAGACAGTAAAATGTTAAATAGGTTGATAAAAAAAGAACCTACCGATAATTAGACTAAAAATGGTAAAATATACTTATAAATCGTTGATTTATATACTAAATCTTTGTTCAGAATCGTTTTGATAAAGAAATGATTTATCAGTTCTTTAAAAATCAGTACATTTACTACTAGGCTTGCCAGTCGTCCTGGTGTCCCGGTCGATCATTCACGATCATTCAGATTATCCCAGAAAATAGAAGCTGATAGAAAATGACATTTAATATACTTATTTTGTGTTCATATCAAAATAAAAAAACAGTCATTCGATAGGTTTGACAGGTTTAGTTTTAAGGATTTCAAAATCTGGCATCACTACCTATTACTATTATCCAGTTCGAGGACCAAAGAGACGAAGGACGAACGTCCACCACCATTATTTAAATAATAAATTTATATATTTATACAATAAAAACTCTGTTTTTCTATACATAATGAGAAATGAGTATTTAAAGGTAAATAAACATGAACAAATTTGAGGGTGCTAATTTCGAAAATGGGGGTGCTTAGGACACCTAAGCCTCCCTCTAAATTGCGCCTATAGTGATAAACGATACCAACATTCTGTGCAAATATTTCAATATGGTTACAACAAATCCATATATTGCCAATTTAGTGTAATTTAATATTTTCTTAAACGTGTATTTATTTCCAATCATCGTATCGATGTTTCGCTTTTCGCATCATCGTTATTTTTGTGGAAAAATTCTTAACGAATTATAAACTTCAAATAAAATAAAAAATACGCGATAATTGTGAATTTTAAATGAGGATGTCTATGTTGATTATAGTTGTGTAATCATTTACCTAAGATCACTCTTTAACCTCGCATACATTGTTGACTAGAAGAACCGGTTTTACAAAAGAAAAAAAAATGCTCTTATTACAGCTATATAGCTGTTACCATTTGAATTGGGAAAAAATTATATTTTTGTTTCTAGTATTACATTACTGTTTGGTCAACGATTTAGACGTTTCGAAGTTTTGAATCTAATCTGACAATATAAACAGTATTAAAAGTTTACCATTTTGAAGAACATAATTGTATAGACTATGGTAGTTATTATACTCACATATCGATGTACATTACTGGTATTAAGCTTTTCAGGATGAATGTTATATTATTCTTATAATAGAAACTTTTACCATATTATTGAATAGAACATCATGTAAATGGTGTGGTTTAAGTCGAACGTATCTTGTTTTTTGTAGAAATCGTGTCGTTAAATTAAAACGTCACCTTTGATGATGTAGTGTTTATTTCCATTTTCACATTTTTTACTGTAAACATATGCTTGGATTTTTTTGACTTGGTGTATGTTTATTTTTCAGGATACCCGTTTTAACCACGACATTGATGCTCGTACCGGATACAAAACGCACAGTTTACTGTGCATGCCGATCAAAGACTTTAACGGTGAAGTGATGGGTGTAGCGCAAGTGAGCGTCAATGAATTATTTTAGACGTTTATGTATTACTGCACGGGTTTGAACGTGTTGCTTATTTTTTTTTAGGTGATCAATAAAAAAAACGCACCGTGTTTTACGCAAAACGACGAGAAAGTTTTTTCGGATTATCTACAATTCTGCGGCATTGGCCTTAGAAACGCACAGCTCTACGAAAAAAGCCAGTTGGAAGTTAAAAGAAATCAGGTGCGGAATTTATTAATTAGACGTGAACCGTCGAATATAGGTCATATTAATATTGTAGTTGAAGTATCTGCTCATTGTATTGTAACTAGGCGCCTTTAATAACAATCGATTTATTATACAGGTTCTATTGGATCTCGTTCGTATGATTTTCGAAGAACAAAGCACAATAGAGCATATGGTTTTTAGAATTCTCACGCACACTCAGTCTCTCATACAGTGCCAGAGGGTCCAGGTAATTGTTTTTTACTATATATCCGGTATGCTTATGGGTTGATAATGATCGCTGTATCGTTCGGGCATTTTGTACATTTTTTATGTCGCCAGGTGTTACTGTTACACGAGGCGTCGAAAGCAAGCTTCTCACGGGTGTTTGACTTTGAGCCCGACGACCTGCAGGGGAAGAACAACGAGCGGACAAGGTAAAGCTTCCATATTTTTCTTCGGAAAAAAAAATAATATGTACCGTGTTTTCATTGCCAGTAAGAGATTAAACAATTTATTTGTTCATCTTATTCTCGTCTACTCTTTAGGAACTGTGTTGTTACTAATAGTACTGTAATTTTCCAGCCCCTTCGAAAACAGATTTCCGGTTAACTTTGGCATAACAAGTTATGTGGCCACTACCGGAGAGGTAAGTGTTTTTTGTATATATGCCGGTATTAAACTTTTATTAAACTTATTAAACTTTTTTTAACATTGTTTAAACTTATTTTGTGATTTAAAAACATTTTTAGACCGTCAATATTTCCAACGCTTACGAAGACCCGCGGTTCGATAAATCGGTGGACAAAAACACCGGTTTCACACACTCCACTGTGCTATGCATGCCGATCAAAAATTCATCAAGCCAAATCATCGGAGTTATACAAGTAATAAATTATTCATTGAATACGTTAGATTTGCCTTCATTAATGATTATTAACATTATTTCGTTTTTAAAATATTAACAGGTATTTAGTAATTATATGTTCAACAGTTTAAATAAATAAATATTTTTCTCACATTCATATTTAAATATTTATCATGCTTAATGTGTTACAGTTAGTCAACAAGTTTGATGATCTCGTATTTACCAAAAATGATGAGAATTTTGTGGAAGCATTTGCTATATTTTGTGGCATGGGAATACACAATACACACATGTAAGTAAGTGAAAGTGCTTAAAGTCCAAAATGCACTAGGCATGTATGCCAATATTTCAGATCTGTTTTGCATTTATTTCATACTCATGTTTTTAATTTGTAGGTTTGAAAAAGCCATGATTGCTAATGCAAAACAAAATGTCACATTAGATGTACTTAGTTATCACGCTTCAGCTTCGTTGGATGATGCACAAAGACTAAGGGTATCTATAGTTTTAAATCTTTTTTATTTATATCTCATCTTCTTCAACCATATTTAAATTTCAATTTTATTCCCATTTTTTATTTTAGGCTTTACAAGTGCCATCAGCCGCTAGATACCTTTTGTACGATTTTTCTTTTGACGATATCAATTTGACCGATGATGACACACTTTTGGTAAGAATATTTTTGTATTTATTTTTTAATGCTAATCAATTGCAACTTAACCATTAGAGATGAGCAATTAATTATTATAAAACTACTAAATAATTAGTTCATCAACTAATTATTTGAAATGTTTATGTATAGATACTGAAAATACCAAAATATTAGAAATTATTATAAAATAAATCAACTAACAGTTATAATCATAAATAATATTAAGTACCTAAGTACTAAGAAAAATAAATGGTATTGAAAATTCTTTCAGCTCTAGAAATATGAATTTTTTTTATATAATTCACCTTAAAGCTCATTATGTGTCTTGAACCAAATATTACAAATCAAGCTTTAAATAGTTGACAAACCTTTATGAAGCTAAGCTCATGTTCTTTTATTGAGAAATTATCGAATGGCATGTGAAAAAATGAGAAATAATCAAAAAAGAAAATCTTTCCAATTTTATATTTGATTGAATTGGAAATATGAGGATCCACTCGACTGTTTTAAGTAGAATTTTGTCTTTTATTTAAATATTGAAGTAGGTATAAGAATAGATAATATATATGTTTTTAAACTAGTATTTCTATTTTGTAAATCTGTTTAATTAAATAATTTATTAAAAGTAAGATGAATAATGTTTAACTATATTAATTTATTGTAACTACTCGATTTTACTTATTGGTACCTATTATTTGTTGTTATTAAGAGAATGCTATACTCGAGTATTCTTTCCCATAGGCCAATCTAACTAGAAATTAAATAATATTTCAGTTCACAAAATAAAAATGGTGGTGCTAGGATTTTGTTATAGTTTAAATAACTATTATTAAATTGAAATAGAAAGATATTTCCAAAAACCGCATATCCTTTTTGCCTAACATTGTTTTTTTAGAGAAATTATAGGGTTTAACATTTCCACATGTATTAAAAAAAGTATGTGACATTATCTCAGAAATATTCTTCCTTTTAAATTTCATTATAAGTATTGTAATTATCATATTAATCTAGACGCTATGTTTTTGTTATTCATAAAATATAGTAGGCTATATTACCTATGTCCTGTTGGAAAGACTGAGTATTATACGCTGTATTGAACATCACATGGGTACCATGTCTTTTAGAAGAAAGGAAATAAATTATAATTATATACTGAAAATTTAGTTAACCCATTTTTTTTAACTAACGTCCATAATAAATAATGTCAGGGTCATAATTTGTGTGTTAAGGTCATAACTCACAACCAACCTGTATTCTCTCATTATCAGTTTATTTTATCCAATAATAACAATAATTTTTCTTCTTCTAGGCGAGTATAAGAATGTTCAAAGATATGGCACTAGTTGAACGGTTTCATATTGATGAACAGGTTTTATGTCGTTGGCTGTTAAGTGTCAAAAAAAACTATCGATCAGTGACCTATCACAATTGGAGGCATGCATTCAATGTCGCTCAAATGATGTTTTCTATTATAAAGGTATATAAACAATAACTATTAATACTTAACCAATATACATATATATTTACTTATCTATTTTAGGCTACTCAGTGGTGGAGAGATACTTTTGGTCCTTTGGAATGTCTCGCACTTATTATTGCCTGCCTTTGTCACGATTTGGACCATCGTGGAACAAACAATTCCTTCCAAGTCAGGTAAAATTCACAGAAAATGAAGTTTTATATTAAATTATTCTATATATTTTTAATTGCTTTTAGAGTTGATTCACCACTTGCACGACTCTATTCAACCTCTACCATGGAACATCACCATTTCGATCAGTGTTTAATGATATTAAATAGTCCAGTATGTCGTATGTTGTTTTTAATAATATATCTCATGTCATAACTGACTATCATATTTTTATTTTTTTAGGGAAATCAAATTTTAAGTAACTTATCACCGGATGAGTATTCTTGCATTATCAAAGTATTAGAAGATGCTATATTAGCTACTGATTTAGCCGTATACTCCAGGTTAGATGACATTAAATTATTTTAATGAAAGAGAATTGGATGTAACTGCCTATATGAATTAGTGATACAAATAGTAGTTTAGAAGTATAATTTTTTTACTTAATGACTGCATAATGTTAAATTAAGAATTTTAAAACATTTCTATTTTATCTTACCACAGAATCTCATGATATTGACTACCAATATTCTATTCTTAAAAGTTAAAAAAAAAAAAATTGTGTAAGAAAGTTTCTAAGAACATTTTTTTTATTTATTTATTCTAAATAATTATTGATGAGATTTAGTAAGATCAAAATGAAAATACTGAAAAATTAATCACTGTTTAAACTCAACATTAGGTCATATAGTCATTAACCCACATCACATCATTAGATAAGACTAAATTGAAAATATAGTGTATTTTTAAATTATTATGTAAGTATTGCACGTGTTGCACAAAAGCAGAAAATTACTGATTCCAATTCCTTTGAGTATTACTAAACTGAAATTTTTATTTTTTTAATAAATTAAATCCAAACCTTTAAATAATTAAAACTCAAATAATTTTTTAACACATGTTATTTTGACACAATTATTATATATATAGTGGTGTATTAATAAATTATATTTATATGCACTAATAAAATATGGATATTAATCTTAAAAATGTGTTCTCGCTTTGCTATAAAATTTTTTTCTCTCATTGTGTTCAAATACATTAAATTAATCCCTTACTTGTTTATAACTTCTAATAAGGCTATAAAATGCAACACCACAAAATATACATTTGTTGCGTGTTATAAATTACATGATGCAGATTTAAGAACTATGATTTGAATGCCTATACTCTATATTATATTTAATAATATCTATTTTTCAAAATGTTATTTACTAAATTGAATTTACAATACATTAAACACAACATACCCTGAAATCTTCAAGAGATAAATATTTCATTTAAACTTCATAGTTCATAACAATTTTTACCAATGAACTATTATATATATATATATTTTTTTTTTGGTTTTCGAGTTATTTTAGAAGTGTAAAACTGTAAGATAATATTTTACATTATATACCTATATGCAGAAAATTAAAAATCTACAAACGGGTATACGATATATACTAACCTAACCAATACACTCCTGTATATATACATTTATAATATGTATGTTTGTTAATTAATATTTTAATCGACATTCTTATTTCTTATACATATAGCAAGCGAGTAAAATTTTTAGAACTAGTTCATACGGGCAAACACGATTGGACCAAAGAAGAAGATCGGGAATTATTCAGGGCAATGCTAATGACTGTGTGCGATTTAGCTGCTATAACCAAACCTTGGGAGATTCAAAAACGAGTATGTTTTACATAAATAATACATTTTTATTTTGTTTTATCTAATAATTAAATTCATTAATTATTATTTAATTATATAATTATAAAATTATTTTATTTATTATTATCAAATTAATTATAAAGAAATATGTAAAGTAAAATAATTAAAATATAATTTTTTTTTTAAAAAAAGGTTTACTGTTAATCCAAACTTAGGCTGATAAAAGTTATTAGAACTAAATTTGCTATTTTATATGTTTTTTTATATATGAAAAATGTTCTTTTAAATAAACAATAACTTCAATTTTATATTTATAAGAATAGTCTATATTATATTATCTACACTGAGTTAAAAGTTAACCGAAATATTAAAAACTAAATTCTAAGCTAAAATTTGACCTTATTTCACTCTGAAAATACAAGACTCACATGAAATATGATGACATTTTTTATTTTTTAGCTATGTTTCAATTTAAATTTATAGTTGTTATGTAGAACTATCCAGCCATTTTTTAATCTTTCAATTTTTTTGTCATCTATTACTTTTGTGTAGTACAAACATTTCTTTAGATTTTAATTAAAATTGTAATAATAATAAAAAAAAAATCCATTTTAATGGATAAGAAAATGTATTTGTATTACTTTTTTTTTAACTCTACATATGGTATTTAGGTGGCAGAATTGGTGACTAATGAATTTTTTGAACAAGGTGATATAGAAAGAAGAAATTTTAATTTGACTCCAAGTGTAAGTATATATTATACAAACAAATTTTTATATTTTTAATGTTTAACAAATGTAATGTTTGTTACACATTTAACATTATTGTTTCATGTATATGTATTATTTTTTTATTTTAGGACCAAATGGATCGAGACAAAAAAGATCAGTTACCAATGATGCAAGTTGGATTCATTGACTCTGTTTGCTTACCAATATATCGGGTGTGTTGAAATTTGATATTATTTTCCAATATCTATAGGGATATTTCAATTTACATAATTTAAATGTATTTTATTTTTTATAGAGTTTAATTTAATTCAAAATCAGTATAACTATTATAGTTAGAAAATATTTATTTTGCTGTTAATATTTAATTATGTTTTTGTATTGTTGTTTAAAAACCAGATAATCAAATATGAATTATTAATTATGCTAACTATTATTTATTAACAGGCGATTGCTGATTTGTCAGATACACTTGAGCCATTGATTGAAGGAATAGAACGGAACAAGGCTCATTGGTTAGAAGAATCAAAACAAACATACCGCCCACAGAGTCATAACTAGATGTGTAAAATAATAATATGTGTTTGTGTTTTTGTTTGTACGTATGTATGTATAGTGAGTGTGTATGTGTGTATCTACCCATATTTTCAAACTAGACATTGTCCACACATTTGATATAACCAATCTACCTAATTTCCTTCTCATTAGAATATAAGACTTGAAAGAACATAAATATTATTTTACCTTGTATGTTTAGTTATAAACACAATAGTATTTTTTGTGTTTTTCTTGTATTTTGTACCACCTACCTTTTAATAAGAGATAGATATACTAAATATATACTATACAATATATGTTAAGTTTATTCCAATGCAATGTATTCTTAAAAGACCACGTGTTAACAGAAAAATTAAGGTTAATCTGTTTTTATTTATTGAATGCCTATTACACAACTTTATGTGACGAGTTTGTGTACCTTTTATTTAAGTATTTTTTTTCTTTTGTTTATCATATTATTTTATTAAAGCAATAAAAAATATTACTTAAACAACAAAATAAATGCATAAAATTAGTATTTGAACTACCTTGCTAATTCTGTTTTTAATGTTAATTCTTCAATATTAGTTTTAGATTAGATTTAGATTATCACAGTTACCTACAGACATGTTTTAAATTCTATATTTTGAAAAATTTCTAAGAACAAATAATCTCCAAGACGTTTCCTATTGTTATTTTAAGTTTCCTTAACTCAACATTACTTCATTTTTATTTTCTAAGATTTGAGTAGTATGAAGTGTAATTATAAGTATTATCATTTGAAATTAAATTTGTATTAAGTGCTTTTATGTATAATTTTAACAATCAAATTATTATAATGTTGTATTTTCTTTAAAATTGAACTAATTTAGTGTTAATATTGATTGAGACAATTTTTATGCTTAAAATAATAAGGTAAATAGGATTGAATGAAGTCTATACATTTGGTGCATATTATGTTATGTTTTATTATATTATTCATAGACAAAGTATTGTCACTAATAAACATTTATAATGTGACATGAACACTTTGTAAGTATTATATAACATAATTCCAATATGTTCTAAGCGTATATATTCACATGGAACTTGACATTTTTATCAGTAGACCACATAATGTAGCATTACAAAGCAAAACAATTAAATGCGTAATGATATTTATTTAATTATTAAAGGCAAAATGTGTTCATCATTTATTAATCATAATATTTTTAAATTTATTTAATAGATACATGGGATAACTAATAAAAAAATAAAAGCTGAAATTTAAAAAATCAAATTAATATTTTTGTAAATATTATGTTCAAGTTATTAGTATTTTTTTGTACACCTTGTTGATATCTAAAATATATACTCTCCCAAGAAGTTGTCTCTAGATAACGTTTACTCTATGAGAAATGTGCTAGGGTTAAGTACTTTTGACATAGAGGACCAAAAAAAAAAAAAAAAAACCAGAACACTAAATTCTTCTTGGCTTACCCACTGGTTCTAAGTTTATCTAACGAGCCAACATTTAGTCTTTACATTTATCTTATAACATTTATTTATTATTAATATAAATTATAAATGATTCATATTCAAGTGGATTCCTGAATTTTTGATTTATAATATTTCAGTTAATTTGATATTTCCACTTTGCTGAAATCTCATTTGAAATAATTTTGCAAGTAGAATATATTTGTTTTTACGAGATCTACTTCATCTTTGATTAGGGTGAATTGAAATACTAAATACATTTTTTTTTTTAAAAAAAAAAAATAGGCAATGTTTTGAATTTATTGATATAATTTTCAAATTTTTCTGATTATTATAAGATAATATAATAAGTATATAAAGTATTATAAATATAAACATTATGGTTTTCAGCAGCTTTTCTTAGAGACAATTCATTTTTTACATCTTCAGCTGCAGCATTCAAATCAACATCATTCCTTTTCGAATATTGTTTTTCTCTAGGATCAGAAATGTAAACTCTAGGCATCTTTTTTATTTAATTTTAAGTCGAAATATACAATCAATGATAGCATATGTTGAGAAAAGAAGCCACTTAATTGTAGATTTCCAAGAATTGTTATTTGGATAAATTTTATATTTTATTACCCGTATCATATTATTTTTTTTGTTTTAATAAATAGATCTCTGCACCATTTACGTTTTAAGCGTCAAGTAAGACTACTTGGAATATGAAATCTTTCATAGAAATATTTAGCTTCTTCATCATTAGTTGTTTTTAATTTTAGGTCTGAATGGAGAGAATAACGTGGCATAATTTAAGCATCTAAAAAAACAACACATTTTTGGTATTTATGTTTCTAAAATTTATATCAAATTGTATTTACATGTATTTACATTTTTGTTTTATAAATTTTTGAAAAATTTACAATATATTCTGTACGAAAAAAAAATAAATATTTTGATAATGAAATTTTAATAATACAACCCAACCAAGATTTTGAATATATTAAAATGAGTAAAATGATAAATGCGAAGGAAATATTTTCCTATGAATATAGTATTAATCCGATCACGGTGATTTTTTTCTCCATGGATAACAGTTATCACTACGAATTAAATTCTTATGTTTTCAAAATTATTACATTAAAATTGAATAATCGTCGAGAATAATAAGCAAGTTACTGAAGATTTGTTGCAATTCACCTCGTTTTACGGTTGGTACGTACACTTAATGACGCCTAGATTTATTGTAAAATGTAGAAACTGTCAGAATTTAACAAAGGCAACACTAGAGGTGCACATTTTCACAACTCGTTTGCGCACAATTTCCCTTCACACTTATACAGACTTAGTACTGTTAGGAAAAAAAAAAATGAAAAACAAAAGACGGCAATATAAAATAACAAATAGAACAACTTTATTATATGAAAAAAAAACTAGTCGACGACCGCACGGAGCAAGAACCAAGAGCCCCGGTACTCCTATGGTTTCCGCGGATAATAATCTAATTAAAAAAAAAAAAATGCAGTAAGATCAACACTGCGCCCACCATACCCGGCAACCGGAACAGTGTTGCCATCGCTTACATTCGGCCGTCCTGTCGTAAGGGCCGCCTTCGGGCCTTTTATATAATAAAAAAAGTAACTAAATTTAACGAATGTTATTAGTTAACAATTACGTACAAAAAAACAATAAAATTATTGCAAACAAAAAATATAAATACTCTTGACCATAATCATGAAGCAAGCCCGGTTGTTTATACGACGGGCGTTTGTGTGTTAAGCACTCCAAACACATACTTATATGCCGTACATACAGGCGTAAACAGGAGAACCAGAAATCTTTGGGGATTTTTGCCACTGTCCGATCTAACGCGAAATGCCCTCCGTAATAATGGCGGCGATGACGATCCCTTTTCGCTTTGGATTTGGCACAACCAATAACAAACGTCCATTGTACTTACGGTAAAAAATACCATCTATTACTTCATAATTAATGAGGTCGTCTGTCGTTTGTTTAGTTTTTGGTCCGATGATTTCCAATTGTTTAATCCGGTCCCTTGTCGGTGGGTCACCCTGTTGCATTAAGCGTACTCTATCTCGCGTGGACTTCACGACAAAAACGTAGGCACGTCGCACAGTGGGATAAAAATCAATTTACCTAACTTCATTTAATTATTTATATCATGTTATTTTAGTAGAATAATATTATTTTACAGATATCATAAAATTAAATTATAAGTCACGTTTCTGTTGAATTTATTCACTCGACGACGTGGAAACTTAATTTTCACTACTAATATCTGACTCTGTTTCTATTGTTTTTATGTTGATGTCTGGAGGCAAAATAATTTCCAATACTTCTGGGTGAATATGTTTAATATTTTTTTGAGGTAGTTGCCTTAGACAGGTAATAAATGGATCAGAACTTACTAAAAGTCTATTAAAAACATGGAAATTAAATATAATTTTTCAAAATATTATATAAATATTATTCACTCACTGAATCAATAATACTACCCTGTGATTTTAAAATTCTTTGAGTAGTTATATCTAATAATGCTTGTAATTTCACTTCAGCACAACTTTCTGTTATTTGCAAACATTTGCAAACAAGATTTATCAGGATAACATTCATTTTTTGCGTACCTTAAAAGATAATACGCAGGATAAATATTACAACCATGTTTTTTTGCCTGTGTCCTAATTAAAGTGTATTGATGCTTTGTCAAATAAGCCTCAATAAGCAAAGAAAGAGCTTCATTAGAAATAACCTTAATTTTATTTTTACTGTCTTTATAAGATTTGTTGTACTTTGAAGCTCTTGTAGGTATTGTACACGTAATATTTTTTATAACGTAAGAACTATCTACATTTTCAGATTTTCTTAGAGACATTTGAGCAGCATATGAAAGCATAGTTGGACTATATTGGGTACGTAATTATTCCGTTTTTCTTCTTTTTGATCGATCACTATTATCATGAAATGATGTAGAAGGCCGACCTCTAGATTTGCCCGACTGAGTTGAAATCTTTGAAGGAAAATGTATTTCAGAGTCTAACGAGATTTTATTTTTTAATAGAAATATGTTATTTTTTCTCTGTGATGATTGCCATTTAGATTTAAACTCACTAATGAAGTATGATAATAATTTATTTAAGGAATTTCCAGACATTCTGTTAATGTAATTAAACGTTTCTTTAAATGGTCAAATCGTTCAGTAAATTGTTTAGCATTAATTTCTTGCATTATATGAAATAATGTTCTCCGACTTAAAGACATATGATTATCACCAGATCCTAAAATATTATAATATTATAACATTAGTATAAAAATACAAAGTGTAGTTTGAATATAAACAATTTTAATACGTTTAATCACATGTAATCACATGTATGTGAATCAAAAGTAATTTACACAATAAAGTGCAAGTATGCGCAATTGTTTTTTAATTTTTTTGAAACTGCATAACATACACTAAAAAAAGATAAGATTGTATGGACTCGGACTATCTTGGAAGTTTACTAAAATAAATGATGAATTTTGTGTTTGTATATTTTATTTTAATTCTTGTATTTTTTATTAAAATTATATATAAAAATATAAAGATAAATTGATTTTATATTTTATTAAACTTAAATACTATATACATACCTCCAGGTAACGAGTTCATTTTTTTTTTTTTCGTAAAAATAACTATAATACACAAAATATCAGCTATGTTCTAACTAAACTTTTTGTATAGAATAATACCGACGTGCGCGTCGTATCTGTAATGCCATACTCTGGGGTATTATTGCAATACAATTAATACTGATAACTACGTAAAATATTACGTAATTGCTTTAATATTATCTCTATTAGATAAACTATCAACAATTATCATGCTAAATGCATTTTGAAATTTCTAATTTTGGCCAGGTTTTTATGACAATATCCCACTGTGCGTCGTGAGAGCTCCGCGTCTACTGATTCGGCGGCGACATCATTGTCAATAACCGCGCGACTAAGCGCATCAACATGCGCCATTCGCGTTCCCGGGCGGTTTTTTGCTTACTGAATATACCATTTGTAAGTTTGTTGACAACGAGCCTTGGAGCAGGATCCCTGACAACGCCCTACTGCTGGCGTCCGTGTGGATTTCGGTGATCGCCGCGGTTGCACTGTACATTTGAACGACTAATTCAGAGTTAAGTACCACCCTTAGCCTTTCGAACGCGCGAACGTACCTTTCATCCCAGTTAAAAGACACATCCTTGCCCGTCAAACGTGTCAATGGTTCCGTAATCTCTGCGTAATTGACAATAAAACGCCGGAAGAAGCCGGTTAGACCAAGGAAACGGCGTACTTCGTGGACGTCCCTAGGCATAGGAAAATTCTCGATCGGTTCCACCTTCCGTCCTAATTTGATAGTGCCTTTTGATATCTGATAGTCCAGGTCCAGTCGTTCGGCGATGAAATCACACTTTGATGGCTTTAGTGTCAGTCGCGCTTTTACCAGTGTTTCTAATACCTTTTGCAAATCTCGAATCATTTCGTCCCAATTTGCCGAGGGAATAATTATGTCATCGAGGTATGTTTTAACTACACTGGATTCTTTCAGGTCCTTAAATATGATGTTCATGAGTTTTTGAAAAATGCCTGGTGCACCCTTCAGACCGAAAGGCATTCGTTCGAATTTCGCCGTGATATTTTCAGTGACGAACGCCAACTTTTCTTTCGCTTTTTCTGTGAGTGGGATTTGCAAGAACCCATTCGACAGATCCAAAGATGTGAAGATCGAACCTCCCGCTAGAGCCACTAGCTGTTCGTCGACATCCGGCATAGGATACGGCAGCGTGACTGTCTGATCATTCAACCTTCGGTAATCGACGCAAAGTCGTTTGTCACCCGAGGACTTATTCACCAATAACACTGGGCTCGCATATGGAAAACAAGAATCACTAATAACACCATCGCTTCTCCACTCATCCAGAATCGTGGTTATTAATTGACAATCCGAAGGAGAAGTATGGTACGGGCGGACGTTAACGGGATCCGAGCCGTCGGCAACAATGATATCCATCTTAAGCACATCGGTACACCCAAGTTCATATTTGTTTTTTGCAAACGCGTCGCAATAACGGTTCAGAAGTTCTAACAACTCATCACGCTTGTCGGCGGGCCATTGCGGCGCTATCACAACGTCTTCCTCAGATATCGATTCGCACAATTTTACCGGTGATTCGTCTGTGACGTACGCATTTTTCACTTGACTGTCGGTATGTTCAACTAGTACATAGTCCGGTATATCGTTTCGAGACTCAATTATCAGTTTGGAATCTTCCTTGTAAAAGTTAACGTGGGGGAGCACCAGTCATGTTCGTCCCACGAGCACGTCTACGGGTATCGTGCGATCTGAAACGATCATTACCACGTGATCGTAGGCAGTGACCTCGTCGACGGATACGTCCAAGGTGGCTTCCCCAATAGCCATCGCACCCGGTTACGACGCATCACCAACCGTGAAAAACGGGCTTGGTTTCAGGCGAAACTCAGCTTGGCATTTTATCACAACGGCCTCGCGTACTATTACGCCTGAACAGCTTGAATCGATAAGATCGGTGAACGATTGTTGATTGAGCATTACGGTCTTCGAAAACGGATTCTCACGCGGCTCCACGACAGACATATCGGCACGATATGTGTTCGAACAAGCTATTGTGTTTGTGTCTGGCCACGACAACCTGTTCCCCCCGATAGCGTGCCAATGATGGAATGTTCGCGAACTTTCGGCGCGCTTTGTCGCGCTGGCATCCCGCTCCGGGGCGACACTTGCAACCGAGCGAGCTGGTGGTGCGTATTACCGCCGGGCGTGTGACTTCTTTTCCTTTGCCGTCGTGCATGTTACCACCGGGTGTGTGACTTTTCCTTTGCCGTCGTGCGTGTTACCGTCGTGCGTATTCCCGCTGTGCGTTGATTTCGTTAGCGGTGTGGTCGACGGTGGTTTTTGTCGTCACTTGTTTCGTCGTCAACCGTGTTGTGGCTGCCTGTCGACGTTGCGGTCGTGTCCAGTGGCGGGAGCATCACTATCATCGTGGCCATCGAGAGAATGAGGTTTTGCACCTGATTTTTTTATATACATATATATATACACAATTTATTATATCTTTTTTTTTGTTTTATTATTATTGTTAGCACTCGAGGGCGCCCTGCTGATTATATATTATTGTGCCCTTTTTATTTTTACTTTATTATTATTATAATAACTTGGTTCGACACCGACCGTAAACTATTATTGTTTTAATTTTATTTATCAATAAGTCACTTTACATTGTGGGCATTTTGATTATCACAGTGAATGTGACCTACTTTCCGGTGGTCTCTGGGCCGGACTGTGTTGTAGGTAACAATATGCTTCTTGGTTGTCATACATGGATGATTTAGCTTCGGTTGCTTCATTCGGGCAACATCCTCGAGTATGCTGTTTAGACCCACAATTTGAGCATTGCACTGGTCTACGGGGTTTGGGACAATCCCGCAAAAAATGTCCCGTCATGCGACAATTATAGCTCGTAATTGTCTATTCTGTCGACTTGCTTGTGTGATTTTGATCTGTCCACGTTGATTTCTTGTGGCGGCCTTTCCGACATTGGCGACGTTACCTCTTTCACTTTTGTCGCGTGGCCTTTGACGGGAGAAGGACTTGGGGAGTTCTTTGCCGGAAAACGGTCTTTACGCAGCATACGAATTCTCTCTCAATCACGTAAATCAGATAACAGGCTGGTTTCTGAACTGTGGGTACGTCCCATCGCAAAAATTGCCAACTCACGTGAACGTAATCCTTGGATAACAAGGTCCCGTATTTCCCCGAACGGGAGCTTCAGTACTCTATACAGCCTCACTTTTTCGTAGAAGTAGTCCACCAAGTGTTCTTCAATTCCCTGGTTGCGTTGATTTAACTCATTCCATCTGTCAGACAGACGTATTTCCTGTACGAATGCTTCTCGGAATTTTTGTTCGAATTCCCACCAGTCGGAGAAAGTCTCTGACAAAAACCAGCTTCTGGTAACGCCCATGACATGAGCCATGACAAAATGTAGACGCTGTCTAAGGTCCCAACTGTTTAGTTCGGCGACACCCGCTACTGAATTAATCCTTCATTTTACATTAATTTCAAAATTTGTTTAGTTTCACCCCTAAATTGGTAAAATCTACAATAACTTTACTATAATTATAGCTATAACAGTTTTGGGTAAGTCACATGATTAATCAGTTCCAACTTGAACTTGAAGTTTGATGTTAATGCATATTTAAATATATATTTATTTTTTAATGATTTTTATTTATTTTACAAAATAAAACTTTTTTTTGGTAATTATATAATAATATAGAGCTGCCCATTGGGAAGATTCCTGATTTCCCGATAGGCCAATCCGGCCTTGGTTCCTTCTATGATATGTTGTGCGCAAACAAGTGGTTCCATTCTACAATAATTTGTACACAAACGAGTTTCAGATTTTACCAAATTGAAAAATTTTATGATGTGCGCAAACTAGTTATAGCCTTGCACAATATAGTTCATTTTTATACAGTATAATCAACTATAAAAAGTTTTAGATTCAAATATGGATATCAAAAATGTCATGCAGCGCATAGGCGGCACGAGGGTGCAGTTACCACTTCAGAAAAATATTGAAGGAGCAAATTTATCGTTTCGTCCTCTCTAAAGTTAAATTTTATTTTAACAATTTTTATAAAATATTTATGTTAAAATTAAATTTGAACAATTATATAAGAAAATTATTCCCGTGTTTTAAATCAGATCAATATTATCAATATTACATTGCATGTACATTAATTAAATGTACAAAATAGTATATTTAATCAATACTTTAATTAATACTTTTAAAACATAACATAACATTTTACATTGATATTAATTAATATACTTATCGTCTTATCATACACATAGTTAGTAAAAATGTATAATGTATACACAACGAAGTTGAATGAGAGTAGATTTTTATATTGGTCAATAAATTGTGATTATTAAATGGTACTTTAAACACATTTTTCTGATTCGCAAAGAATGATGTAGTAGCAATTTGAACAAAGAGATGGTCTTATAAATTGACTAATAAAAATACTTCCCGGTTTCGGAATGGACCAGAAAGTATTTCTAGTTCATAACGACTATAAAATATGCTGCTACATTTTTGAAAAATGTTTTTTATTAAGATGTTACGTTTTTTTAGAGGTCCAGTATAGGCAATTTCTACAATACTTATGCAATTATAAAATATTTCAAGGCAAAAATGTAGCAGCAGTGCACTATAATCTATGAACTAAAACGTTCTTTGTACCATTTTTTCGTAAAATTTGATTATTAATAATTTTAAATAGTAAAATTCCTAAAAAAAATACATTTTCATACGTTAGTAATAGTATTTTTTTTAAGTCATCTATTTCATTCAATAATTTTTTGAATTTAGGATACTTAGTTTGCCTGTAAGTTTACTTTGTTATTGTAACTCGATGTTTTAAAGTCAGAGAAGTAATTGTTTTTGTTTTATATCCATCTATATTTTCGTCAGGGCATTTTAACCGCTCGTACTTATTACATACTGCATTAAATGAAAATATTTGTTTCTGTAATTATTGTTTTTATTATATTTTTATTGTCTTAGTCCCATAAAAATAAAGTCTATTTCAAATAAACCCATTATTTTTTAACGTCGACGATTTTCATCTGATAACTTATTTGATTATGCATCGAATTTTAACCCTTTGTCTGTACAATTATTTTTTGGGACGTCATCTGTATACTAGGTCATAAACGGACAGACGTGGTTTTTTTAGTAGGTACTAAAAACACTTAGGAAAAATCTGAAAAAATTCACATTTACTAATCGAGGGTTACTTTTTAAGATTGTTTTAAGATTCATTAATAATTACATTTTTTATAACATTTTAAAAGTGCCTACATTTCAAAAAAAAAAAAATGCATTTTCGAAATTTCGGTTGTGCCATAAAAGACCCAGTGTACAGACGAAGGGTTAAACTCTACCACGTTAACTCTCTTGTACATTACTCGTATTTTGAATTAAATTAAATTAAAATCGTTTAAATCTCAATTGGTCAGGCTACGTAACTCGTTCTAAACTCAAAACACTGTTGGTCTTCATGAATAGTTATAACAAAAAGTGTAGACACATTATAAGCTCCGTACCTCTTCCATATATATATATATATATATATATATATATATAAATATTTATACCAGATCTTTAATAAATTAACTTCGATTAAAAGTTCTTTCTTCTCGAATATTGTGGTTTTCGATTTACTCTATTTCAGTCTTAATATTCAATTTCCAAGATCATCGTTCACACGTAGTTGTTTTATTTATTTATTTATGTCGGTTCTCCGTCTTAAATATGCACTTGTGAACGTCCTTGATACTATAGCCAGCATTAATATGTTAAATATATTCTTACGGACACTGCATTTAACAATGAAGATTAACGTTTTCCGATTGGAATGATAGCAATAGTTTATATTTATGATGTTGTTTTGTATCAGCAGAACCGTTAAAATACAATAATTGTATCTTACCTACGGGTACTACCGGAGCGTTTGTACGAACATAATCCACGCACACACACACACACACACACACAGTTTGGTTGATTAATTTTAAGTCGACTACAAAAGTGTAGTGCTTTACATTCGACTGTTGATGTTCTTTGTTCGCATAATGTAGTTGACGAACAAAAGTGTAATTATTACACTACATAGATGCGTTCTCATCTTGTGCAGTTAACGTATGCGTAGAGTGTATCTACTACGCGCACGTGCATTTACAAAATTTAAGCTCACTGAATACATCCGTTAATACCGATAATATTATAATGTGAAACAATTCGGTTTTTAAAAATGTTTATCGACTACTGTTTATAATATAAATCACTTGTAGTATGATGTAGCAATACAAATCAGTGGTGGGCGAATTTTGAAAGCGAATCGATCTGTTTCGGATCCAACAAAAAGATCGATTCACTTTATAACCGCGGTTCTATTTTAATCAATATATGAAACTCTTTGTAGATTTTCCTGTGATCTAAGAGAAAAGTTTGTGAAAATATTAAATATGTAGTAATTTTTAGTGTTGTGCGTACCCATTACGTATAATTATTTATGTTGTGACTATAGACATTAACATTAATATATTTATTTCACTCAATTAAAATTAAATTAAATTTCTATTTCAGTAAAAAAGCTTAGACATTTTTGAAAACCAATTCTTAAAGACAGCCACGAGCTGAGGCTTTTTGATCCAACAAAAGTTAAACTTACACATAACCTCATTAAAAACGAGTCACGTTAATGCGGTTAATGCATTTAATAATTTATTCAGAAGAATTAAAAAATTCATCAAGAAATCGAGTTGAAATACTGCAAGAATTAGATAAGCTGTGATCTTCAGGATTTTTGCGTAAAAGTAACTGTACAGGGAAAGGGACATGATTTGAATCATGTGGCGTTGGCCAAAAGTTGGGTCAAAAATAATCGACGTTCATTAGAACACAATGACCGGGAACGTGTTCTTTTCGTTTGAAAATTTTTTAATGCCACCTATATTTCTCTCATTTGCGTTCGTTTCGCGAAATTAAGTTTAAATTCCACTTTCGTTCGATCAGCGAACAAAATAAATGCGTTGTTATATGTTAATACAAAATCTACAAATATTGTGCCGAAGGTCACGTAGCTGTAGGAAACTGATTTATTGTTATCATTATTCTCGACTCGTACATACTATCCTGAGTACCTACTCGTAATAGAATTTTTAATTTTTAGCATGCCACGCGGTCGGCTTTCAATCGGATGCGACGGCAACGACGATGATGATGATGCGAATATTTCATATACATTATACCCAATTGATTTTATGTAATTATCATTACACACAGGTGGGTATGTCGGGAGGCGAAGAAATTTCATTATGATCGTGTTGATACGATTACGGTGTTGTATCCACGGGAGCTCTACACAAACTACGCTAGACTATTGTTGTTTTCGGTTAGATGACCGCATGAAAAGACTACGTAGTACCATCGCTCGCATAGTAGCAATTAAATCGTCTCGTAAATTGGTAATCCCTTCTAGCCCCTTCTTGGTTTTTTTCATTACGTTCATTTACCACGGTATATGTATGGTTATGCAATGGTGACTCCAGAAAGGGGTTAAGTAAGGCCATTTTCCTACTTGAAAATGCCTGGACTTACTACTGGGCATAGGTCCCGATCTTAAGCATAAGAATATAGTAATTTAAAAAAAAAAAAAAAGTACAGGTTCACCATAGGAACAAGAAAGTACGCAATTGAGAATAATAAAGATAACTGGTTACTGTAATATTCTATGGTATAATAACCATGGGTGCATCAATCAAACTGCTATCACACTCAAATATGAAGTAGTTAAATTAATTTAAGATAATTTAGCTATGATTTTGAATTATCATTTAACGACAGAAATTTTAATGATTTATTTATTCATTCATTTTTTGTTTAGCAATTTATTCATATCCATAAAGTAATGCTTTACAATTAATCTTTTTCATATGGTTTCTTTTTACTGTTATGTGCATTACTTTGCATGTTTGAAGGATATTCCACAATCATTTTATCGTTTTAAAGTTTATTAGAAACTACTTAAATTGCATTACTATCATAGTAAAAAAAAGCATTAAAACATTTTAATAATAATTTTCACGAGTAAAATATGAAAAATATTTGAAATTATGTTTATAAATAAAATTAAAACCAATATATAATAAATTTATAGTCGTTGTTAATATACGTATATGTATATGAATCCTTTCTGGTATATTAAGAACTATTTCAATATAATATATCCATATATATTAAGAATATAATATATTCTTAATAAATAAATAATTAAATAATATTTAATGAATCTAATGAAATCGTTTTGTCAGTTATTGAATTGAAGCCGGAAGGAGTGATAATACTAGACGAGCCAAGGTAGTGGTAATCAAGAATATCATAATGTCACGAAGCACGAGATTAGAAGAAGAACTAGATTATTGTCATTATTAAATTTATGAATGGTTCTATTCTGTATAACTAATAACCAATTGAATCACTTATTTCAGAAACCCCCTAAATTCACTTTTTCATATTTTGAAATAATCAATAAAAACTAAATCACGGTTCTAAATTTGTTTTTTTTAACTCCCAAAATTACTAAAATATACAATAATGCTCTCTCTTTCAGATTATAGTACAGTTTTAGTTCTTTGACATAGTAGAGGAAGGAAAAAAATGTATTTTGTAACTTACACATATGGGGTTTATGCGATAAATAACTTTACTGGGCACTGTTTTTTTTTAATTTTTTTCTCCTAATTTAATCAAATAATTAGTATGAGGTATAAATAATTAGAAAACAAGTTATTATAATAATATTGAATATATTTTAATGAACAAAATCGTATTTTTAATTATTATTTTATTTTACATATTACATTATAAATTTATTAAATTTTTATTTTTTAACAAAACATATTATTTTTATTTTATTAAATTTTAATCTTCGTAGTAATCTGATATTTCATTAAGTTGAACCTCTGATGTTGGCCAGGACAAAATCGCTTGATCAAAGTCTTCATGCTCAACAACGTATTGAATAAGCATTTCTACATCTTCGAGTTTCTTCTTAATGATAGGTACTCGACCAGCTGGATATGCTTTTGTTATAGGTAATTTCGGTAGAGGGTTCGTCTTCTTTAGAGAAAAAATGGAAGATATTAGTGCATAAATAACTTCTAATTTTCCAGCGGTGTAAATAAAATGTTTAAATGTTGATATTTTAAACGATATTCTATTTTCTTTAGAGATTCCTCTACCAGACGTTTCGTTTGAAATAATGTTCTTTTTATAGAAGCGTGGCCACCAGGTTTTAAAATCAAGGATTTCATTAGTTTGAACTTTATGCACAGAAAACCTTCCACTCTTAAATTATTATATTCTTTAATTATTAAAGAATTACCTCTTTGTACATTTACTTGTTTTAATTTCACTTATATTATTCAACTTATTCATAGTATTTATAACTAAAAAGTCAAAAATAGTTTTGCTGAATCTGAAAAAAATATTTATAATGTTTATTATACATGGTTTTATCCTCTATTTTTTTATAATGCTTTTTATAATATATAAGTTACTATTCTAGTTTTAAACGGGTTAATCCATGTGAATTAGTCATATCAGATGTTACTATTCGAGTTAAATGATATCGTACAACTTATGCACCTTCTGTAAGAAAATATTTTTAGATAACTTTTACTTCATCAGACTCATCACATTTGTTTTATTCTGGTTTACTTTTCAATTTATAAACCTATAATTTTAACGAAAATTAGCACATTAGTATCAGTGTCCTCGTATATTTAAATGTATGTATTTTCTATGATAATACGTAAACGGTAAAATATATAATATTGGTATGATACCTCTCAGCCGTTATTAGTCCAATGATTGTAACTTATAACGTTATGTTCTTTGTATGCCACGATCGTATAATCCAATTATATTTTTTGTAATTCTTGCGATAAATTAATATGATCATATTTCTATCATCTGTTAAGAGTCTCATACATAGTCGTCAATAACATTGATTAATATTTATATATGAATATATTTCCATCGGTAAAACATGCTGGACTATTCCGATTACTTAGTATATTATACAGGATGCGACAGTCAAATCCGACGATTTGAAAAAATAAAAAAAAAATAGAAAAAATTTTTTTTATTAATTTTTCACCGAACAAATAAAAAGTACACAAGTGGAATTTTATAATTATTTATTAATTATATATTATTATATATTTAAAAACTTCATTTTTAAAGATGGTGTCGGGCAAATGCCTTCCTTGGTTAGCCACACATTGTGAGAGTCTGACACCGAAGCTTCCCATGACGTCGTGAAGTGCTTCCAAGGTTATGTTATTGATTTCAAGGTGAATTCGCTCCTTCAAGGCAACAATAGTCTTTTGTGGGTTGTTTTCGAACACCTTGGATTTCACATAACCCCAAAGAAAAAAATCAGGAGCCGTCAAGTCCGATGAACGAGTTAGACGTGGGAAGCTTCGGTGTCAGACTCTCACAATGTGTGGCTAACCAAGGATGGCATTTGCCCGACACAGTCTTTAAAAATAAAGTTTTTAAATATATAACATAAAATTCCACTTGTGTACTTTTTATTTGTTCGGCGAAAAATTAATAAAAAAAATTTTTCTATTTTTTTTATTTTTTCAAATCGTCGGATTTGCCTGCCGCACCCTGTAATATTAAAATACGTCAGGTATTGTATTTGAAAAAAATGGCTATTTGGACTAAACTTAAATATGTAACTGAATAAAGATCATTGATTTTTCAACTATAAATTAATTTGCATATGTCAAAAAAAGAATAAGACATATACAAAATGTCAACTCTTTAAAAAAATGTTGAAACCTATTTTGCATAAATATCGACAGTAAAATTACTGTCGCATTTATCGATCAGATTGTTACAAATAAATGTTTTAATGTTGGCAGATTTTACTAAGTCAAAGCCGTATTCCCCTCCGAACGTATCTGCATTCCATAAGTCTTTACTACCCAGAGGATTTATGATGATCGAATTAACTATAAAACTATTGATCATGACCGTGAACGTGGGAGCTACATTGTCACTTTTCTTTTCCATCAACATTCCAGTCAACAGCTCTACGTTATCGACATCTCCGTACAACGATACCAACTTATTGGCCGTTTCGTGGTTTTCGGTCAGCTCGTAGAAGCTTTTGTAGGCTCGTAATCCGAAATGTCTTCGATAATCGTTAAAACCTTTTATCCTATTTTCCCGGGATAATTTGATCAGTAATTTTGTTAGCGGCATCGTCGCATCGCCGTCATTGTTGCTAGTCAACGATCCCATTTTTTGATCGACCATGAATCTAACCGTTTCAGTCATACCACTCACTAATATTTGCCTGAAAATGTTAATCGAAAATTAAAAACCATCGAAATCGTTCAAAACTAAAAAACTAATACATAAACACACAAATAGTTTGTATACAGAAATAGCCTGGAGTGTAATTACACTTTTACGACCGATTTCGAAAAATTCATCGTCAGGTGTACACAAATTCAATAAAATCGTTACTTACTATTTTATTTTTATAAAATTAAATTATTTATTATACCTAAATCAATTATAATTTTTTTAAATTTTTTTTTATTATTTATTTATTGAAAAAACTAAGAATCGAATCCAATTTAAAGAAAACAGTGGTAGGTATTTGTTCTAGTCGTTGATTAGGCGACACATAGGTATAGGACTCAAACCCAATTCGACAAAGAATTTTAATGAATATCCATTGCAAATGAAATATAATATTAGAACCGTCGCGTGTCGTCGGATGGTATAGGCGCATTATGCGCCTGTGATTATTCATCGAAACGAGCCGAGGGTAGGATCAGTATACAAAGATATCCAATCAAACTGACCTAGTGTCATCTAAACCGTCGGGTAGACCGGACGGTAAGAACGTCGTCAACAACAACTCCAACGGCGTTTTAGCAGTGGTACTGGTGTTCAGAAGTACGTCGCGGTACGACTCTGGGTCGTATTTCAATGTGAACGGATTGGCCGCGGGCAACACCTCATTCATCATGATGGCCATCATCTGTGCGACCACCGTCCTCCTGGCGACCGCGTACAGCTGATCGTCCGTCCATTCGGGCCAACGGGTCGTCAGTAAGTCGCACACGCGGTTGTGCTCACGCACCCATAACGTGTTCATGGCAAACAGCAGCGGGTCCTCGCCCAACAGCGGATTTGCCACTGCCCACTGGGTGCGCAGGGCCCCGTAAACGTCCGCGAACACCGACCTCGGCGGTTGGCCAACGGTCACCGCTTGATTAAACTATTATTGTTGCCGTCGAACACAATACACGAGTAAAATTGGTTGTTAAACGACCAGAAACATTGCCGTTCGTTCTTATAAACGTGATGCTTACCCAGTGCTGTTGGTCGGCTACCGGTGTCCGGGTGAACATCTTCCGGATCTTCTCCGCGAAAGACAACCGCGACGGATACTGATCACCGCCTAAGTACTCAGTTTTCAGCTTGCCGCCCGACATCGACCTGAGCCTTTTCTCCGCGGCCTCATCGCTCCCGTACAGCTGAGAGCCCGTCACCGTCGAACCGAAATCTTTACCGAAAAACTGCATGACGAAGTGTCGGTAAAACGTGTGGTATAGCAGATTTCGCCGTTTCGGGTCCTGCGTCAAATCGCCGTCCTTTTCCCGTCTGAACACTTGGTCGTACAACGTGTTCAACGGCGGATAGCTCTCTGCGGATGGTACACACGGGTCACTATTGTGGTTCTGATAGTTATATGAATATTATACTTACCGTTGACGGGACAATATAACGGACGGTTGGGCAGTAATATCCTGCTGGAGTTCGTCGACGAGACTAGGATGTCGTTCTCGGTGCCGTCCGTCGAAACCCAGTCGTCCGTTATCCGTCTCAGTTGCTGTTGGTGGACTGAAAATTACAACGTTTGAACTGTTACGTATACTTTGGCCTCGTTGCTGTGAGTGCGACGGATTGTTATGCTTACACGAGATAATGGTTTTCTGGTACCGTTCCGCAGGATCAATTGTCGAAAAAAGGGACTGCCACCACCACGTTTTTGGCGCGCCTCTTCGCATGTCTTCGTTCGTACCGTCGCACCAAGCACCGCCTATCAGCCGGGAAATGGTTGAAAAATATCGCTCTGCAACGAATAAAAAAAAACGGTATGGTTTGTTGAATATTCGCTGCCGAAAACGCTGTCGACCAAACGATATTGTGCGATCGATATTACCGTCGGCACATAATTCCCCATAATAATCACGTGGACATTGGCACGTGAATACTCCTTTATTCTGAACGAGTACACCGCCGTTTTGGCATTGTTTCTCCTTCAACGCATCGCAGTACGACCAATCCTTTGTGTCGTGTTCTAAATCTAAGAAAATATATTACATTATTAGTTCAGCACAACGTCACTTGACGGCTGATCATGTATATAGTGGGTGAAGCTATTCTTTGAATTTCGAAAAAACATATCAACATTCAAATATAATAGTTCAATAAATATCTGTACATAAATACCTTTGGTAAAATACGGCATCGCGAACAGAACAATCGAAAGGTATAAGAGTGGTAACCTCAACTCCCGCATTACCGCTGACCAGCTCCATGTCCATCCAAAATAGGAGCGATGCGTATTCGTCGATTTGGCATACTCCTTATCTTTGCGATTCGCAGTCCTATTACCCAAGATGGATTGCTTTAGGATATAATACTCTTCATCGCTAATCTCATTGCTGTCCCTCGCATTTCGAAGTTTCATCAACAAATTTAAAGTGTTTATATACATTTTAATGTCAAATGTATTAGTTATTAATTTAATTAATTTATAAATGATCAAATATATAAAAGAATCGAGATCGTACTTTAAGACCAAAATATAGCAAATGCAGATGTTAAATTATATTTCATAGCAATAGTATTGTTGTTACGTGCTTATTAATAAAACAGATTTAGCTTATAAAAAATAAATAAATAAATTTGGCCAGTGCATAAAACTGTAAATTATAACATTAAGTTTCCTTTGACTTTGACAATAATTGACAATGTATGTACACGTTTCCTCGTTCCGGTGACTCCGGTGTTAAATCGTGTTTAATACCAATAGATATTGTTGATAAAAAAGGCGATAGAAACATATTACTCCGGGGTGACGTGGATTTTAGTCTTCACCCAGTTCCGAATAGAATTTGATTAAGATTTACATAAATGTAACATGAGTGTGCAATGTTGCAAGCTTTTCGTTTTTTTAATTATTTTTATTTTATTGATCTATTTGATAAGGAAAAGGCTGGTAATCGAGTCCAGGTTACAGCACTCACGTGTGCTTTTTGGCACGGTAAGTTTATAGTTGAATGTTGGAGTGTTTTGGGTGACATTGGACAATGAGGCGGTAGTGTTTTTTTTTTTCTAGAGGCGATTATCCTGTCCGGTTATAACTACCAGTCGGTGACTGTGTTTGAACCAACGACTATGCGTTTATCAGCCGTTAATATATTTGTGTTCTACTGTTCGACCACGGTGATCACATTTTTAGATTGTTGCGTACTAAATTCTAAGAATTGGTAGCATTATAAATTTATCATCGATAAATAAAACAAATAAAAGTGTTAATACAACACGATATTTTGGTAAATACTATCCCGAGAATAATATTGATAGCAATAATATTTATATTTCCGAGCATCGTCACTCCATTCTTCTATCCACAACTAAAAATGAAGATTGGAAGAATAGAAGCACCCAACGACGATTACGACGACCGCAGTGAAAACCACGCCGATGACTGCACAGTGGTTCCAGCAATCGCGGCCGTGAAAATACCGATGAATACGAGACAACCACGAATCCGGCCCAGTGGTATTTACACGCGGGATTCCGCGATTCCGTCGTTCAACAATGATGAATATTTTTTTTATTTTTTTTTTGTTATCTCGAGAACCGCACCGACGATGGACAATAATGGTCGATTCAAACATTACGGCAATATATGACCGGCAACGACACGTTAAATTTGTTATACATTCACATTCAAACGTCAAAACATCAAACGTAAAAGTCAAAATTATAAGAATCATGGCAGCTTACTGAGGTTGAGTCTACAGAAGTGTAGTATTAACACTTCCGTAGATTCATAGTGTTTTGAAACAAATTTTATCTACTATTTAAGTTGTCTCATAGTTTTAATAACTAGAGCAATAATATAATAAGTATTTCATCATGCCAAAATTTAACAAAAAAACGTTAGCAATTATGGCAATTATTTTAGACGAGGAAGAAGAAAATCGTCAACAAAAACATAGAACAACATCGGTTTGTGAAATGTTAATTAAAAGAAAGCAATTTGAGGAATATCATACGTTGTTTAATGATTTACAAAACTAAGAAACTTCATTTTAAAAATATTTTAGAATGCCGCAGCATCAATTTTATGTTCTATTATCTAAAATTGATTCGCAAATCACAAAACCAAGTACAACATTTCGAGAAGCTATAAGCTCTAAGGATAACCTTTAATTTAACGTTTAGGAAAACCTAACTCGTATCTAGAGCCCAAATATTAGGGGTACTGAAATTGCTGAAAATAAAATAAAATTATAAAAGCTATTCATTTAAATACTAAGTTTTAATTTCAACTAGAGGCATAATCATTCTAAGCGTGGTCTTTGTTTTGTTCAGTACAATTGTCACAAAACAAATGGAATTCCTCAACATAATCACCAACAAAACTATAGTATATCAAGAAAGAGCATACATCATTTGGCGTTTTTCTTACTGCTGTCTCATGATAAACATAATAAAATAAATTATTCATATTTAAATTATGAATACCAAAAGTGTTGACAGATAATTGACGATAATAATATACTTTCTGCACCGGTAATTTAGGTAAGTCAACTACAGTCATAAAATCAAAGCAAAGACCTAACACTTTTATTCTATTTTTATAAAATAATAATTCTACAGCAGTTATTCTTTTTGCAACATCATTTAAATCTTTATTCATTAATTTTATATTTAATTCTCCGCATTTCGAAAAAACATCAGGACTGAAGTCCCAAAGCTTAATGAAAAATTATTCTTAAAATTCTCCCAATAATATTGATAAAGTGATATAGATAAATTCAGGATACTTGTCTATAAACATTGTGTGCATAGTTTCAACAAGGGTCTTAATATTTCTTCAATCGTGTTGTGTAATGAGTATCTTTGTTGGAAAACTCAATATATGTTCATATATTTTTTGACCATACTCATATGGCATAGTATTAGCACTAATATATTTGCCTCTTATATCAACTGGAGAAATATTATTTTCTAACAAATCGACCAGCCGTCTAATTATTTTATTAGAAATATTATAAACGATGATGAAAGCTTTCTTACACACTTGAATACGCTGTCCATCTACTATTAAAAATTACTAAACACTTTTAGATTTCAGTTTTTCTTCTCCTCCTTCTGTTTCTGTTTTATTTTTTTCGTTTTCTTGTAATTTATTTTATTTCTATTGTTCATTGAAGTTGAAGGTCTTGTTCATTCTTAGAATATAGCTTATAAAACATTTTCATTATATTTTCAAATTTTTCTTGTTTGCCTTTGAAACATTTTTTTGGACAACTTTAAATAGAAAAAAATAATTTAAAATTATAAAAGGTACTAGTTATTAATAGCGAACAAAAACAATTAAGTTTGATATATATATATATATATATATATACTATTATTTAAGGATTAATGAAGAATCATTCTTTGCAGCTATTATTTTTCTAATCTATTTTGTATGTTTTTTCCCTTCAATTTTTGTTTGCTTAATAATTCTTTTATATTTTTCATTGTTAAAAACCCCTTTTTTTCTTTTGAGAGGACTAATACACTCGTAGTCTGAACTTGTATTTTAAAGTTATACACGTTCAAAACGTTTTTACACGACTACGACCGTTTTGACCATTACAATCTTTATTCACTGATAATCATTTTATTTTATATTTTATATTTATAGGTAATTATGGCAACATTTTCATCATTATAATCTTTATTTACTGATAAACGATTGTACAAAATTAAATTTATAAATAGAACAATATGTCATGTCATACAATAAAGTGATTTCACCAAGTTTAGTTCCGATCACAGCGCAACTGGAAGGCTAGGGGGGCTTAGTCCCTCTCCTCGGATCAAGATTAAGCTTCCTATAAATATTCCATGTCATACATGGCATACCGCATACAGTATACTTAACTCACAATAGTGTCACATACAAAAAAAAGACACATTGCAGTAAATCGAACATGACTCAGAATCTAAAATATATTAACATGGTGTATAAGAGTAGGAGTAATCTACAGGTTATTTTAAGTTTAGGTAGAAGGGCTGTAGCCCCCCAGATTTTTTACTCTAGTTGCGCATATGGTTCCGATAGTATTAATAAAGTATAATTTTGATCTAAAAAGATCACATGTCCAGGACAAGTGCTTTTTTTGCAATTAACGAAATTTTAAAGTATTTTTTAACGAGGATCTATTTAATAGGACATGTGCCTCGTCTGCATAAACTATGTATTTTTATCAATATTTAAATTGATTATGTAATAAAGTGATTTTTGTAAAATATTGGACATGTGCCCTTTCTGCGTTTAGTGATTCATGTGTTATAAACCTTACTTCTGTTATTATAGATAATAATAACCTTCGTCGTTAGTTTGGTTTACACTTGAGTATAACTACGTGATTTAGGTGTTTAAAAAATAAGAGATCAAATACCGCTTATAAAAACAATAGCACGCGTGTACTTCCGTTTTAGATAGCTGATATTCACAGTGGTGACATGGCACCCAAAGATCCGCGTGATAAATGGTTAATAATTCTTGCGGTGTTCTAAAATTGTTGTTGTCATTCCGCACTAAATAACGTGTACATTCCACTAGCCGTTATCGTAATATACAAATACAGATTTCAAATTTAAGGTTTCACATTTTCCGCGAGTGTTAAAGTGAAATTTTAAATTACACTACGTCGTACGTTAATGGCAAATATAATACTGTGATATTACTCTGTGGAGGAGAAAAAAAAATTGAATATCGTTTAATGTGCGTGTACACTTGCTGTGTCCGATAATTGTGATACTGTCCGATTTTGCCGTTGACGGTGCGCGCGAAATCGCAAACCCTTTACCGCCCTTGTTCTCCCTCCCTCCATCCCCCATACCATGCGCGTACCCATAACGATGATAAACATACAGACGGACGAGCGTGGAAAATGAGAATGATTGCTGTGCACAATAATAGCACCGACGTTCAAATGTTGCCGTACCTCATCTGCGCGCACTGTTATTATTTCGGATCCGCGTAATTTAGAAATATATGATTATCGATTTTGCAGTCTTCACGTTATGGATCGCATTCATTCGAGCTCAACCGTGCGCGATCGACAACGGTCCGTGATGTTGCAGCGTTCCCGACGGACTTCTTTGGTTAAAATCGAACATTTGCATACGTACTTAAGGTGGTACGAAGGGGCATTATTGATCGGGTATTAAATAACCCGGTCCAGTCGAATGCAACGATAAATTGATGCGTTTTGCTTCTATCGTTCTTATTATCCATCGATTTATTACAATAACAACGTTATCATCATATTGGTAGATCTAGTTCGTAATAATTGTTATCGTCAACGTATACAAGACGAACGTCTTGCAATGAAATAGAGTTGTATCAGCATTTATAAAATATTAATTCATGTACATTGTACATTGTATAACAATACCATTATAAACCCAATATCACAGTGTTCTATAACGTATATATATATATATATATATCCGATTGCATAATTGTTATTTTAAGAATTAATGTTGAATAATTAATTTTTCTTCGTTTAAATGCACCGTACGTCGCACATGCTCTAAAGTTTATCAAGTGTGTGCATCGTACACATTTATTATCGTACTCGTGGACTCGATATATCGTAAATCATAACACAATTTTACCGAGAACAATTTTATTTAATTGGGTACCTTGTATGTTCATATTTTTTTCAATAATGTTATCATAAGTCTTTTTAGTAAATCCTAAATCGGTTTGATTTTCCTACGAAATGCGCAATCGAACTGCACGTCAGAGTTTTCGTCTGCTACTCATAATATGATGTATCATGCGGTCGCCATAAAACGACGTATGGGGACGTAGACCCTTCGTCGCAAGATGCCCGTAGAATAAACGCGGCCGATCCATTTGGAAACGGCAAGATCAGACGGTCTACACACAGTTTTCACAATAACAATAATAATTATGACGCGGACAACATCCTTCAGTGGCGTGCGCAGAAATTTGGTATGGGGGGGGGTTGTTTACATAAAAATGTATTATTTTCAATTTTTATTCTTTGTTATTACAAAAATAAAAAAAAAATAAAAATCCAATCAAGGCGGAAATTCATCCTTCTGGCTTTTACACTAAATTCATCAACTATTTATACTGTAGATAATGGAATGTCTCGGTGTATGTTCATTAACGCCAATCCATTTAACCGCGACTGCCTCGTTGTATTTATTAAATACGTTTTTAAACTTTAAGACTAAAAAAAAAAGCCCATGGGGGGGGTTATATTCCCCCACCATCACCACCCCCCCTGCGCACGCCACTGACATCCTCAACCACGAACAACGTTAACGGCGAGGGGTTACCGCGTATGCGCGACCGACTATGTGCGACCGCGGAATGAAATGCACGCCGAAGCGTGTTGAGAACGCCGCGGTATAACATTATTCCGCCCGAATGAAATGCGACGCATTGAACTACGAGCGACTACGACGACGACAACGACGACGATGACGACCGTTGAACTCTTCCGCAATACGAACGCAAATGCGCAATATTGTGTAACCGATGTTAATCGATATTTTATTTTTTATTTTTTCATTCCTTTATCGCAATGCGATTCTATCAAATCTGATGTTTTATTATTTTTTTCCTACTACGTTGTTAATGTCTCTCTCACTCGACGGTCACGGGACCGAGTGCGATAGATGTCTTGCACAGATTTCCGGGTCAATCCGAACTGCGGTGAAATAAAAACGCCACAACGTACAACATAATGTTATATCATGACGTGCGTCACACGGAGAACGCATTACAGCGCGTTTAAAACGTTTGTCACTGGATTCACGGGGCACACGGTAAACCGTATTAAACGCGAAAGTTCAATTCAATCGGATTCCTACGAATATAATGTATACTTATACTTTTTTTTTTTTTTTTATTGAAGTCGCAGTATCAAAAATTAGCGGCTTTTAGTAAAATTACAAGAATGAGACGTGAGAATGTCGAGCTGCTTATAAATTATAAACTTATTAAAAAAAAGATAGAGAGTTTTGTGATTATAATGGACAACTTCGTTTTAGGTTATCTTAAATTGAATGGTACAATTGTATTGTTTTTAGGAAGATATTTTAACGCGAGCACGGCTACCTCTGTACAAGAGGTGAATTAACATACCTCAGGTTGTAAAAATTATTTTTAACATTGATACATTTAAATGTTTGCACGTGTACATTTATCGTTTTAGTAAAAATTAAAAATAACAATGATAGTTAACAATATATTAATTTATGCTCGAAACACTCGGAAACCATAGAAATAATTATATTTCTTATGAAAGTAGATTCTCAAAGAAATATTATATTTTTAGTAGATATTCACAAAAATAAGTTTGACCATTTCACAACTATAGCAATCAACTATTTAAATAAATTAACAGTTTAAATTTAATCCCCTTCTATGTACTTTTCTCCTCCCTCTGCACATAGCTGCGTAAATGTATTTAACCCACCTTAATCTAATTACTGGATGTAAATTTTAAGTAACATTTGTGTGCAAAATTAATTTATAAGCATAGGTGTGCCCAGACCTGTGTTTCAGGGGATGCCTACAATACTTTTGTGCTCTATTTGAATAATACATGTTGGTATTTATAATAAATCATAATGTATAAATAATTAAACGTTACTTTAATTTCTTATTTAATATTGTGGTATATTAATTCGAATGAATACGTTTTTCTCGAATCTTGTATATTTTCTCAGATATCTTCAATTATTTATGGTTTGTACTTTTGTAGTCAATTGTAACTGTTATATTATCATAAGAAATTTTTGCATGACCATTTATAACATTTTGTTTTATTTTTTTCTATTACATAATTTATTTTTAACTAAATATTTTAGAATAAATTTAATTTAATTTGATTAACATTAGTTAAAATATAAGCCCCTTACTTTTAGGGTCTCATTTACATTTTGGAAAATGCCCATGCACACCTGGCACCACCTGTGCACACACCTATATTTGTAAATTTCATTTGTGAATATTATTATCTGGTACTATAAGTTTCTTTATAATTTTATTAATCGTAATTATAAATTAAAACTAATAATTACCCTATGATACGTTTTAAATAATTATAATAGTTTTAATTTCTATGTCGATTTAAAAGATAAATATAACAATAACTATGGCGTTTTTGAAATTGTTATTAAATTAAATTAATAAATAAAATATAAATGTATTAGCCAAATAATCAGTTTTTCAATACTGTAGGTGAAATAGTTTTGATTGCTTGTAAATTATTTTTTCGTGCTTTAAATCTTATGAAATATATAATCGAAAAATATATATTATATTAACTAACTTATTTGTATATATTTATACATAAATGTGTGTGTATGTGTATATGTGAAAGTAGAAAACCTCGGCATTGTAAACCCATGATTTTGGCCAATTTAAACCATTTTTATAAAATAGACATATTCCAAACAACTATCCGTGAATTCAACAGTTGAATATTCAGTATGTATACCGTAATATCGCTTGACGCTTGATTTATCGTACGCGATGCAATTTTTTTTAATAATAATAATAATAATAATAAAAGTATAAAATACTCGTGTGTGTGTATTCATATTTGCAAATCGATGGCATATGATTACAGTCTAAGTCTGTGTACTGAAAACGCTGTAATTTACATTTATATTGAACTCAAATTCGAGAACATCGAATAATCGAGTGCTACAATCTTTATCAACGTTATAATACAAACCCAGTAGAACTAAACCAACAACGCGTAAATAATTTTAAATTTAAATTTATTTTCAAATATCCTAGTGTTGTTAAATGCACTTAAACATGTATTGCCGTAGTCATACATAGCAGATAAATCAATAGTACTGCAACTGCATTTTACAAATGTTATGCAAATAAAAAATGAATGTAAAAAAAAATTAAAAAAATATTGCAACTTTCACAAAGAAAAATTCAGAGTATGAGTAGGTTATTTATTATATATATCATAATAAAACGGTAATATTCAACTTTGTGTATTATTAAATAAAATTTACATTGTACTTAGTGTTCGATAGTGTTCAGATCTTAATAAAATCAACAATAAAACATAACATCTGTGTCAATTATTTTGAAGTGTATTTTAAATAACTATTAAGTATATATACTCATATTTATTGCATTTGAAATATCAGAACACTTTAAAACACTGTACATATATACTCAATGTTCCCGGTCCACATATTGTGATAATATCCATATTATCCATTTAAATTGAACGTTATAAATATTGCCCAATTTCTTTAATGTTTATAAGTATTATAACCAATGTTTTTAATGTTTTGATATTATTTTATACTTCACAGTATGTATACGTTTGTTAAAATATAACGGTGAAATAATTTTATACTAAAAAATAATAAATTACTCAGCATTAAGTTATTTATTGCTTTTAATATATTTTAAAACGTTTGCTTATTTGTTCTAATCGTAAACTATTAATCGAAGAAAAAACGAAAAATAAAACCTAAATAAAAAAAAATGAAAAAAAAATGGAGCAATTGTTTTGTCATCAAAGACTACGCGTCCAAATTAAGATCCGAATCTGCCATTGATGTACACAGCGAAACCGTTTAATCACACCGGAACGTTACGGTTTGTTGATCATAGCGATTGGATAGGTTTTTGATCGGACAAAGACCTATAGAAACCTTGGCCTTTAAAAATAAGGGTCACGGTCATTACAACTTATAAGTGTACCGGTTTCATTGAATTCTTCTACTGTTTTTCCAAAATAACTTAATTTAAATAATCACGTTGTTTCTCCATACCCATTCGAATGGCCCCGACAACATTTGCGAGTATTACGCAGTCTGATGGATATTCAAATAAAACTATTGTTTACAAAATAACATATGAAGTGTCATGTTTACTATACACATAATGCATGTATTTTATTGTAATATAATTAATGTTATGATATTTCAGACGTAGACATTTAATATGAACTAATTAAAAACAAAACGGTAGAACCACACTTATAATATGCAAAAAAAAACATTTTATATATATTTATTATTTTCATAAAAATATTATATTGAATAAGTATTTAATAAATATATGTATTTTAGTTCACAAGATCTTCAAAAATTAAAAAAAAAAAAAATTTAAAAAAAAATTAGTGTTATGATGACATTCCAAAGTGTCAATTAATGTAACTCTCAACGACCTAGGTATTATAAATCTATTTAATTTATTAATTTCAAGCTTAAACTGTATATTTTTTTATAAAAGTACTATACATGTTGTGACAATTAGTAAAAACTTCTAATATCTTATTTTACATCATCGATAATGTTTATTTTTCAATCGGCGAAATTTAGCTTGGCGGTAAGATTAAAACATAAATAAAAACTTATTAGAAAGCTAAATTATTGTTAAAAAAATGATAATTTCTTTTAAATTTGTAAATACCATAATAATAATACTATAACGCAGAGTTGATGTCTTCCGTTATTTGTATAAGTTGTTGGACGGTAGAGTGGTTTGATAACTAAACGCAAATTGGAATTTTAGAATAGTGTCCGTGATGTTCAATTAGTTAAGTAATCTGTTGTGTATGATTTTTTTAAACATTTCAGATAAAGATGTTAGGAGGCTATTGGTCTGTAACCAGGGGCATCATTTGGAATAAAACCTAGGGTAGCAACATTGGTAATACAGAGGGAGGAGGGCTAAAAAGCTTTTAGCCCATTCTCACTCCCTCCCATATTGACTGTGTGAAATCTAAAAAAAATAAAACTAGTCAACATTTAACACTTTGAACGTTAAATACATAATACACAATAACATATTATGAAATATTGAGCATAATTTACATAATTGACCTCTAAAACACGTGTCCTTAGAAGAATAAGTCCTAGTGAATTGTTCATAAGAGTTGATAAAAATATAACAATCAACGATCAGTGACTAAATGGTATTTTGATTTTATATATATAGATAGATTAAGATTATATTTGATTAATTTCTGAAAAAAAAAACAATAAAATGTTACATACATTTCTCGTGGGGTGTCATAGCTATTAATTTGCTACCCCAATGACAATGGTTGGGTAGCAATGGCTACCCCTCGCTACCCCGTAATGACGCCTATGCCTGTAACTGTCGGAGTTCTTCAATAGAGCCCAGATTCAGTTTTAAGGCAGATTTTGTGGTAGTGATGGGAAATTCATCGAGGATTGAGTTATCTAATGACTTGTGGAATTTAGCAAATGTTGTCGACATAGATGGGGGGAATTTTGGTCTAGCCTGTGATTTATGAGCGTTGTTTTCTTTATTGCTGTCGTTTTTTGTACTTGGGAGTGTTTTAACTTGGTCCGATTCCTAGAGTTCTAATGCCGAATAGCGATTTGGTGTGTGGAAAAGGGATGACTTTTCATTTGAAGTACTGCGAGTCCTACCGGTTTTTCTTGGTGATCTAAATTCGTTATCCGAATTTGGGTACGATAAATTGGGGTCACCATCATTTGACATCAATTTGTTTCTACTTATGACGAGTGACGGGACTTTTTTTTTATTATTGCGTGAATATTGTCGAGATGCGTTACTATTTGACATCAGTTTGTTTTTACTTATGACGAGTGACGGGATTTTTTTTTTATTAATTCGTAAATATTGTCGAGATGCGTTACTAGTATTGGAAGTAGTTGGGTTTGAATTCATTTTGGATAATTATATTAAACTATTAATGAGCTCGCGCCCGTATTCAACGGTTCGTGTTTGCGTGCTTTTAACCCAATTAAAATGTTGTATACATAACAGGTACGAGCAGCGCGGTGTAAACGTTTGATACTGCTATCGGAAACTATAGAATGGTTCGCGGTAATTAACATGTGGACGATTCGGAGATCCAACGCATATTACCACTGTGTTCATAATAACCATAATAAGGATAAAGGTATAGTCGAACAGACCTATGTAGTAGTTATAATTTCGAATTAGAGTATTGGAAAAAACACAAAAAAAAAAAAAAAATACTCAAATATTTTAGATGCATAAGAAAATCTTAAATATATTTATAGTTCATACGTATTGTTCATAAAATACTTTTCAAATAATACTAAAATAAAGAAAAAGCAAGTATGACTTTTAGTGATGATTTGAAAGTATCCGAAATCATTCCTTCGTCACATTTCTCCGAAAAATGTTTATTTCTTATTTTTATGGATTTATTTAGACTTTTGATTATAATTAAATCGTACCAGTATTTTGAATCTGAATTCCATTTTTTATATTTAATGATTTATTTTTTAATCATATCAAATATCCACTTTTAAATAAGATATATATACATTAAAATTGAATACATGGTTGGTATTTTGTAATTTACGTAATACTATGTTATTATCTCAGTATTTAGTTTGATTTTAAAAATTAATAATCTTTACATTGGATTAGACGTATTTAGCTTAAATTTTCTAGACTGGAGGGGTGGATATTTTAATTTTATAGGGTTGAATCTGACGTAAAACTATCGATAAAACTTTTGACGAAATCAAAATCAATTGTTATAAAAGAAAAAATCAATTGATAAGCTTTCAATTGTTTATAAATAATTACAAAACAATTAAAAATCTAAACTCAAATTGTTCAGAGTATATTTATTATGGTGCTCTGAGTGTAACAGTTCACCGGAGATTGTTGATACTTATCCTACACTTCCATTAATTGGCTTTTCGTGTCTTATATTTCAATACAATTAGGCGTCAAATTACAATATATATTTGTTGACTGACAGTTTACAACAAATCGGATGTGCTTCGGTTAGATTCACCGTGTTATTCAGTAAAATAATTTGAATAATGTAAACATTTACTGTAAATCTATGGTTTTATATGATCGTCGGTACAACTTACTGTCCAATATATTATATATCAACATATGTTGATAGGTCAGCACACTATGTAATGTTATAATATCGATAAACAAAACCCGTACTGTGGTGTATGCACTAAAAGTATTTCCACTACAATAATATTATGCTCAATGACGGACATTTAAAACCTATTAAAGAGTTTTTCGGTTTTCGTGACACGCCCAAGTTAAATGTCCTCTCCCGGGTTACTATTCTCACGATAAGATTACGAGTAGTTCATAATTTATAAAATGTATTTTGACGCGTAAGTACAATATGTACCTACACACAGATAGAATTGTTTAAAATATGACAGTGATAACTTATGAAATTCAACGTAAATGTTTACTATGTTTTATGTCCATAAAAAATATGTTCTAATATAGTTGACACATGTTCAACCCAGTTTCACTTCGTTTCTTTTGTTTTTAATGATGAAATGTTTTGCTAAATAAGTATTATTACGTTAATTGTATTTTTCTGTCGTAGATAAAATATGCTATGGAAACATCTTTATTTTTTTCACGCTATAAGATGAAAATTAGCATATAGGTATAATTTTTTTATAAAGGAAAATATAACTTTTTGTTAAGAAATTTTATAGATTACAATATGTATATTTATCTCATACCTATAATTTTTTTTTATATATATTCTTGCTATTATTAATACATTATAATTATTTAAGAAAATTAATTAAATAAAAACACAATTATATTTTAACAAAACATTTTTTATGATAAAAGTGGAAAAACATCACCAGTTGAAAATATAGTAAAAAACGAAGCCTCATAACTGTTATTAATTAAAAGAGAAAATAATGACAGAAAGCTAGTTTCAATGTACAGCTGTATTGTCGTCGTGGTCACGTTCGTTGAAATTATCAATAAGAAAGTAGATTTAAAATTGATCATAATTTACTGCACACTTTTGAAATTGTCATGTATTTATTTATTTACTTGTTTTATAAATAATTACGTAAAAAACGTGTATTTAAAATAATTCAAATATTTTGAGATAAATGTTACCTGTTTTTTTTTTTTTTTATTGAATGATGGGTAATTTTTATAATTTCCCATAAAAACATAACGAAAGACGACAACATATGATGAACTTAATATAATACACGTAAAATTACTGAGAAAATAGTTTTAAATTGTAATTCGAATATCTATATAGCAATTAACTTTATAGTATGTTATGTACGCTTATGCTAGGTTCTATGCTGTAGAATAATAATTGGTCATTTTAATATTGTATATTATTATATATTCGTATTATATTGCGATATGTACCGAAAGAATTATGGGGCTGATAATGTTGCATTATTATGAAGATAACATCGCATATTACAATTGTATTTATAAAGAAATACAATGCAAATTAATGACATAAAATTAACTTAAATTATAAAACAATAGTATGCACGAATATTGAAGGATTTAGTACGAAGAAACTGAATATTTTATTTAGTCTTTGTTTTAATAAAAATGATAAAATTTGAAAACAGTTGGTCGAATTTTTTTCGCTAGTACTACGTCTTCCCGAAATAACAAAGGATTCATTGATATTCGGTGTTGAAATTCTGGGTTTAATTCCACCAGTACAAACACGATAGTAATGTCACAATAGATAAAGAACTTTTCTATATTCAGTCAAAGTCCATTTTCCTATAATATATTGCAAACTAACCACTAACCGACCTTGCGTTGGCTGTTTATTGCATACGTTATTCAATTCAACATATATTGTTAACAACAATATTGTTGTCACGTCATCACCGCCGTTATGTTTTTTATTGATAATAATGTGAATACATTAACATACATTATTATATTATATGTTTTACTAAGAACGGGCTTTTTTTTCTATTTGGAACTCTTATAGTTTTTTGAAAAAATATTCTTAACTCATTACTGTTATAACATTATTTTTTACTGCAATTATTGTCAAATTATATATTATTATAATATATTTGTAAGATGCCATTATTTTGTTTCATTGTTTATTTTTGATCATTATTTTGATTTCTTATCTAATTGAATGGTTTTGGAAAACAATTGAACGAAATTTTAAAATATTTTTTTATGAAAATATTGTACAAATATCCTTAAGTAATTGTTAGCTACTACTTTGCTATGAACGTAATATTTTTACTAAAATATTTTATTAATCCTGACCGGAAAATTGTATTTATTACTTAAGCAATATATATATACTGTATAAATTATGTTTTTTCGTGCTGCGAAAGCTGAAAGGATAACATTGCATTCTTAAAATTTATAATAATATTTTAATTTATTTATTTTAATCGTTGTACATTCACTTTTGATATCTATCTCAATTGTGAATATAGTAAGGCAATGACAGAACATTAGCACATTTCACTATAAAATAAAAATTAATAATAAACCGTTCGTGTATAAATTTTAATATGTGTTCACATGTCAAATATTTTAAATGTATATCCAAAGTATGCGGGGGTGTAATGATAAATTTGCTTCCCTTACTAAAATGTTTTGAGGGGAAACATTCTTCCGCTCGCAATCATGCAAAAATATAGGCAATAGATATGCAAAAATAGAAATACTATAAATTTATATCAGGAAACATATATATTCATTTTAGACATCCATATTAAGCAACAATTAAAAATCATTAAATATATGATTAAATTGACTAAAAATTAATCAATTCATAATTTAAATAATAATAATATAAATAACATAAGTATTTTACGTATAGTATACAGAAATGAATAATTTACGAACGGGTTTTTTTATCGAGTTATGTAATCAAAATACTTGTCTTTGTTTTCTTTGGAAACAGATGAGTGCATTATTTATTTGGACATACGTGTTACAATACACTATGCTGAAATATTTTCTATCATTAATATCAGAAACAATCATATTCATCCATTCTCGCGTTGTTATTTTTTGCATTATAGTTATCATTATAAGACTACGTAATTAGTAAGAAAACTGTGTGATAATAAAAGTGCTAAAGCATTTATTCTTAGATTTTAGACTACTGAAGGACGTTTGTATGATTTAGTAAACATTTTTAGAGACCGGTCAATTATATTTTTCGAGGAAAAGCCGATGTAGTTAAGATGTTATTTATCTGTAATTATAATTGATTAACCTAACTATGATTTTTTTTTTTTTATGCATATGGAAATTTACAAAATACCGTATACAAATTGTTATTCGGAGTATTGTGAAATGTGAAAAATACAAGAAAACCTTGTGGAGTCATAATATTGAATTTAATTGCATTACAATAATTAAGGTCTGATTCAAGTGGTTTTAGAAACATAATACTATTTGTCACAGGAAGAATAATTTTTAAATGTACACCTTGTGGTCAAAATTTCTATAAATCGGACAAAGAGATGACAGTAATTACTGTCCTAATTATATTCTGTTTTTTATAAACAATAAAAAATATTTTATTTTTTGTTTTATGACACAGTAATCTTACTCATAATTTAGTGATTCATTTGACTATTGGACTTCATACATGCTTTCCCAAGAAGTTTCTATACTTATATACAGAACAAAAATGGACTACTAAATAAAAATTAAAAATCTAAAAAAATTCACAATACACCGGTTAATGCAAGGTAATTTAACAATTGGAAACCCAAAAATGGGTTTCTATCAGGAACGAATTGGGCACATAGGTATCATAGTAATCGTTTTAACGTAATTTGAGTATTATCGGGTAAAGGCTTGATGGAAAAAAAATTACTTATTTTATCAGCGATAGATACAACTTTTTATTTTTGAATCTATTTAACTTATACATTCATTTATTAATATACATGCACATTAAAATGTACACAAATATATTACATATACATATTTTTATTTTACTAATCTGAATCTAAATAAATGTTTTTAATATAAATACATTTTTGAAAAATTAATTAGTGCAGCATTTTTTTAATTTTTTGTTTGGGGCTTTCGTCAGATTCATTCGGTTAATGAACTCAAATGTCCGAATGGAATTACTTTCAAATAAACAGCGAATACTGTATTATCAAACTCAATATTTGTTTGTCTAAGTAACTTAAAATTGTATATCTTTTATTTAATATCATTGTTTGTTTTACTTATCCTGTACTTATCCATAGTTTTTATTTTATTATCTGTTAATTTTTTTTTTTGCTAAACGATTTTGGCATATTATTTTCTAGTCGATGATTTTGATTGGTAGGTATATTTCAACAATGTGTTATATCTGTTTTGTACATAGCAATATATAAAATGTTATCTTTAAAATATTTTGTAATTAATAAGATTAAATGTCCATACAACCTATACATACTTGTACAGTTTTAAATTTACATTAGTATAGATCATAACTCATAAATATTTGCAGTTAGTATAACACTAAATATAATACAAATATGAGTATACAAAAAAAACGAAATATTTAAAACCAATATCATATTTATTGTACTTACATTTTTCAGCTAAATTTATAGTTTAATTCTTTTATAGAAAAAATGTTAAAAGAAATTAAATATTAAAAAAAAAAAAATTTAAAAAAAAATGATCTTAAGCTCGTTAAAAAAGTGCTTTTATGTGTTTCGATAAAACGTATGGCGTATAATAATAAATTATATGTTTCGCATTTTGATAATATTTGTTTCGAAACAGTATTGGAGTAAAAAAGTTTAAAATGTTATCTCCGTTTTCGATTTAAATAGCTTGGAAATAATATTTTTATTTTTTTTTTTTAAATAATATAATTATTTGTTATCTTAAAATATTCATTGATATCCAATCAGACATTTTAGTAGTACGCATGATTTGATTTTTTAAAACCTATAGAAAAATCGAAAAAATTGAAACTTTTATTAATCACAAAAAATAAAAATAAAAAATAAACTAGTGAATATCAATTTGGTCTTAAATTCAAACTAGGTACATTATAATGATTTATGTTCCAAATGTCAGATGAAATAATATAGATTATTGATTGGTATTGGAAAATGCAATCGGTATTAATTCTGTTTGTTAATACTAATTTGTATACAACAAGAAACAATGCTAATTATATTGGTTAATACTATAATTCAAATGTAAACAATCAAATAAAGGTATCTATCCAGTTCTGTGGAATAGGTAATCAATTTTACATAATTAATTATTACATTATAATCCACATTATGAACATGTTTTGTTAAAACTATTAATTTATTGTAATTTCAATTTACATAAATATTTAAATAGAAAAGTTTTTTTTTTCGTCATTGACTATCTACTCATATGAATATGAAATTACGATCAAATAATCGAAAGTAAAAAAGGATTTCGATGTGTGAGTGTATCTCTAATGACTACACCATTGAATACGATACTGATTCTGAACATCAGAGTCTCAAAATAATAATTTCTAACTATCTGAAATCAGTCAAACTAAAATGTTTTATTAAGAAGACGCCAGAATCGCATGTATTGTCCATGTCTGACAAACGTACAATATAGTACATTTGCGTTCAGTAGTTTAAACGTAGATAGTTAGCTTTAATAAATATTATAGTAAACTGACCTAAAATTAAACTTTAAGGGAAAAATATTATTTGTGTTCTGTTGGTCAGTTTTTTCTGATTTAATCAGCTTTTAAATGAGTAAGGAGTAGGTAAAATTTTACAATTTAAAAAAAATCGTGTAATCCGCTTGAAAATTAAAATATCGGCAAAATCGATCAACAAAACAGAGATAATGTTCTTTTCTGAAAATATTATTATTGGTCAGTTTAATACTAAAGATAACATTATTACATTTGAACTACTGAACGCAAATTTATTATGTTTTACGTATGTTAGACAAAGACAGCACATGCGAATGGCGTAATTTTAAGCAAAAGATCTAAATTAAATAAAAAATTAATTAACTCAAAAAATTTGAGATAAATGTATTTTCAGATGCTATTTGGTTATCCATTGTTCGGTACTGGAAGAACGCTGCGCAGATAACTTCCATGGTATCGATGGAGGTTTAACGTCAATATTCATCGATGACCGACGCAGCCGTGGAGGCTGTTCTCCCCGCCCCAGCAACATCGACATCTGTCATCAATCAGTTTTTGTTCCATGACGTTTTGACGACGCGTCATCAGCCTCCTCGCCACTAGGGTGCATTCGTCTTCATGATATTTTGCGTCACGGGATGTGTTTAAGGTCGGTCGTCATTTTTTTTTACCGTCTGGCGTCTTTTTTTGATTACGGTCCGTGGATTTTTTGATCCATTTTAATCAACGCGTGTGCCGGTTCTTTCTTTTACGTTCACGTATAGTTCTTATCACCGCTTTGTGTTTTACATGCGCTCGTCCACAACAATTATAAAAAACATTGGTTTTATTGCCTCAACGTGTGCCGTACATTTTGCGTTTACTGGCCAAGGTTGTAAATTGTTATACATATATTTATTATTATATTGTATAGTTAATATTGTTATTCCTTTTGGACAAGGTATTTTTTGTATGTGTCCTCACCCTTGGCCCTTTAGTACCTAAGTTTATACTATTGTAAGCTTTTTAACTCTATATTTAAACATTTAATATAATCCACTAATTTAACATCAACAAGATTTGCCTTTTTACTTGAACCACCCTTCTCTGTCAGTATACCGGCCATATATCGCGATCATTATCGCATCGGGAAGGTCGGGTACGTCCATCCATGTTATAAAAATAAATTTGCTGTCTCCCCAACTTTTTTTTTTTTTTAATCTGAACACTGTCCTAAGTTTTGTTAAATTTCAAAAATGTTATAATTATTTTTAGTTATCATTCAAAACATGTTTTATATTATGTTTACCATAAATTATTATTATAAGTACAAGTAATAAATAATAAAATTTTTTTCCGAGATTTGATTTATACAGCCATTCTAAATTTTCTGTCACCCTTTTTTTTGAACACCTTGCACAACACGGCTTTGCTTATATGTTTGATGATACATTTGAAATCATGGGTACATATATTTGATATAGTAAAAAATTTTCCTGAAATTACTCTTATAAAGTAAATAATGAAAAAATACATATTTTGATTTTGAAGAATTTCAACTATTATTTATATAATATAAATTAACATGAAAGCGATCGATAATAATATAGTGGTTCTCAACCTGGGTGATATCACCCCCCGGTAGGCGATGAACTTGTTTTATGGGATGGTGAGCAAGTCTTGTACAGTAGGGTCGTTTTAATGTAATGTATATTTACATTAAAAATTAAAACCGAAGAAAAATAAAAATTGAAGTACTGATATTATGCTGAATTTCGTGCTTTTACTTAACTATTATTGTTTTTGAACAATGAAGTTTAATTATATTATCTATAACATAAACGTGAGGAAAAAAAATATAAATATCTATCAGCAGGTCGACATGTATTTGATTATCTGTAATTGTTTTCAAACTTATTATCTTTATTATGTTTTTATTATTTTTTTTACCATCTTTGCGTCTGATTAACTTTTCATTATAATCTTAGATTTGATACGTTCCCATTCAATCTAAAGCAAAAAATTGGCTCTATAGCACCAAGTACAACTATTCCACTGATCATAATTATTATTAATTTCAATTATTCTCTTATTGTTTAAAAAATTTCAACTGTATATTTTCTATTTCATTTTAATTTATACTCTTTTCTAGCATCCCATTTTTTCTTCATTATTTTTTTTTTTTTTTTTTAGAGAAAATATTTTGCATTTAAAGAGGTGGCAGTTTAAAAAGGTTGAAAATTACTGCTCTATATACTTAAAAATAATAATTGTTTCAATTATGTCTACTTTTCTGTATTATTTTATCTTCGATATTTCTAAACGTTTAAGTAGGTATCGGTTAATCATGTAGGAACTAACGTACTCACCTTTTTTTTACCGTGTAGGAATTAACTATTCCCCATCCAAATCACCACTCTAGTCTTTAAACAGATTACGTTTTCAAGTGTACAGTTTTTAATGTCACCCATTTAATTTCAAGCACATAAAGAGTTACAAGATATTGAAAAATATACAGTATTTAGAACGAGCCGGTGAGTATAACGTTCTGAATTCGAGACGATTTTAAACCGTAATTAATTCGGTATAATTAAATATTCCATAAGTTCGAGGAAAATGTTATCACAAATATTTTTGTTTACCTGGATATTCACCAATTCGAACTAGTCATGACCAAATATTGTAATATTGTCGCAGTCCTTAATAATTAGTAGATGGCATTTCTGTTAATTAACAATTTTTTTGGTAATTGCTTAAAAATTATAAAATATGTCTCATGTATAAGCTATGAAAACCAATACTATGAATAAAAATACTTGATACATGTTTTTAAATTAATAATCATAATTAAAAATATATTGTTTATTTTAAATTTACAATTATTAGATAACCGTGCTGAACAATCATTTTTTGGTAAGTACATGCTACTAAATAAATATCTACGAAACGAATTGTTTAATAATGTAATATTTTTTTATTATTTCAAACTTAAATTGGTATTTATTTATTTGAAAGTTGATTGCATTCATTATTGAATTTATAATCGTGCAAATATATTTAGAATACAATTTTGTAATCGATCTAATGAACCATATTTAAATATAATTCGCAAATTTACACAACTCTCAATTATTTTTTCATGATTTACTGATGTCAAGTAATAACATACAGTTCATAAAAGTTTATATGTACCAGGATCTAGAAAATAATGTTTTACAACAAATGTTTGAATTTTTTAAGAAAACATTGCACAACATTTTAGTTAAAATATTATGCCGTGTAACTATGGTGGCCATTGAATTTAGTCATTAAATGTGTTAGCTCAAACGAGATCGCTTAGAATATTCGATAAAACGTGAATACCAAAAATAATTGGCAAACGGTTTCGCGATATCGGCAAAAATATTTCTTATGGAAGTATTTGGGTAAAAAACCAACTGTGCGGTATGTAACATATATGTACGCCACACAGTTATGTTTTATTATTAAATATTATGCAGTTTATATATATATTTAACATTATGTTAAACTATTCGAATCGCAGTATCGCACGTCGAAAGTAATTCGATGCTCTACTACGCCACTAGCAGTTACTCACATGACAAATTCCTAATGACATTTGGCTCTTAAAATAAACGTAGTGACGCTACAGTTACACTACGACGACCAGTAGATACTGTTGCTAGTGAGTGTATACAGCGATCTTTCATTAGGAGTTTTGACAAAATATCTTCGACGTAAACATAATGTTATTTGCCAAGCATTTAATATTAACGATATGCGTTTTATTTATAAACAACGCAATGTTATTTTATTGCCGTTTACGATAAAAAAATAATGGAAAACTAAATTTTTTAAAAACTATTTGATAAACAAAACGTAGTGCAACTTATGCGTATTTTGTGTAATAATAACTATACCGTGCTGTCTTGATTGAAAAATTATAATTAAGTATATTATTCAACCCGAGTGTAATATAATCTCAAAACCGTCATTAGAAATGACAATTAAAGACAGTCGTCGGCACATAATTTATGGTATCATACTTCTTAGGTATTCTTTATTTGTTGTGTGCTAACGAGTAAATTATTTCAGCACATATCGTATATGACAATCACGTTGTTTTATGTTTGCAACATTACATGTGCGCCAATAGTATAAATCTTAAAATGTTAGCGTAAAATATAAAAATAAATCATACTCGTATACGCCGATCGAAAGAAAGTATGCGTGCGTTTTAATAATGGGTTTCATTTACAACTCGAAAACAGCAAAAACATTATGATCAATTTTCCATCTTGCGTATCCACTCAGAAATTAACAGAATATTTTAAATATGATAAAGATAAGTCGCGAAATTTTGAGATTATAAATACAGTTAATAGTGGGAATGCCGTTTTATGCAGCGCTATTTCAATTTTATGATTTAATATTAATACAATTAGTGTATAAATTACCTGAATAAAATTAACAAAACGTATTGTATTGTGAACATATTTGATACTATTTGTGTTGTATTATGTATGAGTAGTAAAAATATCGTATGTACCATTACATAAATTAGTAAAGATGAATGACGTTATAATTTTTATTTAAAAACATTGTGTTAGTTTTTTTACAGTGGAAAAATTACTCTGTGATTATCCAATACTTCCTATTTGGGATGTACGAATATATAATCATATATTGGTTATTTTATTTTTTCTAATAAATTAATATATTTATTGAAACTTTATACGCTGGTAAAGCTAACTGTATGTAACGTTGGTGAGTAAAATTTCTACTAATACTATACTAATACATCTTCACCATCAAAATACACTTCACTCAAAGCTAAATGTATACAAACAATTTTTTATTATTTTTTTTATCTCGTCATGTAGGAACTAACATGCATTTAAAATACAGTATTTTTTATCTGCTAGGTCTCGAGTAGGAACTTACATTCGCCCATTTGGTATTGTGTTGAATATGAATAGGTGCCTATTATAATAAATTGGAATATTGAACCCACCTATTTAATGCAATCGACATTTTGATGGAGTGGGTAAACTATTCCATTACAGTTCAACTCGTGTACACAATTATCATATTGTAATTTTAAAAATTTAACACTTAACGTAAACATTTTTACTCGACCTTATTATTTGTACTATGGTTATTATCATGTTTAACGATTTGCCTTTGAGCAATAAATACCAAAGCATTAACATAATGACGAGTGTAATGTATCTTCACGTTTTTTCACCTTACCGTTCATATTTTACTCGTACGATAATAGCGTGCAGCTATGATCGTGTATTTTTGAGCGCACATGTATTGCTATACAATTATAACATGGGAATTTAAGCCTCTTGATTTTGATGTTTTGAATCAATGTTTTGTTTATTATTCTATATTATGGTATGAGCGTTGCACTATTATTTAAACTGTATTTACTAACGGCAAAAATGAAATATGTTACACAGTTTTAAAAATAATGGTTTTTAAACCATCACCATTATGTTGTTATTTATTTTTCGAATAAGATAACTTTACGTTCCGTGCGTTTCACATAAAATGCGAACATCGGACAACATATCGTGTAATGGACCAATAAGTGGCGCATAACGTTTAAATGTTATCTATTGCTCTGTTACAAAAATATTGTTTCACGGTTAAAAAAAAAACCTTCATCGTACAGACGAAACACCTGAAAAATATAGGGATAATGATAGATGTTCGAAAATTTGGAGTATCAATAACAATGCCAACGTTGTTAATTACTGTATTAAAGATCGAAGTAATTGTAGAATCGTACACGAACGTTATCTACGTTTAATGAGGCGTGCGAATTACAAATGATTTTTCATAGTTTTCGTTTAATGAACATCGACTGTAGGTTATACGTTGCACACGAAACACCTATCATATGGTCTCAGTTATGAATGGTATCACGTACGCGCCGAAAGAGTGCCTTTGACCCGATTCCGGGTGTTCGCCGAACATTCGAACGGTTGTCGCACCATCGGGGCACTTGGTCGTCCGTCCACCGACGTCGTCTGTTGTTGCACCGCAATCGTTCAGCATTGTTCCGTTTACGAATCTTTCCCGGTCGTCGATACCTTTCGAGACGGGACGGTCGGCCGATGCGCCACAACGAAAACACCGGACGACCGTGGATGCCATGACCGCTGCTCGTGAACGTTGTCTGCTGCGTGACAGCTGTGTGACCGTGGTTACGGTCGAACGTCGTACACCGGTAAGCGAACGGCGGCCTGGTGAACGAAGAGTAGGGCGGGGGGATAGAAGGGGCTGGTGGTGGTGGTGTCAAGAGCAGTCTATTGGGCGAACGGAGAGAGACCGCGGAACCACGCGCACGTTACCGACCATCGCAGTCCGTCGTGTGCGGCGTAGTGAACGGTGAGAGTTTTGATTGTTTTACGCGCGCTCGCGAGTGTCAAGTCTTACGTCTTTATCGACTCGTACGTAAATATCGTTGTTTATATCAGTATCAACCGTCGAAGTACGTTGTATTTACCGTCGTTGTCCGTGTGGTACTCATAAAGCGTTCGAAAGAAAGAGAAACGAATCCGACGAAAAACCGAAAAGACAAACTTCTCCGTCGCCATAATGCCACTGTCGCTTAAATCTATATGGAAAGGAAACTCGAAACACAAGAGTAAGTGAAATTTATTTATGACGTACATTTTCTACACGGTTTTTTTTTCTTCGCGTCAACAATTAGTGTTCTCGGATGAAAAACAAACGCTTATATATTTAGTATCATTTGAAATCAACAATGATGACAACACATTATGTGGCTCACAAATGTAAATCTTAATAGGGTTTAAAACCGCAAGACTGTGTGTACAACAAAAATATATTCTTCTTGATTATTAACACTACAGAAATGAAAATCAACTAAACGACAAGATATAATACTCAAACAACTGTAACCAAAATACATCGTTTCAATTGTGTATACAATATAGTATTCGAAACATGACAAAACATTTAATTTAATTAAACGAGTTTAACAGTCAATTTTATTTTTATTACTAAACAAACTTCTTTATAATAATAAAGCAAAGTAAATAAAATACATATATTACATATTACACATGTTACAAAGCCACAAATAGAAAACGATTCCTATTCGGTTTAAATGTAAAATAATAAAACAAGGTACACATATGCAAAGGGGCCGGAGCTAAAACATATTGATTGGGGGAGGAATTATAAATATAGGTACAAATTTACCGACTACTTTCTTAAACAAACTTCTATAATACTGATATTACTTAATTTGTTGATGATTGCCAACTGTAAACATAGATCATTCATAAATGAGGGGTATGCACACCTAACAATGGTCCTACATATATATTCTCAAAAATGCATTATATTAGTATTTTTAATTTATATTAAATAGGTGTATATGTATGGATAATCCTCAATTTAAATTGTACTTTTATAAATGAATAATAATAAAATAAAGTATATTAAATTCATTTTCTCAATTTTCAACTCAAAAATATTTTTGCTAATGACAAAAATAAAAAAATTGTTATTGTTAAAATACAGGAAGTCCCCATAGATTAAGAGCCCTGGTACTGCCAAATTTCCCATATTATCCATTTTATAACATTCTGGTTGAAGAATGTTATTGATATTTTTAAAAGATTTAGAAAAATGCTAGTGAAATATTTAAAATTAGATTTAATAAGTAATTTTTCTATAATTTGTTTGTATAAAATTGTTTGCTGAGGCTATTAAACTATAACACCGTGAAAAAATATAATTCTAGTGCAGATGAGATGTTATGCGAAGTCTTTTCGTAATAATTAAATCAAAATCTGATTAGAATGTTTAATGAAAAACAATACATTTAATAACCACAGCACATTCGACGCCCAAAATATTGATGCTAAATCTATTTTATTTAATATTTTTCAACAATATACCATCACAAGCATAAAATCCACAGCGATTGAATATATATTGCGACTAAAAAGCTAGTAAAAGTCGACGAAAACACACATTACGTCATATTACAAATATAGCAGCTGGAAACATATTATTTCAACAACAATGTGTTTGTATAATTAATGGAAAATACAGGTGATCTGTTATACTCTCAACTGGCAAAATTAGAAAATTGGTTATGGTGTATTTATTTATTTTTATTTTTTTTACAAGCCTCAATAGCGAATAGAGTGACATTTATTTTCGGGCTTATAGTTTCGCATAATAATAATTAGTTGGTTATATTATAGAGCTCTAAATAATTGACTATTGTACTACGTAATGTAATAATTTAAAAATAAAAATATAAGACTACAATATACGGAATAAAATCGTTTTTATTTTATACGTTTTCTGAATACAAGTACATTTTAAAAGCATACGCACGGGAGGTGCCGAGCACCTCCCGAAATGTTGTAAACAATGCCCTACAATTTAAATCTAAGATTAAAGGGCCCGTATTTTAACCGTTTTACTCAAATTATATTAAATTTATTCTAAAATATGTGGCAAAAAATAAATTTTTTTTAGTAATAGAAATATTAAACAAAATTTTTTTAATTTTCGTGCAAAAACTTATTACGATAGGTAATATAACAGCTACAATCTACTACAAAAATATAAATCATAAGTAATTGAAGCTATCTGAGAAAAGTACACGAGATTTAAGGAAAACATATGCATTGATACTAATATATTATTATATTAAATAAAAAATTGAAATTATGTTTATTTAATTATTTATAAATTATAATTTATTAAATATGCCTACACGTTTTGTTAAGATAGAACCCAAAAGTATTGTAGGCACCCCCTAAAATATAGGTCTGCGCATGCCTATGGTACATTTATATTTTACTTTATCTCAATTTTATAGTTTTTGAGATCATGTACTCGAGAACCATAAAACAGTATTTATACGTTATAATTAATATACTTATAAAAATACTTTATTTTTTTTTATGCTATAATACCATATTACATAAACGTGGTTTCTCATACCATTACATAATTTCACACACACATGAGAATGTATTCTTCTTTTATGTAATAGAACGATGGTCCTCAAAACTTTAGACGCCGTCTTATAGAAGAATATATTATTTTAAAACTAAAAAAATTACACTTAAAATTTACTACCGTAAAATTCATAAGAAGAAAGCACACGTTTAGCCTGACAAACGTTGAAAATTTACTTTAAAAGGAGACAACAATGGTTGATTCCAACATAACACGAATATTCCATCACACAACATACTTATTAAAAGGAAATATATATTAAACCATTAGAATTCGGATTCATTTTTGATTATTGCACTTAATTTCAAGAGTATTTGGTATGCATGACTTTTATAAGGCCATGGAAATCATCTAATTTTGTCCTATATTTTTCTTTATATTCTTATATAACTGTCACTATTCGAAATGCGTGTATTTTTAAATATATACGACGATAAAATTGTTATGTATTAAACTATCGGAGCTTATTTTAAATGTTATATTATGATATAATTTTGAGTATAACTATTTGAAACTAAATATAGATGAAATTAAATATTTAAATATTTATGTTGAATTGATTATTGATAACCTACTTTGTGAATTTCATATTTTAATTGTATGATATATTTGTATAATTTTCGTCTTTTCCAGTCCTCTTCAATTATTTTTATTTATTTTGTTTTGTTTCTTAAATAAACAATAAATATGTGGACATCTTCGTTATCTATTTTGAAATGCTTTAAATATTTTGCACAATTGCTGTAAAAATTATGGTCTGCCTATTATTTTTGTATGGTTTCCAATATTTTGTTTTGTAAATTCTGTTGCCAAATATTAAAGAAGCTTAATATAATATATATCCTGGCACTTTAAAAATCACATTATAGTTTAAAGTTCAGTGGTTGGATTCTATACTTTGATACGACTACTAATGTCCATGTCTTTTTATCGTAACAATGTATATTTAATAAATATTATTTATATTTATGCGTTATGCATATGAATTTGAAAATATGAATATTCCACAAATTAAATTGCTAATATTTTTAATTTATATTTAGTTATTTGCTTAAATTATAATATAATACTAATAGGGATATTATTATATTATATTTTAAATGTTATTATCAAGTTTCTAAATATGATAATATGAAATATTATTTAATTATTATAATAATACATGGAATGCTTTTAATTACTATATTCAAAATATTTTGAAAAAAATTCTCGGAAAGTAATTATAATTGAAATAAAAAAAAATTGTAGCATTATTATAACATTATGAAAATAACACCAAATTAGTTCAATTAATACGCAATATTAATGAAGATTAAAGCAAAACATTTTAAAATTAAACCATATCCATCAAAAAACATAAATATTAATAGTATTCTTAAGTTCTTAAGTTATAAATCGATCCTTTTAGTACGTGTGTTTCGTGTTTTAAAAATATTACTTTATTAACGACCGGTATTTTCATAATATCTATAATGAGTACATTTTTTCAAATAAATATTTTGAAATTGATGTTTACTAAAAATCTGCATTGCATTGACTTTTAAATCTTCAATGTGTAAATTTGTGTTAACTTTTATGTGAATTATACAATTAAAATAATCGAAATTAACTCATTTACTTCATATTATATGTATGGTTTTAGTTTTTAAAGTTATAACTAATCCCATGACTTCCCCAATTTTGTTACTCATATCAATTATATTCATATTACAACCATATTTACTTATTGTTATGTTATTGTACAGATTGTAAATTTTTCTTTTTAAACAAAAAAAAGTTATAATAAGGTGTTTTAATAGGAAAAGATTAAAAAATCACAAATTCGTACGTGCAATTCTATAATTAGGGCAGAGGAAATAGATTGGTCTTACTTTTGTCATTAGAATAATAATTATGTAATATTTTCATTGGAACACCCGAAATTCATTATTTTGCTGATATACATGAATCAATATCTGATTCTTGTCATCCTTTCTTCATTTTAATCTACTTACCTTCGATTTTAACAAACGCATTTTGCACGCTGTATGGTCAACTGATTTATATGCCTTCATTAAAATGGTATTGATTAATATGCATAAATATGTATGAATGTGTTATGCGATTAATTGCTATTCGCAAATTCTATGTATTATATTGCATTGTACAGATATTGTATCTCATTTATTAAAAACTAATTTATCAACATTATTGTTTAAAATATTATATTTTAGGAAATGATCAATTTCAATAGAAAAAATTACGATAGGTAATATGTTATAACCTAAACTTTCGAGAAGACTTTGTATGATTTAGTAGAAGTACAACAAGATCTTAATTTTTTTGGAGCAAAGATAAGTATTACCATTTAAATTGATTTATTGCTACATTTTTAAAAACAAAAACAAAAAAGACAAAACATTTTTTTTTGGATTACCAAACAATTGAACAATAATCATGATTAAATTTCTGGGAAAACAATTGAAGAGAAACTATATATTAATTACATTACTTGATGTAAAAAAATAAATATAGAATTCAAGGGGAAAAAATTGGTTTATTTTCAAAATGTACTTGTTCTATGTGAGATAAAATGTATTTATTTAAAATAATTTTATTAAAAATTATAATTTAATAATGAAGTATTGTAATAGTAATGCAACTGCTATGCTGTTGAAGTAACCATTATTTTTGCTCGGAGGAGAAATTATTTTGTTATTATGATTTCGAATGCCACGTAGTTGAATGCATAATGTTTGACTTCATCGAATACGATGTGAACAATATTTATGTTACGAGAAACCAGAAATCCATTTAATCTGTGTGCAATAATTGTACCTCTACGCAGATCAAGCATACATCGTTACACTCGTAGTGTACACTAACTGTAGTCGCGTTCGAATGTGTAAAAAACGAGGGAAATAACGCCAATACCAATGCCAGATAGTATTACCCGAACTCAGAGCAACATTTATCCAACGACAACCAAACCATTTGACGACATTGAATAATATAATATGTTGCGTAATACATCATTAAAATACACACAAGTTAATAAATACATTATTATTTAACCGATGCAGTGTCCTCCTAATGCTCCTAATTATGGATTTCAGTAGATCGCAAAAAACATCATAAAATCTAAAAAGTGAGATAAATAAATGAAAAATCATATAAAATGAATTAAGAGTAGTAAAAATAAGTTTATACATTTCGACTGTACGATTAAAATCGTGTCAAACTTCCATTAACTTAAATCGTAATAGCTCGAAAATATAAAGTGGCGCCGCTGTGACGATTAACTAATCAATATCATTGTGGTTTTTTAGTTTGCGAGTGTGCACGTGCGTGCGTGTGAGTTCACTTTCAAATCATACTTTGCTAAGTTTTTTGTATTGTCCTATAATTTCATATTTGTGTTTTATCAGATGCAATTATGACAAAGAACTATTTTGTCATTTATGTTATACATATAGTTTCTCGGTCACTTTCGACGAATCTGTTATGGTGGGCACCTAGTGCTTACATTTTGCTTATCAAGCTATATTAATAATATAATATGGTATACAATAGAAAATTACAATGTTCACATGGACAAATAAATATTATATCGTGTTTTTTTTTAAATCTTACTCAATGCGTGTGCTATGTAAGTTTATAGCATGAAACACTTTTCACCGAAAGTGTTTAATGCTCATGATTAGAACACGGATTTATATGCATTAAAAACCAACAAAATATTCGCTAAAAATTCTAAATATGCATAAATATATACACTAAAATGTTAACAAATTTTAAATTGTTATAATATGAAACAAATTTTGTGCTCACTTAGCATATCATATGATCAACCAGAATATATATTTAAATGCATACAAATCCGCGCTCTACTCATGATTTATGATAAAATGGTGATTTAAAGTAGTTGAACGTTATCTCTGATCAGAAATTGATTCTACAAATACACGTAACAAACTCAATTGTACTGTACTGGACCGCAGATGAACGTCGGCGTATGCAACTGCTGGCCGAAAGAAAGGGAAATAAAGATAATTATTATTTCAATTGTTTGCAAATAAATGTTATTAAATATAAACTTTTTAAGAGTACATAGTGGGCGTGGAAAGTTCAGAAACCTTTTATTTAGTAAATGGATCGTATACGTATGGTAAAATTCAAAATCGCAACTGGTTGCTATTGATCGAATTCAATTGGCTATATAAATATTTTGTTCGATGATAACATTACCAAAAGCGATGGGTTAACGTATATATCTCCGGTAAATCGTTGCACGTTCGTGATCATTATTGCAATCTCGTTACGATTCAGAACTTTCTGTACACAATGTATGCGTATATTAAAGGGTTGATAAAAACCTGGGTATTATAGAAAAAACTCAAAAAGCTGGCGGGTTTTATTGTAAAAGTATTAAGAGATGGTTTTTTTTTTAAATCCCATCCGAAAATCGGAATTTATTTCCATGTATTAGTATTTATTTTGTTAATTATTAATTTTTGTTTGGATTGTTCATTAAGTATTTACAGGAAAGTTACCTGATACCATTGATTATATGTATATTTAATCAATGCTGATACCTTTTTAAAAATAAAAGATTGTTAACATTTCTATTATCCGTTAGTGTGTAATTTTTTCCATTTTATACTTTTAATTGTACTTAATTAAAAATATAATTATTCATTTTTTCAAATCAGTTTAATAATTTAATTGGAAAAATAAATAATACCTAAGGCAAATTTTTCTGAAACTTAACACAAGTTAAAAAAAAAAAATAAGAGTGAATTTCTATTTCATCTAGAAAAGCAGCCTGGGTTTTTATGTGTTTTTCAAAATAATGAGCAAGTTTAACCCAGAAAAGCAGCTCGGGTTTTTTCGTGCTGGGCTCTTTCGTATCGACTATACTATATTTTATTATAATTGGTATGTGCTTATAAAAAAGAAAATGTTTTATGGGTCACAGTTTTACGTGATTTTATGTGTTAACATAGCTTTTTATTGCTAACAAAATAATTTCATGTTTTTTTAAAAAAAAGCATATTGGCCATAGTCGTTCTTATGAAAGGTATCTGCAACTATTACTGTATACATATATATTTATGGATCCTAACCGGTTTATTGAGTGTTTCAGTGTTGGAAAAATATTAATTTTCTGAGAAATTAAAATAAAAATTTATTCAAAAACGACAATTTTCTTGTTATGCAAATATGTTTGAATATTTGAATTGAAACGGTTAACACAGCCAATTTTCTGTTATATTTAATTATATTAATACTTTATCTGTTACATATAGTGGGCATAACTTAAACTGTTTATAAATTCAAAAAGAAAAATATTTAAATTAAAATATATTTGAAAATTTTTGTCCCGTAGACCTTTTTATTATTGATACTTTTTTTTTTTTATAATTTAGTATAATTGATCAAATCTGAAGCACATTTCAGTATTAAATATATTATACATATATTAGGTACCAGTTTGTCATACGAAAAAATTAATAAATAGAAGGCGTGTATAATGTTTGTAATAACTTTAAATAACGAGAATATTTGAAATTTTTTTTATATTTTTTAACCCATTTTAGGATTAATAAAGAAAAAATAATATAAATATATATTTACAATACTCAAAAAGCTGCTTTTACATTTGGTTATTTATATAAAATCAGAATAAGAAATATAAATAGTATAAATAATTATCAATTTTCTTAAATATGTATATAATATACATTATCTACTGCAATCTATATAATTTTATAGGTATTAAATATATATACTCATAGATAGTCATCACAAACCTAATTATCATATAATAAATATTTAGAGTCTTAATTTTATTAATAATGCAATCCAAATTGCTTTCCATATATTATACACATACATAACAATTTTTAACGTATCATACATTCATATCCTTAACAATCATATTATTTATTTGATGAACTAAAAATTATTCGTAATTTAAATTTAAAAAATTATGGTAAAAACATTTTTATTATTATTTGACTAAGAGCGTAAATATATATGGCACCGATTACCTATATATGTATTTTTTAAACCTTCATCTAGAACTCAAATCCACAATCTGTGCAATTGTAAAAAAAAAAATTATTTTTGTATTTTTAAATATATAGACAAAGACTTTTATAAGACATTGAACAACATTTTCTGAGGGTGCGAGCTGCTAATATTGTTTTTCTGTTATTAGGCATATCTGAAATAAAAATATTGTATACTTCCGGAACAAAGTCGTCTCCTTGCGGAATCCTAGTTTGAACACAAAAATGATTGTTGAAGGTTCAACTATCTTAACGTATATGTACTTGAAAACGTGTATCGTTCGAGTATGATATTTACGGGTTTCCCGAATGCGTCCCGAATTTACCCTAATTTAATGTTCCGAGAGCGTCCAGAATAAGGTATCACTCCAGTGCGTCCCAAGAAAAAAAGGTCATATTTTTGACGTAGTCCGTGTGCGTCACAGTTCATATAGAATTACCCAGGGTGTACTATGAGGAGATAAACTGGCTACACCCCAAAAATATTTTATTATTTTATATGTTATCATATTTCATTTTAGCTTACACCCTTGAAATTGGGTGAGCGTATTTATTTTTTTTTAATGTTTTTGTATTTTTATTTTTTTTTAGAATATCTATAAAGGCTGGTAATTAAACGCCATCCTTTTGACAAAATTTAGTCTTTTTATTTTGAAAACTTTCATATGCATTTGTTGTTCTTTCAAAAATATTCCTCTTATCAGCCCACACATAATTTTGCTCCAGAATCTATAAAATTTTCTAATAATCCATAAATTGGTTGAGTTTTTGATTTTCCGGCAATATACCTTTAGTCATACAATTTTCAACAAAGCATTTCTCTACATCTTCTTTATTTAATAATGGTATTCCAAATATATTTTTCAAAAATAAACCTATTTCTGTCTGGTTGAGATAATCTTTACTCAACTTCGAATTTTGAATGTGATGTTACCAAGCATGCCCTAAATTGAATCGTTATCTTTTGATAGTTATGGCTGGCCAAATTTTTAATGCACTAAGATGAATAGATAATTGAAAATCGACTAAATATATATTCGGGAAAAAACTTAAATTTAGGTAATTTAAATCTTAGGTTTTTTTTATATAATAACATTTTGTGTATGATTCGCATTGTTATTATTAAGTAAAAAGTATACTAAAGATATGTAATGAACATTATTTAAACCATGTATTGTAAATAATTGTTAAAAAATTATATTTCTACATATATTGTTTTAATGGTACTTAAAGTATTCATATGAATACTTTAATGAAGTATTTCATATGAAAACATTACTACTCGTATATTTAGATTACTATAATTTACCATGAGAAATTGTTCATCGTCATAAGTTTTAATGTCTAACAAATCCAATACTTCATGTAAATCTTGAATATTACGTGGTCTTGTCATGATGTATACATTTAAGAGGCTGTTCACAAATCCTATGCTTCTCTTAATGAATTACGAATTACTTGTCTAACCATAATGTCTTGTTTATCTTTTTCATGGTTATGTTTTAATTTACTCTCTATAACAGTATCTCCATTTCCATCGGTTTTCATATACGCTTTACAATTTTTGTTAACATAATTATATCGTTTTACATTTTTTTTAATATTTTATGGAATCTTAATTTATACCCATCTATAATTTGTATTACTTATCGTGTTGGCTCAGCATATTATCTGACAATGACATTTTTGAATATTTTAATAAAACTATTAAATATTACGGCACTACTTCGCGTGTAGTTCAAGAGGACTTATTGACCGTAACTAAGTTATAATCGTGCTAAATTATTATGAAAGCTAAAATGAAATGCAATTTCCTCAGCGTTTCACAGTCTTAAAAATTAAATATGATTCAATTACTATTTGTAATTGTATTTGTAATTTGATTGTCAAACCTATATCTTAAAAATTTGTATTTGATTAGTTTATCTAAAATAGGCACTCAGCCCGAGTGCCTATTTCGATATGATTTGGAAATAAAACTACGGACGTACTCGGTTCATGAAAAAGGTAAAAATTAACGGAATGCACTTGGAATATTCCCGATGTTCAAGTAGAAGGAAGTACGGTACCGAAATTATTTAGAGTGATCCTTTGTGTTAAACTTTATCAAAGACTTGCGTGATGTCTATAATAGGAATATGATGATGCAACATTGTATTTTCTGTTGTCAAAGCGTTGGGTGTTTAATTTTATCGATTTTATGACCGAAACCCAAATATCATGTTTGAAATGGTGCCTTTACTCGTCATTATTAGAAAATTATTTTTAACAGTAACTGCACCAACAATTTTTCTGTTGAAAGCGGTAGACTAAAATTGTTCCTTTACACGAGGGTTGACAGATGTGTTAGTTTTCCAGACTTATGCATTAAATTAATGATCATATAGATTTGGAATAATATGTAATAACCCAGAACATTATTATGCTATTCTCCTCCAAATGACATGTAGAGTTATAGAAAATTATCGAGAAAGGCTTAATCAGTGTATCAAAAATGAGAGCCACCACTTCAGTGATATAATTTAAAAAAAAATTAATATAAAATAGCATTATATGTACGATTTATAAATACAATTTTTTATTTTGATATTTGACTGGTTTTAGTTTTTATTAGTTTCCTTAATCAAGGAATTATTTTTGCCGCATCCTGTAAAGGTATTTTAAAACCAATTTTAACCAGTGCTTGACTTGAGGGGGGACGCAAAGGGACGGAGTACCCCAAATAGTTTTCAGAAATTTTAGCGTCCCCCTACTATTATTATGTTATAATTATAACGCTTAACAAGTTTTGGAGACGCTCTTTTTTTTAAAATAAATAGAGTCCCTCTTCTTTAATTTTTCGAAGTCGAGCATTGATTTTAACTATATATAATATATTGTGTTCAATTAAAATAATGATCATGAAAATTAGTCTAATAACAGTTGTAAATAAATTGAGTGGTATGACTATTAAGTTAACTACGCGTTTCTAATATTTACTTGATTGGCTTGTATATATTTTGGTGTAGAAAAAAAAAACGATTAGTTTAAAATACGTATTAATGAGATGCCATTGGTGCCACACAAAATATTTTGCTTTACACTGTTTTAGAAAATTCGACTCGTTGCTATCTGTACGTATTAAAAATATCAACTCGATTGGGTGTTTATGCGTAGGGGTTTTGAGAAGTTATATCACGAGTATGAATGTCAACCTTTGTTAAATATGCATTAGATACATTATAATATGATTGCACATGTATAACATGTATTTTACAGCATATGTGACAACAACATTACTAGTTCTACACACATTGGTATGATCTATCTGCGTCGTATAAGCGCGTTACTACTGTTGATAGTGATTATGTCTAGGAAATTCGTAATGTAAAAATGTGGAGATTTGAACCAAGACGTATCGGCGTCATCAATTAATGTTTGGAAATGTATCAACTACGTTTGGAGAGTTGTTTCGTGAAAAACAAAGTTATAAATATGATATTATACCATCGTGTATAAATTACGGTTTATATTTTTCTGTACATATTCAAATGGAACTTTTCGTAGAAAAAAAAACGTGCATATCGCGCGTATACTCTTACATATATTATACAATAAATCCATATGTTTGAAAATGTAATACAAAATATTTGTAATTATTATCTTTCAAACCGTTTATTTTTTAAACGATTCACAATGCACGCAAATCGTCAATTATGCATACACACGTAAAAGCATTTTCTAAATACTTAATGTGTGCAGGATATATATGTAGCAATACACTTAAAGATCAGAACATTTTAAACGATTACTGTTTAAGCAATCTTTCTATGGAAATTTTTGTAGGTACATAATATATGGTTAATTATTTAATAGGTATTGATGATAGTGATCATAATACATTCATAACAAGTTCTAAGACCTATATAATATATTTCAATATAAAATGCTGGAACTACCTGGGCTTATGATTGGTATTTTTATTTGGGTCAATGTGATAACTATAATAGAGACGTAGAAGGCACTTCCGCTATAGTTTTTCCCCAGTTTCATTTAATCGTATACGTTTATATGTTTTTACACCCTTTAAAATTTTATTATGAAGATTCAGTGTACGTTCCTACCTACTCCAAAAAAAGAAAAAAAAAACGTTTTCGTTTTTAACTTTTAATAAATTAATATTATATTATATCAACACGAATATTTTTAAAGATATTAAGATTATTTTAAGTATTTATTCAAATGACAACATAAGTAAATTACAAGTACTTAAAATATATTTATTATTTATTGTGTAAATTAATAAAAATTGCAGACATTTTAAATTAATGTTATTGTTATCTGACGTAATTTTATTATTAATTATTGTTATAAAATATTATAAATTAATAATAAATACAAAAAAATACCAAAATATATGTATTTACGTAAATAATTACGCACGGATTTCTAGGTTCGTGGTTTCCAAAAAAACCATTTTTTTCAAACGTGAGAGTACGCATGCGTGAAATATTTTTTTGCTTTTTATATTGCTATCGAACATTAGCATTAATTTAAGTTAACTAATTCAGGACTTAAGAGTACGTACAACGTATAGTTTTGATATGTAAATAATGATAGATTTGTTTCATTGCATTATAATACATATTATATAGTAATTTCACAGTATATTATTATATTAATGCCGCATATATTATACAATTTTTTTTTAAACGAACGAGCAATTTGACCACAATACGCACTACAGTTAAAATGCAGCATGAGTTATATTTTTGATTAACTTAAGATTAAAATGTTTACAGAATATATATATTTTCTATTAAACCAGTATTTATGAATAATTTGGTTTAAGGTTATTTATACTTATATAAGCAAAATTGTTTTGTTTTTTTAAATATTAACTGGGAAATGACGGAGTTCATTATGATTATGTACTTTTGATCAAAAATTATATTTTCGGAAATATATTTTATAGTAGCAGCAAACAAATATTACTTAAGACCTTGTAATTGTAATTAAAATGTTGAATAAAATACTAAATATTTTATTGTAATATCATAGTTATATTATAAAGTATTAAAATAATAGTAATAAAATATTCATATACCTGTATGTGGTTTTTAGGTAATAATATTATAATATAGATGTGTATTTTTTAAAACTAGTGAAAATCAATATATATATATATATCCATACGAGTAATATAGATATAAATACCAAAACATCGAATCTATTATTGAAAATGTTTTTTTTTATAAATATTAATTATTAAATTCGTTTTTATTAATTTTATGTTAAAGACTTTTTTTTTTTGGTTACCGGTATTTTTCTTGAATCAAAATTCCCGAATGAAATTTTTCCCGAATGGTATTTTACATGAAAATCCAAAAACCCAAAATCTTTTCTCCTTAATCGAAATTCTAGAATGGTATTTTTTCCAAAAGTATACAATATTACTGTAAATAAACAGAATTTCTGTAAATATACAGAAAAAATTCCTCATAATAACAACATTTTTAATTTAAACTTTTAATATTTTTTATTTCGGGAACAATAACCATCGGGAAAAAGGCGTTCGGAAAAAAAGATTTTGGATTTTCGGGTAAAATAATCGTAACATTTGGGAGTTTAGATTCCGTAAAAATAGCGAATATCCATTTTTTTCCAATTGAGTAAAATTAATTAATTAGAAAATATTTCGAGGAACGCAATTGATATAATTTCTCCGTAGGTTGTGGAATTATATAGGATTGAAAACACTAAGATACTATTGTATTATATGATGTCTGTTTATTTAATTTTTCACTGTTTAACCGATTGTATTAATGATTTTATCGTCAGTATAATGTATACTACATAACAGCATTCGAATCTTCAAAGCTTTCAATATGATTGACATGTTTTTGAATGTATAATATATTCTTGGTCCTTAGATACGTTAGAATACTTAAAAACCTTCCACTTACTGGTGATGACTATAGATCGCCGTAATTATAGGTTTAATTTTCATTGCTTAAAATAAATCCTTATATAATGTTGATACAAATAATCATAGATCTTCGTTTATTAATGAATCACACATCTTCATGCACTTTTTCTTACTCAAACATAAAAAAGCATATTATATTTATTAATTCTTTATAAATTAGGTATGTATATATGTGTACACTGTGTATATATGATAATATCTATACAATTATATGATGAGTTAATCTTTTGTTTGGGATTGAAATTCTTTATACGAGTACTCAGAAAAAAAGTGTAATACTTATAAAATAAGCTATGCGTTGTATTTTTATTAATCTATTAGACTTTGTCGGTGCGATGATTGCAGGTTTATAGTTTAACCATTTAAGAAAAATATGTAATTTTTAATTTTTAAATACACCCATGAATTATTGTTACCAATGTGGCTTAAAGTTGTCCTTTTTCCATTTATCACTAAATTTCAAAATAATCATTAGTTTGGTTCGATGAGTCACAAGTGTATACGAAAAAAATATGTTATCTTGTATTTCAGTATTTGATGTTAATTCGCAATTTATTTGTAATGACAATCACTGATTACTATTAACATTTATCTCGAGTCAGGAAAATTCATCGTTATAATATTAATATTTAAAAGCAGTACGTTTAGTTCTTAGAAGTCAGTTCGATTAAGATGTTTTCCAGAAAATAATTTTAAAACAATGACAGTGAAACAAAGCATTGATCACGTCACCATGAGATTGATTTCGAAAACCTTAGAATAACAGTCAGTTTTCATCATGTTATATAGGAAAAATTAAATTAAATTAAATTAAATTAAAAAATTTAATTAAAATAAAATAAAATAAAATTTTTCCCCGTGTAAGTTAACTGTTCGTGATTCGTTTAAAAATAAATCTTGGATATTTTAGATTGAACTCAATAAACCGCTAGTATATGATTTATGATTAAATATTGTTGCATGAAAATGTGTCGTATAATTATAGTTCAAGATGTATTTCAGCGGAAAGGATTTTGAGACGTAATTTATTTTGTAATATTTTCCTACGGGTTACGCTCACTGTTCGATAATGATATGTAATAACGTGCACAGTTTCCTCTTACAACTCATTGATAGGAAACGAGTATATTCATGTAAATCCATTTCGTAATGTTCGTTCTAAGGATTCGTATCCGTAGAACACATAATTCGCATGATAATGTCTACTGCGCGTTTTCGAGAGGAATCGGTATACCTACCTCTAATATTGACTATTAAGACACGCAGGTACATCATTCGTACCAATATAATTATATTCGTTATATATGAAGATATTAAGAGTTCTAGAATATTTTTATCATATTTATTTTATGCACTTATGTTTATCATTAGAATATGAAAAATAAAATGTTTCCATAAACTTTTGTGGTGTACTATCGTACGTTATTTGATAAGTCGCATATGATTAACCATGATTAATAACTGCACAATGGCTTTCGTAAATTAACATAAAATACAAACGTAGGTAATAGAATGAATGTTCCAATTTATACATCAATGTGGTGAACATTAACCACATGAATCGTGAATATTTTATTTAAATTTTGTTTTTCATCGCGTAACACTATCAAAATTGTGGTTTTTCGTATTACCATCCGGTTTAATGAGATAATTTTCCTTGTGTTTTTAATTATTTGTCTAATCTTATTTTTCTGTTTAGTGTTACAAATATGAGAAGATATCAGAAAAAAGTAGTTTATAAAACGATTAATGCATAATAATTTATATCGAACAAAAAAAATTACGTGTTGAACATTTTTATTTTATAAATAAAATATAAAATATATCGCGTAAAGTGTTAATCTAAAAATGTTAAAAATATTTATATCAGACTAAATAATTCACGTAATACGTAATAATAAAATTTAAAATTCCTATTTCATTATAAAGTTATTCTTATAATTATATATTATATTATAGGTACTATATGTATATTATAGAAAATATGAGAGTGAGTGAGATGTGTATGATATATTATGATTCTTGTGGTAATAGTGTACTTTACGGGTTGTATTGGTGGGGTATCGTCATTTTTGAACTGGTTTTTTTTTTTTTTTTTTAATTTATTATTAGTTATGATATTCCATTGAGAGTACCATTTTTGGATTGAGGTAATATCGATTATTCTTGATATCTATATGTTATATGGCAGTGCCTTTATGTCAGTCGATTCGGGGGATGATATTGCCTGATTTGCTAGTAGGTCGGCTCTTTGTTACTGATAGTACCAATATGCGATGGGACCCACATATAATAGCTGGTATTTTTTGAGTTGGCCATAGTACTGAGTATTTGTTGAGAAATTTTATTTGTTGCATATTTTGATAATAAAGAAGTTAGAGAACCGAGTGAGTCGTTTATAGCTAGGATTTTATTTGTGAAGGTGGATTCAGCGTAGATGATTGCTTCTTTAATGGCAATGATTTCTATCATAAAGATATTAGCTTTCGTGGGTAATTTGAAAAATCTGTTCATCGAGTCAGAGATAAAAGCACAGCCTCTACTATAAAAAAGATATTATAATAATACTTACCATAGCATTTATTATGTTCCGATTATCGCTGATAACCGATTACATAACTGAATATACTAAAACGTTTGATTATTTATAATATTTTAATATTATATTGAAACGAGTACTGTTTGTGTTTTTGTGTTAGTGTTGTGTCGGCTATCTAGCTAATTATTTATGATTAGAGTTATCATTTAACGTCGCTATTTTGTATAAAATTTTTTCAGTCTTTATTATTCTAAATATAAGATCAGATTTCATTAAATTACGTCGTATATATGAAGTCATCACGAATTATTGACACGATTTTAGTCTTGCTATGGAAATGAATTCTACTGTTATCGGGACTTTAATGAGTTCATCGACATAGATCGGCATACGGTAGCGGTCAGAAGAAATAAACGTTTCGAACTCGTTTAACAGTCATTACTCGGTGAGATCACGCTAAATGTTTTATGTTAGGCTGTTGGAGGCAATACTGCAGTGGAATTATAAACGAAATTAGCGTCATGGGTCTTTTACATCTATAATTGTTTTGATAAAAGGATTGGATGGAAAAAATGAATACGAAGACCTCCGTTATAACATTTACTATGTTGTAATAAAAAAAAAAAATAAAAAAATTTAAAAAAAATACGCTGATTGTCAGATTATAAGTATAAGCGTTTAATATTGTTTTTACGATTTATTTATTTTTACGTAATATCTGTCCATCGCGTGTTACTCAAATTTTTAACTATCGATTATTGTACGATAAAATCGAAGACGGTGAATTATTTCATTAATTAACCGTTTGTTGTTGCAATGATTTTGTCTAGAGTTATCCGAAGATAAGTCGCTGGCCATTGGACAGAACGCGGACGATGTTGCTGCGATCGCGGACGAAAGCGACCAGACTACGTTCGATGTGAAGTATCTGGGCAACACTCCGGTGGACTCGGCAGCCGGTGCTGTTGCCGAAGCCGTCAAAACCATTTTGCTCATGGTAACTCGAAAAAACATATTATTTCTTATCATTATTTGCACTGTGGTGAACAGACCAGTGATTGAAAATATTTTTATTAAATTAATGTATGCATATTCTTCAAAGGGTTTTCATCAATATATTTTTACATTCCAGAATACTGAAGATTGGTACGTCCGTTTTATTTTTAAATTAATATTAAGATAATCATATAAAACCCATTTAATTTTAAACATATTAGTTGGCCTGAAAATATAAGGAAAATAAACATTGAACGCGTATTGTATTAAATACTATTGTAGCATAAGCATCATGTGATGCTTATCATTGAAAACAGTAACTATTTGATTGGCTGCATACTACTTGCGTCCCTCAAAAAGGTATATTTTTCAGGTAGTGAATTCAACAGGTAACTTGCGTCCCGTCTTGGGGACGCAACTCCACCAATAATATATTCTTCTTATCTGCTATAATAGTCATGACCGAGATGTGTCCATAAATATTGTGTTACAATAATCATTCTATAATAATCATTTATGTAGAAATTGTGTATATGGTATAATATCTGCGACTATTGATAAATTAATATTATCAGCTATTATAGAGTATCAGTGTGATATAATTAATTACGTGCCATGACAATATTCGGTTGTCGCTAAACAATTTCCGAGCCGTATTTATAAAACTGAATACTTTGAAAAGCTTTAAATGTAATTAATTATTTTAGTACTTATTTTATGCTATGTTTATGACTTATTTGTGTTGAGACGCAAATTACCTACTGATAATAATCTCGGACGCAAGTAGTATGCACCGATTTAATTAGTTGATTGAAAATGTATTTAGTTAATTAGTTAATTATTTAATTTAATAATTAATTAATTATTTTAAACTTAAGAAAACTAGATGTCTAACTATTTAATTAATTGGATGCCTAGTTTTCTTGAATTAAAAATATTATTTGACGTTATTCAATTGTTGGTTAAACAACTGGACACCATACGTTCCTACCATATAACGCGGCCCTATTTTATGTTAGGGTGTTTTAGAACGGATTTTCTCACAAATCTTACCCACGTGAACATCTTGTTCGTGAGCTTCACTCTTCCGGCTTCGTGCCGTGCCGTGGGTTCCGAACAAGTGTTAGAAAACATTGCGTCCATATTATCATTGTAGAAAATAACATTATTAAGTGAAATATTTTTGTTGACGAAAGTTAAAATTTTGCCTAAACACGTTATGCATGATCGTACGAGGACGCATTTAACGTTTGTTTATTCAATTTATTCCACTCGATCGGCTTCGAACAGTTGAGCAAATACGTAGCAAATACGTGTGAAAATGTGGCGTGGTGCAATACTTAAATTAACCACGTATCAATTTCGAACAAAAAGCAAATACGTTTTCTATATCTGCGCGGTTAAACCAATAATCTATGTTCTCATCTAGTGGCAATGAATCGGTCGATCCGCTTATTTTCTTTTTTATCTACATGTTAAGATAGGTGCCTCTATGTATATATTCACTGATATAAAATATAATAAAATTCAGTGATTCCCAAACTTCCAGCCACGGAGTGTTTTATTAAACAGTACTTCCTCACGGAGGCCCAAGAAATATTTAATATTAACTTTTATATGTCTGTATTCTACAGAGCATATTACACATGATATATATTTAAATTGGAGGAAACTCAAAACTTGATAATTTAAATTTAATATTATATTTATATATAATATACGTATCTGGCGGGAAATAACTAGAATGGGAATGCGTAATGTCTAAAATTAAAAAATTATATTTTCCTATCGGGATTTTAATATTGCTTGTATACGTATCGATGAATTATATTTGAGTTGACGGAATTTTGTAAAAATATATATGGTCTTTGTTTTAAATAACGATTTATAGTTGTTACGTTTTTAAATTTTCTATGATAAAACGAACGGAGCCCTTTAGAAACAATTGTAGAGCGTTAAGGTCTCAGTTGAGCACAGTTCAGGAACCGCTGGTTTAATTACGTAACATTGTTTACTATATCCTAGGTAATTTTCGATTAGGTTCTTTTTATTAAAATTAAATTATCAAACGAATCATAAGATTTCATTTTGTGCTTGGATAAATAATTGAAATTTGAGCTAAGTCAGCTGAAATGCAAGTATAATGAAATGTGCATTTTTTACCTTTTTTTCTTTTTTTTTTTTGAAAAAATTTACAAGCCGAAGGTTGTTTATTTATAATTGACGAAATATTTTATGAATACAAATATAGATTTAATTATAAACAGTCATATTTTTATGGTTTGCGTCAAATTATTTTAATGAGCAAATGGTGTACATCTACTAAAAAACATTTTGAATAATAAGTACAAAATACATTCGATGTTGAAAATCATCGATTCTTTTGCAGTAAATAAAGTTACACTTATAACAATTTTTTTAATGGTATAACAAAATGGTCATATTATACAATTTTAAATCATAATGTATCTTATTATTTTGTGTTGAGCTTAGCAAAACAAGATGAACCGAATGCACAGAGTTTTAGTAATATATTTTTACTAGCATACATTTTTTAAATTTCAATTTTTATTGTAAATTTATGTTCAACGTTCAATTTTACCATGGTGTAACATTCTATTTCTTTAGTTTAGCAATATTATTCATTTTATTGATGTTACATGTAAATTAATATATATATTTGTATTAGATAACTGGGTTTAAAAAAAAAGGAAGCAAAATGCTGAATTAACATAAGTATTTTCATTTTATATCATGTTATTGTAGGAAAAAAATAATATCAGTTAACGACAATAACTTACACGCTTTATATCAGTTGTGTTTTTATTTAATGTTGATAGTTATTTTTTATACAGTTTAAGAACAAGTCTATTACTGAAAAATATCATATTACATTCATATGCAGTAACTTGTTAATTATTATGAAATTAATCTAGAGAAATCATACTACCATCTGCGAATTGTGATTCAACCTGTGTGTAGCTATTTTGTTTTTACCATTTGCTACTTACGGGTGTACGCAGAAATAATTAAGTTATTAATTTACAGTAAATTTGTCAAAATTTGCCTTTTAACAAAGGCAAATTAAAAAAAAAAAAAATTTACAGTAATAGATAATAGTGGAATAACATAGTTTACTCTAATTTACTCTCAAATGGAAGTCCATAAAATCCAATTATCCTCATAAGATATACAAATCGTACTTACAATATATATGTATATATAACCAATAGTGCTGATGTCCACTTCTTGTACCGTACATTTGATGTATGATATATAAATTTAAAGCAGTAAAAGTAAATTGAAAAATGTTCAAAGATTTTCATTTAATCATTTAAAAATTTTGGTAAAGTATTATTTTTATAAACAATTAAATACATTTATTTAATTTGAAAATAATAATCAAACAATAGTAGATACCAACATTAATTTAAATTAAATATTTTAAAACTTTAAAGGTTTAATATAAATTAAAAATGCAGTATTCACAACTGATATTAGTTGAAAGAAACTCATACTATGCGACGAATATGTGTCTTAAAAAATACAAAACTTGAACAGAGTATTTATAAAATTATGAACGTTTTTTCATATTAGTCATTGGAAACCTTAAACTTTAAGTAAAATTAGTAAAAAAGTTAATATAACTAAACATGCATTTTAAAGAATTATGGTTATAGTTATTAATTATTATATAGTTATTTATATACCTAATAATAATATTTTAATTTTTATATAAAGTACTCAACTTCTTTTGGAATATAATAAATATTCCACTCGTAATTACTATAGTATTTTTTAACATAAAATAACGAACCTATACCAATTGTTTTAGGTATCGTATTTGTAAAATTAAAACGCAAATTAATTAGAAGTTTATTAAACTGTATTTGTGAAGTTAGTATTTAGAGGGTTTAAACACTTTTACGGTGTTATATATGTGCATGTACTTATTGATAAGTAAACTTTCATCGTTGAACTTTAAAAAAAAAGAGCTGTAGTGGATTATTCAAAATTTTCATATTGCACATTTACCTTATTAGTATAATTATCGTAGCTATTATTATTATTATTGTTATTATTCGTTTCTGCTGTTATCTCGTTACGCTCGGTGTGATGTTTAATGAGAACGCGAATCAAAACGTGTTAGGCTTAAATAACTCGTACGCGCGTATGCAAAAAAAAAAAAATTTAGAACACCCGCGTTCAAGGTATATTATCACTGTAAATTGCATTTAAATGGTAGTGTTACCATTTCGAATCGATGTCAGTTTAATTTTAACGTAACCAATGGCTCTCAAAAACTCGCATACGCATTAAAATATTATTTCTCAAGTCAGATTAGAAGTCTTATTTAGTCATACGGGATGTGGTAAAACGTCGACAATGACAACGGTCCGTGTTTTTAATCCAAAACGGAAAATATTGTCTGTATTGTAGTGTGATAGGTCCTATCAATTCCGGGCAAATTAAGTTATGATAGTTTACTTTAATAAGGAAAAGTTTGAGTAAAGAGTTTACTAAATTGTTGATTAAATTAGTTACTCTAAAAGTGGAACTATACTGTTTGTACATAATTTCTATTTAATATTTCTAATACAAAAGAAGTTAAGGTTAGGTAACTTTATCTCCAAAAAAATTTTTAATGTTATTATTTATAATACGTTATTTTTAACTGCAAACAATGCATGATAAATAATAACCGAAATATTTGTTGACATGAAAAATAAATAGATTGAAATGTAATAAAATAAAACTGAAAACAAAATTGAATTAACTTAACTTCTTGTGAAGATAAATGAAATTGTTGATTTCACGTTTATCACAAAATAACCAAGTTAGGCAAGTAGTTTAATAAACTAAAACTTAAAAGTAACTGCTTAAGTCGAAGAGTTCAAATAAAACATTTTAATTCGTTATTGCCCATCGTTACCCATCGTCTTATTCATAATTAAACATATTTGGCATACGTATACAGTGTATGGAATGAACGTATTCATAAAACGAGTGTCTTACGCGGACGATACTATCGTTGCACATCGCACGCCGATACTACCAGGATGTTATTTCGTTCTTGTCGACATTATTGCTCCAAACGGAGCGAAACGAGACTTTCGATCTCTTGTTTCTCCGCGTAATTACGCAGCCCGTACATTAATGTAGGTACTTGAGTATACCCTTTCCATCGGGTATTATATTATTATGATCACATTTTATTCAGCTCTGCTTGAAAACGTCGTAGATCGTAATAATTGATTATTATGGACATCAAAACGCCCGATTATTCCACTGCTTGCGATTGTTCGAGCAGCAAGTAAAATTACCGTAGATAATGGTTATAATATTATATATATATATACATCATATACAAACGAAAATAAATTGCTGTTCGCTTGGGCATAGCTCCATAGTGGCGTAAAAGTCCACGGTTTAGAAATTTCATAGCACAGTTCGCACGTCGGCATAAAACAAATGAGCGTATTGTATAATGCAGTTTGTTAGATTAGTTTTTGGATTATTTAAGATACTGTACGCAGGACCATCCTGAAGAGAATTCATATGAGATTTTTTGACACCCTATCTTCTTCATCACATTTCAAATAAAATTTATTTCATTCAGCAAATTTAGCGTTTGTAATTACCGTACATCCGTCAATATTAGAACAAATTTGAGTTGCCGTAGAGGGATAATAGTCAATAATTATGGGCAGAGTTATCCTAAGAATTTTTAGAGCCTGGGCCCAATTAATTCGGGAACTCCTTAATCATCTCAATAATATATGAATATGATAAAAAATACCAAGTTTACAAAATTTTGTAAAATATAGTTTTACAAACCTCACCCAATCAAGGTCATTTAAATGCATCGAAACAATAAATTACATTTTACATAACTTCACAACAATGTATTACCAGTAACCACATTCAATTAAAATATAGTTTATACCTAGATAATTTATAAACAGTCATGTAAAATAAGAACTTGGATGTTGTAGTGCCTATACTTGCGATAACAGCTTTCTACATAAATTTGAATAAAATTATTTCATTCTTCACATTTCGGCATTAACCTTAATAAATTACAGTTATAACTATTTAGAAATTAGAATAACTGAAAATGTAGCCTGTATAATAGCGCTTAAGTATAAATTTAAGTAAATTTTATTTAATTAAATGCATTAACATTTCATAAAATATTTATACAATTATTTAAATTATTTCTATTCAATCTGGACTTTAAGAAGTCCCATTTAAATTTTCATAGACTGAAGCCTGAAACAAAATGGTCTCATTGAACCCCTTCCCTGGTGGCAACCCTGATTGTAGGACCTATAGTTTTTCAACCTCGGCATTGAAGCGGAATGCAAGAAAGTGTAAATGGTTGTCTTTATCATAAAATATATTATTCTTACTGAGACCAGAATTGGGCAAAAACAAATCAAAATAATGAATAAAAAATAAAAGCCTGAATAACTAATTTATTTATGAATAAAGAATAAAATTATTCTGAATAGTTTTATTCGTTAATAAAACAATTATTCAGAATAAATTTATTCGTTAAAATCATGAATGATATTAAATAAATAATGATATTAAATATAAAAGTATAATTAATTTATTTTTGTCAATTATTATATATATTAATATGTATTACCTATATATATATATTATTTAAGTTTAAATAATAAGTATATTATCACTATACATCGTTATTTTGGATTTAAATTTATTATTTATATGATTATAGGGAATAACGAATAACGAATAATAATACAAATTAAAATAATGAAAAAAAATAAAAATCAATAATAAAATTAAGAATAAATCAATGAAGAATAATTTTTTATTCAAATAATCATTGGAATAATATTTTATTCGACTAATGCCCAACTCTGACTGAGACAGAACTTATTACACGAATACTTCTCAGAACAGAGGAAAATAATAATCCTTGAAATGTTACAATAATATGGAAATCCCATGTGGTTTTTATTGTGTTATTCTTAGAATAAGGAATTAAAAGTAAGGATTTATTTAATGGTATGGCTTATTTCTGTTTAATTTAAAAAACAGCCGTTTACATGTGCATAATAAAACCTAGAAATACTATCATATATTACTGATGTCATATTAAATAGACTGTCTCGATTTAAAAGTTTATCGTTAACCGTACTATTTTATACTATATGTTTTTTTGGAGGAAAATAATATTATTACTCGTGGAATTAGTCATGACACCAATTGTATTTTAACCATAGAAGACGAGAGTTGTCATATCCGTAAACTATATATCTTTATAGTGATAAGTAATATTTAATACATGAAAAATCTGACTTTTTATTAGGTTTTTTTTTATTATATACAAAAAAACATACCATAGTTTATAAAGAAGAACATTTAATGCTAGTATATTGATCCGAATGTGGATATATCAAGTGAGATGCTTAATTAATAATAATATGTTAAATGGTTAATAACGAATATCAATGTTGACACTGTGCTCGTATTTCGAATCAACATAATGATATCAATTTTTCTCCAGAGTGGAAAAATAAATATTTGTTACAGTTTATTTCTTAATGTATGCCACAATTATACTTGAAATTAATTTTAAAACTTTTTGTATAGTAATTAAAGAAATTTAATCAATATATGTTAAAAAAATTGTAATATTGAACCGCGAATTGTAAGTAGGATCAGTGGCTTATACAAGGGGGGTGTTTGGTAGATATGACACCCCCCTTGAGTCGTATGATATATTATATCAGCGGTTACAAACCTTTTTAGTAGTGCGGACCACCAATTTCGTAGAAAATATTTGAGGCCCACCAATAGTTATATATGTATAATATGCACATACGTCAGTTATTACAATTTATTTATTAAAAAACAATTGTTTATCAAAAAATAGAACTTCATTGAAGTAGATTATTCAAGAGTTAAACAATTTAATGTAATTTTGGATTGTTCCCAATGAGAGAATCAATATTTGGATTAAAAATGAAAAGTTTTGGCCTTAAATCACTCAAAATTAAATTTATTCCTACATTTATTTTTTAAAAAGTAGAAAAAGCTCGTTCACAAAGACACACAGGTTGTCGAAATATAGCCCACCAAATTTCTAAGTAAAATTTTAGAAATTGCTGGAAAGTCTCGCCGAATATTTAAGTATAATGGTAATAATGGTGTAGTTTTAAAAAACGAGTTTAGAGTCTTATCACATTAGAGTTCAATCAATGAATCTTCTTCACTTGCTGATATTTAATATTTTAAAAATATATGTAAGTAATGTTAATAAAATATGGTTCACGGCCCAGTACCATTTGCTCGCGGCTCACTTGTGGGCCGCGGCCCATGGGGTTGGGAACCACTGCATTACATTATTATAGGAATATAGGTAAATCGATATTACAATATGAAATATAAAATAATGCACAATACTAATTACATATATACAGGTTAACATTATCGCGATTGCGACAATATGTGACGAAAATTATTCGTTGACGTTTTCGTACAACACAAAACGTTTAATAATAATAGGTATTGTAGCATCGAATACTGATATTCGAATAGTCAAATATTCGAATAATTTATGGTAAAGCTGTCCGAATTCGAATATACATTACATCTCTATTACAGACATTATGTATACATATTAATTAATTAAAATAAAAGTTTAAGTTTGTACGTATTACATATAATATTTAATAATTACAATTAACACCCCCCTTCAGAAAATCCTAGCTACGCCACTGAGTAGGATTAATGGTTGTTATGATAAAACTTTAAACTACATTAAAAATATCAGGTAAGTAATAATTAAAAATTAGTTAATTTTGGTGTAGTTAATAATTTTTTATGTAAATGATAAAAAATTATATTAAGGTATTATGATATATTATTATTTCATATATAAGAAATGTAATGTTCCTCGCTTCCGAGGTTTTGTTTTTGATAACATTTTTTAATATAAATAAAATATACTCATTAAATGAACCGAGAAAAATATTTTGAGTCTGTAAGTGCAGAATTAATTTCAAATGAATGCAATGTAATATTTTTATAAAAACAAATCGATACGAGCGAAATAAGTTATGTGAAAAAAAATTATTATACTAGCTTACGAAAGTATGGAAATAATATATAACAATTAAAATCGTTGGAAATAAAAAAATTTCTCTTCACTATGTACATAATTTAACTGTTGGTTAAAATGTTACTAATGAAGTAATTTCGGTACTGAGGTGTGCGTAAAATTTGTAAATCTTACATTGTACCACACAAGTGATTATTTGTATTTCGAACGATACAGATAACGTGCTCGTTAGCATTTATTTGATTTCAAAACTTAATTGTTCGTGATTAACAAAACGTGTGTTTTAATTGTTTTCGTAATTATTATTATTTCTTACACCAGGCCAAAGCCAGCAAAAGAAAATCGCAGAACGTGACGGTTACGTTAAACGGGCAAGGCATCAGAATAACGGAAACCAATGACGACAAGAAGACCGTGCTGGACACACCGATAGAAAGGTGATATTAATCAAGAAATACACGGAACCCAATGTTAAATACAAACCGTTTTTGTATCTTATATTTTTTAACAGTAGAAATAGTAAAGAAAACGTCAAAAGAAAAATTTGGTCCGGTTTAGGTGTTCAAATTGATAGGCGCACGTGTACGAGATCGCGTAAAAGAAATGCGCATTTGAACCGCGTTCGGTGTACGAATGAGACGACGATCGGAGCAGCGACTCGTTGCGAATTGTACCCGATAAAATCATCGTTGGTCTTATTTTTTCAACGCGCTTTTCCCGAACATGTTCACGCGTCATCGTGCCGTTGTTCGTCGTTGTCGTGCACGGTCGAAACAAACGATGCGATCGCTGCCGTACACGTTAGACCACTTAGGCAAATCATGTGCGTGTAAATCATGTCGTGCGTCATTTTACGCAAAACGCTCGTCGTCGGTCCTTCGGAAAACAGGTTGAAGACCCCCGTGTACACATTGCACATTGTTAATCGGTTATCGGTGTCGATCGTTGCGAATTCAATATTTTTTTTTTTTTTCACGGCGTCTCGTATCGTACAGCGAACCGAACGAAAATCCGGTCAAACCGTGTTAGCGCTTCACGGTGATCGCGGGCACAATTAAAAGAATTGCCGCGAAAAACGAAGGAGAGAGAAAGGAAAAAAAAATAAACCTCGATTGGACGTAGTAACGGAAAACGCACGCTTTTCTCGTCCACCTCCCCACCCCACCCTATACACCTATCGCAAGCGCAACGTTGATTTTTGTGTTTTTTTTTCGGCCGTACAGGGTGTCCCATTGTTTCACCGATTCGACTCACAGCAACGTGTTCGCCTTCGTCATAGCCAGCGGCCAATCAATGTCGGAATGTCACGCTTTTATGTGCGCCAAACGGAAAATGGTAAGGTCGAATTTGTGACACCGCCTAGCGCGACCCTGCGCGAGTGGCCTGATCGCCTGTTTTTTTTTTTTTTTTCATTAAATTTTTCTCTTATTTTTCATCCCATCCCCTCCCCGATCCGTCGTCAACCGTAGGCACAAAACATGTCCATCACCATCAGTCAACTAATCAGCTCCGTGCCGGACGTCTGGAAGGAGTACAACAAACAGAAATCGGACATCGAATTGAAAACTCCGGAAATAATTCCGAACACCGTGCGAGGTAAATATTTTCAATACTACGATGGTAAAACGATGTTCGCTCGTCTGTAATAACAGAGACTATAGTGAGAAAATGTCACGCTTGCTGAGATCTATAGGTTATGATTTTGTAATGTTATGAGTTATAATCACTTTTAATCATATTTATTTGTTCCATTTTTTTTTGCTTTTTAAAACTTATTGATTACAAAGTAGGTACAATGTTAAATGCGGAAGTAAATATTTTCAATCGTTAATCGAATATGCCTTGTATTGTGCAGCACGCCGATGATTTATTTTCCGATCAGATGTTGAATTAAACGATTCATTTTACAATCATAATTTTAAAATATATTTTATAATCATCATTCGTTACCATTATGAAACAGTTTAAAAATGGGAACGAAAATAATGTACACAAGAAGATAATTTGCAGAATGTATAGTTTTGACAAACAGTGAAAGTTGTTAATATGTTTTGATTTTCGTTTATTGACTCGATTTCATTAAGCCCGAGGTGATTAGAATTACCTATGATTTGAATACAACGTAATTCGTTGGAAAATGATTAATACAAAGTTTATGTGGATCAGTATTTTGTTTATTTATACTCTTGTATACGTTGAATAAATTATCAAGTATGCTTCATCGTGTGCGTATTTTTAATGAGAAAAGTATCAACAAAAGTTACGTGACCACTAAATTGAGGTCGATTTAAATTTTTTAGCGTACACTTTTTTCACTATCCGCAATATTATTACTATGGATGAGGTTTTTTTTTACATAATGCAAGTGTTTGAATGATTAGTCAATTAAACGCATAGGTACTTCAAGACTATTAAAACCTTGACACTGTAATCGAAAAATATTTTAATAACAACGTTACATACTATAGTAAAAGCGCAGTAAAATAAATAACTATTCAAAGCAATTATTAAATTAACTATTGTTTTTAAGTTATAAGAACCGAGGTGCACGGCACCATTCAAGATGTTCATTAATGTTTAATAAAATCGGTGTACTCACCCTTACTGCAATGCTGGATGTATTTTCCTTGGACGTTGAACTTTTATACGTGGGTATGTACACATGTGTGTATAATTTTGTAATTTTTTTTCCATGTCATTAGGAAGCGGTCGGGCGAACGTTTCATAGGTATTGAGTAAGACACGTTATTATTAAAAGTTAATTACTCTATATTCATGTATTGTATATTATATATGATGTCACACGACTCGATTAATATGAAATGTTATTGCGAATGTCCAGCAGGGATAAACGGTTTTTCGGAGAGAGAAAAATTCAAAAGATGAATTCATTATTTTCCGTATATTTACGACGCAACAATGTAATACAGCACGTATATCACGGTATATACATATAATAATTAGACGTACGTAATGTCGGTGTAGCCTAGTTAGCGGTAACTAATAAGTATTAACATTGGTCCCGCCAAACGCTTTGTTGCACTGTTCACAGTGAATTTTGTGTCCAACAAACAAGAAGTATTCACTTGATAGCCACATCTGCTGCGGCAGTCACCTGTTATTGTAGTTTCAAATGGTTTACTATACGTACGATCTAATTTGCTTGGGTTTTCATTCGTTGTTCGAACAGCAGAACTACGAAACGTTATCCAAATTGGTATTTTGATCAATCGAATTTCAAATAATAATTATTATCATCTCCATTTCGTATAGTTACCCATATTGTTTTTAAACCGATTACCACAAAAAACAGTCTAGCATACTTGTTATATTGTTTTTAGTGATAACAAAAAATAACATGAATAACATGATACGTTTATTGTTCGGACATAATGTACAATCGCAATGCTTTATGCGTTATGACGTGCATAGCCGCTCGTGTCTTGCTCATCAACAGGCTGCATTTGAATACGATTATGTAATCGTAGATGCACGGGTAAAAGATTAATTACATTTACATAGTCGAATGTTTTTTGATTGAAAATAAACACATCTATGCGTGCGAAAAAAATATTAGAACGATTTAAATTCTATCGTATTTGGGTAAAACCGAATAGCCGTATTGTGAGACACATTGTGAATACTTTAGATCTGCATATTATGTACTCAATATCATATTATGTTCGTACATATAATCGCGGCGTACAAGTGACCAATGAATTATGATGTGAGACTATAATATAAGTCACAATTTCGGTGGCACAATACAATATTATTATTACGTTGCGGTGATTTTGTACGGACGAGAGATGGATCGAAAAGCGAAAGCCTACATAACATGCAACGTACAAAAGCGTTGTCTCGAGTCGTCCATTGTGTATAAAATGTATAAATTTCACTTTTTACTCACGTCCGATGATGCACATTTAATCAAAAACCATTCTAAAGGGCACGTTGCACCATCGCAGTTAACCACACAATAACGCGCGTATTGCACGTACTATTAATACTACGATGGGTGTTTTTTTTCTTTCTTTCTAGCAGATGACGTAGCTCAAGAAGTCAAAGAAGCCAAGTTGATCGACTTGTCAGGAGAACCTCTGCCCAGACAGCAGTACGATACGTCTAGATGGGTAAGCACAAGCGAGTCGTCCAGAGTTTTCCTTGAACTTAGTTTAGGCTACTACAGTTATGCATGTTTGAAATACCCGAGAAATAGTTAAACATGTCTTGCATTAATCTCGGAATGTAAAATATAAATGCGAATTAGAATATTTCAATATTGAACGATCGTATAAATAATGAATTATAAACACATTGTTCGTATTCCGATTAGAGAGAACAAATGTAGGCTTTAGGGAAAAAACGTTAATAATAGTAGTAGTATATTCATGCCATTTTTTTAACAGAAAAAAATAACATTTTTAAACTCCTACACATTTAATATTTGAAAAAAAAAAATGCTCTTTATGAGTTTCTATAACTGAAAAATGTGTGCGAAATTTGTTAATAAAATGTTATAATTTTAAAATGATCTGTGTTATAAAAAACTATTTGAAAAAAAATAAACAAAATGGACTACTAATTTTATCATCAAATATCATACCGTTGATCAATGTTTAAATAATTTAAAACGTAAAAAAATATATTGAAAAAAATAAGTTTTAATCAATATTATTGTTATTGGTTATCAATGGAAAACCAAAAATGTATTGTTACTCTAACGCGTGGGAAGTAGGTAAAATAATATATTGAAAAATATGAATACTATCTAAAATAAATATTTTTATAAATAACAAAGATTTTAAAGATGGAAAACTTATTAAATGCTTTGTGATTATATTAAACGATACGGATAAAAATAATCACTGTATTTATAAGGGAAAGAATTGTTAATTATATATTCTTGTGTAATATTGACCATATTGTTTAAGTTCAATTTTTATTGTAATATTTTATTTCTGAAAATATTACCATTATCTAATATCACTAATAATTTAAAATGTATTGATATTGTTTATTATTTTTACAGGTATTGTTTGAAGACGATCCGTCTTCTAAATTGGATGTGGACCTATTACCCCAAAGGTACTGATATCATTAAAAACATGTTCTTTGTCATTATCAAATAATATTATCATACTTTTATCGTATAGAGAAAACAAAGAAATTATATAATGATTTGTACGTTACATAAATGCAAGTTGTTTATGAATGCATTGATCTTTGATTTAAAACATTTTAAGCACTTTAAGTAATTAATATATATTAACTACAATAATTCATATTTTATCAGGGATAAACAATATAAATTATCATTTGAGTTGTAACTTTCCTGTATTATAAATTAGCATTTCTCAAACTTTGTGCGTATGTTACACAATTAATTAAACCGCATTTTTCAGCGACCTTTTATTAAAATAATGGTAAAACTAAATATACATTGTCGTCCGACCATGACAATATATGTATAAATTCTTATAAAAATTAAGTGTTGGTGCCAGAGACGGGTAAAATCACTAGACACTGGTTCGACCTTAAACATAATAATATAATCATTTTTGATAAGCACAAAAATTCATAATTAAGAATAATAGAGATTTAGGTGCTGAAATATCATATTATAATATGACCCCACAATTTATTAGTATATGTTATTTCATTTTTTGCAAGGCGGACATCATAATTGTTGGCTTCATATTGACCCTATCAAGTAAAATATTCTAGCATCGCCAATGTCAAAATTCAAAAACTAAGAAAATTTTAAACTTTTTCAAAAATTGTTTATAATTATTTGTAAAAACATAATATTTGCATTATGATTGAGCACTCGATTATACAAAACCAAAATTCTGAATAAATTACACATATGCTATCTGTACTAAATCTTTTATTAATTTTTACACTTAAATCTAAATTACCTATATATAAGGTTAATGTAATAATAAAAAAAAAAGTAAATTAGAAAAAAATGTATAATAAAACAAAACCATAACCTGAATAATTAATTTAAAGTTTATTTCATTTATATCATTCAACGATGTTGTGATCTTAAAGTTTCAAAACATCGATTTCCGAATAATTTAACTTATAATATTAAACATTTGTAACAAGTTTGAAATTAGTTGTATTAATTGTTTACATCTATAATGAGAAAAAAAAGAAGAAAATTAAAACTATTATCGATTTTATATAAAAATATTATGTTTACAATTAATTAAATGCATAACTTAAAATGTATTAATATAAAAAAACTAAATGGAAAGACTATAACTGTTTGTATGTTAAGTTTGACTGATAAATTTCTTATCATAAAATAATTTTACTTAATAAATATAAACGCTAATATAATGATTGTTAATATTATATTAATATTAGTAATAGTTATTAGTTTCATATAATATTAATCATGTCATTAGTGATATTGTTTTTAGTTATTAATATCAGTTGACAATTCTTGAACATTTTTGGATTATATCATCTTGATGGTTTATAAATTAAAATAATTCTTTTAAATTTGAATTGGAGTGGTAAAATAGGTAATTTAAAAATAGTTAAAATGCTTATAATTATTTTTCATTTTAAAATATCCTTGATGGTTTAATAATTGTAATTATTAAACCATCAAGGATAAATAATAAAAAATAAACAATCAAAAGGTAAGCCTTATTCCATCCGAGAAATAAACGAGCATTGAATCAACCGTAAACGTAAACTAAACTAACCTATATGCTGTACGTGCACGTATATTCGTGCAATGTGATCCATTTGACGAAGGTAAAGCTTACAAACTTTGTAGGTCTATCGGTCAAAGCGCATTATATTATTATACCGTACGAGTACATTAATAGTTGGCACCATCACAATAGTCGTTTATGATGGGGGTGTTGCATTTTTACGCGGATGAAAATGCAAACTGACAATAGATCAATACGGTCGTGGGTTAGCCCGTAACATTTGTTATTTTTATTCCCGTGACAATTGGCGAAACAAATGGTTCAGAAGACATCCATTTATTTCTGAATGATGTTATTCATACAGAATTATAATAAGGTTCTTTTGGTTGTTTTGTTCCAGGCCCGAAGGATTTGCAAATTTTTCTCATCATTTCAAACCAGATCGCCAAATGTGTTGCTGAAAAATTACCAACATTATGTTTTCTAATTATAAACATACACCTATTTTATTACTGTTAAAATTATTCGTATCAATATTCACGGCTGTCGGCTAGCTTCAATCAACTATCAATTTTACATTACCTATATATTATACTTTAGGTTAATTTTATTAAATATAATTTACATGTAATTTAAAAATAATAAATATATTCAACTATAGATTACATTCGTAATATTCGGTCAGCCGACTTTGTGCGTTTATATTTTGTATTTTTTGTTTTGACGACAAAAATGTATGGTAACAAACAGTATTCAAGCGCATAATAACAGGTGATAAAGTTATGTGTAATATATATATAAATGTGTATTGTACATACGTTTTAAGTATAGGTGCCTTAACCTACTTTGTTTTGTATGCAGTTATTATTTTTTCTTAAACCACAAAATTGGCACCTAAATAACTAACCATAGTTATGAAAGGATACACAACTTAAATACGAACAAAAATTTTATAGACAGGTATTAATAATATAAATTCATAAAAGTAAAAAATACCAACGACCGGTAATTATTCTTAAATTATCTTAAACTATCATTCCACACAATACTCAATTTATATTTTTAATTTTTTTTTTTTTTTTTGTTATATAAATGATTTTCAAATCAATGAAACCTGATGCAAGTATAATAAACTATTAATTATTTGTTATTAATGATAAATCTTCTAACTTTTGTCCAATTTTATGCCATCCTATACGTTATGTTTTCGTACACCAATTACATGTAATATTTTCCTTAAGTGTTTTTATGTCTTCCCGCAAAGTCTGATATCCCATTGACACAACAATTTTTGCATGATGACAAAATGAAAATATTATAAATATAAAGATATTTTAAGATAGATTTGGAACAATATTAGTCGGAAAAAGCACGACATTGTAACAAACACCGTAAAATTAATTTTAAGTACCTGATGGTAATTCTAACTTGTAACACAGTCATTGCGGTTAAAAAATGCGATTATTAATTATATAATATAAAATATTTTAATACAGACATAAATTAACACAAACATTTTAATATTATATTTATTATATATAATATATATATATTATACAATATAATTACAGTTAATATTAGAAAATGTTTCAAAAATATTTTATTAACGAAAAATATCTACTTTTACAAAATAAAAAATTGTATATTCCAATAAACAACAATAATTTTTGAAAATTAAAATTGGATAGGTAATAAATTTATTGTGATAAAGTAAACTACAAAAAAAAAAAAAAATAAAAATATTAACTATCAGTAATTATTGATACTGCACAATTACTATAAATTATAAAAATGTATATTACATATATGGGTTTTTAATATATAAAACTTTTTAAAAATTTTATAAGATATAAATTAGAACAAATAATAAAAAATTGTTATTAATAAAACATTCTTATCGGCGGCAGTCTGTTCACTTTATGTATTATAATAAAATATAATATGTGTTGTGAGAACAAATCATTTTTATAAGTTATGCATATTATATTATTTTACTCCGGTAGACAGTTTACTTTTCTCACATATTGATTATTATTTATTTTCCTTTTAATCAAAAACTGTTCGGTAAGAATTATGTAAAAAATATTTTCAAACGTATTTTTTTAATTGTAATAATTCAGGTTATTTATTAATGAATGAGTAATACGCAAGGCATTTTTTTAGATCTATCGATGTACGAAATTAAGTATTCAAATTTAAATACATGAATCGTAGGTTTAATGTAAATGACA
>NW_020273615.1:1694206-1694525 GCF_003268045.1 Sipha flava | reverse complement strand
TAGTCTACACTCTAAACTAATAATTTATAAATCCTTAATAAAACCTATGTGGACTTACGGTATCGAACTCTGGGGTGCCGCTAAAATATCTAACACCAACAAAATTCAAACCGTCCAATCTAAAAATTGGAAAAAATTGCATTATTAAATAGGAAGACTGTAATTAATCTGATTCGTATACATAGTTGATCATATTTGATTTACTGGGTATCAATAAAACGTTGCAGTATCAATTAAATCCGCTCTTTATTCATAATCATAAACATTAATGACACATGGATGATGGTATTTACTTAGGTGTACATTTATAGCATTTTTT
>NW_020273615.1:1477826-1694196 GCF_003268045.1 Sipha flava | reverse complement strand
TTAACTGCGTTAGAATGGGAATTAATATCTGACTGTCTTCCGTTATTAAAACCTTTTGAAATAATGACAATTGAGTTATCCGGAGAAAATTATCCAACACTATCCATAGTTATTCTTTTGAATACGAGGACTTCAGTATACACTGAGAAACAAAACGACTACAACAGCAGCAGGTACTTTACTTAAAAAAACAGCTATCGAAGTTTTAGCTAGGCGTTTAAGGATATTAGAATGCAATAAAATAGTAGCAAAAGCTACATTTTTAGATCCAAGATTTAAAAAGACAGGATTTGGGTTAGTGGATAATGCAAATAATACGGAGAAATAGATAACAGATGAAATTAATTCTATAATGAAAAATACTCAAGAGAACGAAACATCTAATATGCCTATCAACGGAGAACCTAATTTATTATGGGAACACTTTGATAGTAAAGTTTCCCAAATTAGAACAACCTTATCAACTGGAATCTCGGCTTCTCTCTTAATACGGCAATATTTAGAAATGCCCTATTTAAATCGAACAAAAAACCCTTTAGACTTTTGGAAACAACACAAAAATACATTTCCTGAACTTTATTCGCTCCAATTAAAATATTTATGTGTTCCCGCGACTTCTGTTCCGTCAGAACGCGTATTTTCAAAAACGGGACAAATAACGAACGACCGTCAGAACAAACTTCACCCCAAAAATTTAGATTATATTGTATTTTTAAATAGTAATGTAAATTTAAATTAATAAATTAACAGTTTTAATTAAAATTTTTTTTTCTCAATCTAAGATACAGTTTCTAAATTATTATTAATATATTGATTTTACCTATACATAATTATTATTTAGTTATTAATATTGTATCAGTTTGAAATATTTTATGTTATGGTATAAGTTTTATATTAATATATATATACCATACGGTATATTTTAATAAGGCTTGAAGTTTAACTTCAGCATTTTTTTCAGTAGTTAACATACTTTTATTTTCATCGAGCCTTAGCTTCAATAATTTTATTATAAAAGAGATAAATATTAGCATTCTCATGTTTAGCATTTAATCTAATTAACATGTATTGCGATTTAATAAGTCTCGCATCAATCGTTAAGACCAAAAATTCTTCTTCTAAGTACATTTTAACCAGAAAAGTACTGTTTTTTACATAAGAGTCTCAAATTTTTTAAGCTTGAGTAGGTGAAGTCTTTGTAGCTTTTTTTTAGCAATTTAGATGCTTAATTTTAATCAGATTTCTTTAAACAAATTTTTTAGCAAAAGTAAGTCTAATCAAAATTTGAGCATATTAAAAACAATTTGTGTATAGTCAATATTAAATTAAAATAAACCATCATAATATGTTCTTAAATCTTACCTGATAAAATTTATGAAATATTGAAATGTACATTCATAACATGAACTGACCGAAATTGATCAACGAATGAATACAAGCGCACAAGAACTTTAATACTATCGCATTCACAATGAAGATAATTGTCGTTGGTAAAATAATAACGTAAATGCATGTTAGATAACAATAATTACTAGATAAACATGCTGTAGTGATCATTGTGGAGGACACGACGATTGGTACCACAGTTATTATTTAAGGACGTCGCACGTTCATTGTTATCTTGAGACGTTGTAAGAGAGATAAGTATTTTAAATAATTATTAAACACTTTTATTTTTAACACTAAAACATTATTAAAACTTTTATTAATTAATACAAAAAAATAACAAACAGTTTAATACTATAGAAATAAAGATAGGTTTAGTCTTTAGCGAATTTGGTGCTCATAGCGATATGGCTGTAAAAATGTATACAATGAGTTATAATTTATTAAAATGAAAATGACCATCCTAGCAGTATTGTAAAGTATTCGAATAAAAATATTTGAGTACTTGTATTTAAATAAATTTTGAAGTATTAATATGGTATTTAATAAATAGTATTTTTATTGTATTTTCTAAATACAATTTTTTATCTATTTTTAAGTATTTTGAATACTTTTTAATTGTATTTTTACCAAAATTTAATAACTTGTATTAAAATACCGTAAAGTCCATTTTGTTAATTTAAATTTATTATTTTTCAAAAAAAAAAAATTGACATCAATAAAAATAACATTGTTTTCGTTGAAAACTAATATTATATTTTTGTATAGTAAAAGTAGATAATAATAATTTTACCAAACTAAATACCACATTACATTTTATATAGTTTCTGTACTGGATTTTTTTAAGAAAACTGAAAATCTAATAATCTTAAAATAGTTCCATATTAATAGTAAGTTAATACCACTTTTTATTTTATTTTTTTCATTAAAATTTAATCAATATTAGTTTAAATATATTGTTGTTCATAAGTTGTGCTTACAATGATTATAAAAAAAGTCGAGCGTAAGGTCAATTAAAAAAATTTTACGAGCGTCTAAATTTTCAATTTTTACGAGTCTAAATTCGCATCCTCATTATATTCTATGACCGAACCCCACCCCACCCCTACTATAAGTTTGTACAGCAGAGCGAGTTCCCGATTTTTACTTTTGAGTACCCAAAGCACTAACTAGATTCATTTTGCTACCAGAAACTACCCAGGGTTTTTAAAATTGAAGCATTTTTACTGCCCTAAAACATGATGACAGACACACAAAAAAAAATAAACATATATACTGAATAATATTTTATTAGTAGCTGTGTATCATTATTATTATTCTACTGCTGTATTATTGGTATGTAATTGATTTTTATCGCCCGTATAATAGTCACGGCTAAAAATCTCGGAAATCCGTATAGCATACCTACAAGCAGTCACACGTCACTATATTTGCGATTCAAAATGTTTCAAATCCTATGTGGCTATAAAAGTCCCAAAAAGCGGAAGAAAAATTCACCCAGTGCCAAAAGCCCGATTTTAATTTTGAAAACATATTTAAATTCATTATTCTGCTTTTTAGGTTATGTAGGAAATTTTTCGATTTTCGATTTTTTCTATTGTTTAATTATTATAGTACCAAATTAATTTTCTTTTTTCCAAAATTCACTTTTAATTGATCCGATAAGCACATTACAAGAGTTTTGTATGTCTCAGAATTGGATAATACCGAAATATAAATTTTTTAAAGAGGGTGCAGTAAAACTTTTACTTATACGGTAGTGTGCACTGTTGAAATATTTACAGTCGAAGGTTAGTGATTTAAATTACATTTCTAGCCATGTTCTATGTATTAAAAATGTTATTTTTTACTAATTAAACAGTCAATGAAATGATAAAAAAAGAGGGCAAAAGACAAACGCTAATGTACAATAAAGTAAAAAATTATAGCAGTAATAACAAACCACCGGAAAAAATATCCCTTAAAAAACTTACGGGAAACGGGATATCTTCTGGACTCTATGAAGAGCCGGTCATCTCAACTGTCGTTAATGCATCAGTTCTTACTTTGAATAATGAAAAAAAGTACGACCAAATTCAACAAAGTCACTGTACTCAATACGCCCACAGATCCAAAGATCAAAAAAATCCAATATCTTGACTGCTGATATTCTTAAACAGAATAAAATCCACGGGTTATACAAATCGGTTATCGATAATGAAAACAAACACTCGCTATGTTTTACTAAAAATTTCGCCGATCTACTGCGACTATCGAATAATTCGGGTGTGCGCCAATTGTAGGTATAAACGTACTCGTTTTACCTAATCGCAACCGTATTTAAGTACTACGTAACATGTAATTTATGTGTATAATTTTGATTCTTTTACAGGAAATGAAAGCCATAAGCATGGTTACAATTCCTTCTAGTATCGAGCTTTTAGAATGCATTGTACAAGAAGAGCTATAAATAAAATATGACATTAGTACAACATGAACCTTTATGATAAGTATGATTCCAAAATTTAAATTTTCATATATTCATCGTGTTTAACTAAATATATAATATATAATATATATAATATAACCTTTATGTTTTTAGGAAAAGATTTATCTTTTATTCCAATTACGATACTTCCTTATGCATAAACGGCCATTAGCTTCGGGGAAACGATATTCGAAGCCCAAGCAAATGCGGCTCATGAATGCTTGACCCGTTTTTTTTTTTTTTTAGAAGAAAATATACAATCTATATCTCGTAGACATAATAAGTATATGTGCGATATGGAGAGAAACAAATAGGGTGATAATTAAGTTTGAGGAAAGAAGCCACCCACTGATGACACTTTCATCTTGATTTAGATTTAATTAAATGCGATTAAATCGGTAAACAAAACAAAATGACCATGAAGACCGTGGATTAACCATAGGGCGGCCGGGCGGGTTTATTTTTAGAAAATTTGTTACTAGTAGATTTATGGCTAATGTATAACTACATATATATATATATTTTATCGTATGATATCGTGATTCGTTAAAAGTAGATATGTACGGTCGTTGGACGTTGACGGATAGCGATGCCGCGCCATTCCGAGTACTGACTTACTGCCGAATTGACTATTGTTCGATTTTATTTTTTGCGTCTTGTAAGTTGTAACTGTGAAGTTTTAAGACAATATGAGTAATACTCAAAAACAAAAAAAAACTTTATTTTCTTATTTTAGTACAAATAAAAAAATTTGTTTGGAAAATGATGAGGTAATTATAAAGATTAATTCTTATTTTGCCTTGATCCACACTAACCTCAATAGGTAACAAGTTAGGGGATTTTAAAAATGTATATTATGTACGAATTTATGGGTGTTAGGATGTATTATTATATATTTCATCCCCCCCCTAGCAAAATTCCTAAATACGCCACTGTGGGTTTGCAAGTATGCGGAGGCCAAATATGGGTCATCGTTAATCGAGATAATCACTTTATCATCCGCGTAGTCTGCGACTGAGGTGTTTGGAGACGTGAGTTGATCAGATACATAGATATTGTAGAGTAATGGAGATAAAATGCCACCTTGAGGAACTCTAGCATTTATACTTGCTAATTCAGACGTGGCAGTTCCATAACAAATTTTAAAAGAGTGATCAGAGAGATAAGATTTGAAAAGTAGGAAGTAGGATGTAGGTAGGAAGAATTTTAGTTTGTATAACAGACCTTGATGCCAAACACGATCAAATGCCTGCGAGATATCTAAAAAAGCACATGTGCAATATAACTTTTTTTTCAGAGAGTAAGAAATTGCATCTACCAATCGGTGGACTTGGTGTATAGTTGAATGTGAGGTACGAAAACCAAATTGATAATCGGGGAGGATTTGTTTTTCAGCGATGATTGGAGCGATACGTTTGAGCAGAAACCTTTCTAGGATTTTTGAAAAGAAAGGAAGGAAGCTTATTGGTCTGTAAGAAGAGGTAAAATCAGGAGGTTTATTTGGATTTTGGATCATGATTATATTTGAAAATTTCCACAGCAGTGGAAAATATGAAAGTCTGAGTATTAAATTGTATATATGAGTTAGATGAACAATGGCCCTTTTTGGTAGATTTTTAGCAACTTCAGACGTAATAAGGTCGAAGCCAGGAGACTTATTGCGTGGGTATTTATTTATGAGATATTTAACTTCATTAGGTGAGAAAGATTTAACTGATGGCGAGGGTTGAAGAGGAGCATCAAGAGCAGTATTCACAGCATTAGTGTTCTCTAAATCTACAATATCTAAGTGAGGGTGAAATATCTCAGAGAGATGTAGTTTGAATAGCTCAGCTTTTTCTAAGTCAGAGGTGGTTAGACTCTCATCGGATTTTTTTAATGGTAGATTAGAAGCTTTATAGCGTAAGACTTTCTTAGTAGCTTTCCAAACACTGCCATCTTTTGGAGTAAGATTGGTTAATTTGTGAGTGTGAACTGTATCCTTGTGTTTAGCGATCAGTTTTTTCAATGAATTTGCTAAACTGTTGTAATTTTGTTTATGAGAGGGTAAGCGAGTACATTGATAAATAGCTCGGGCTCTGCGTTTTTCAATTATGATGACTCTTAACTGTTTTGGGATGGGATTGTATTTGGGGGGGAGGGGTAAGTTTGTGTTTGTAGCAGACCAGGCAGCAGTTTGAATTATTTTCATTAAATTATTCACTGCGGAATCAATATCATCATGCGTTTTTAGTTTGATATTAAGTTTAACATTTTCGTCAATAGATTCTTGGAATTTGTTAATATCAGTGAAACGGTTGAAGAGATAAAGAGGAGCTTGGTGCAACGAAGGAGAAGCATTAAGAGTAAATAGAACTGCTGAGTGGTCAGAATTTAAGTCAAGAAGATTTGAAGCGTGGCAGAGTAAATGATTGGGTATTCTTGTTAAGAAAATGTCCAGTATGTTTGGATTTTTTTGGGGGGGTTATGAGAGATTCAAATTTTTCTAAGAAGCTTGAGAAGGTTTTATTTACATCAGTATCAGGAGATAGAGGAGTTGAGGGGAGCGAATGGGTATTGGATTGGTTTGAAGTAGCTTGAGCTTAGGTTTTTGGTTGGTCAGAGGATAGGTGTGTGTTGGAAGAAGAGTCATTTTGTGGATGGCTACTTTGTACATTTGAAGACTTTAATCTAGTATTATTAGCTACAATATTACTTTTTGAAGTTGGTTTTTTTTCCGACGTTGTAGATCTCTGTAGATTGAACAGCCTTTTTCATTCGCAGGATGATTTTCAGAACAGAGTGCATATTTTGGTGGGGAGTTTCGAGGATTGGGACAGTCCGACGCTTGATGTCCAGCTCCACAGCGTACGCAGCGAGGATGATAGCCACAATACGCTCTTGTATGACCGTATTCTTGGCAATTTAAACATTGACTGATTATTTTGGATTTGTAAGGTTTTTCAATTTTTATTTTTGTGTGAAGAAGAGATGATAACTCAAAGATTTCTTTAGATTTGGGCGTAGGTTCCAAATCAACAAAGAAAAGCGGAAGAGGATTTTTGTTTATTTTGTGAAGTACGTTTGTTACTTGTATAACTTCAAAGAGTCTGACTTCCAATTCTTCTTTAATAATTTTAATTGACGTGGAAGAGTGTAGGTTACGTATAACTATTCTTAAAGGTTTATCCTCTCTGAGTTGATAAGTATGGTATTCCACATTCTCGTCTTTAAGAAAGTGAATTAGAGCTCTGTATGAATCCGGGTTTGAAGTTTGTATTTTTAATTTGTCAGCAGACGATTTACAAAAAAAATTGTCAACACCAATTAATTCGATTAAACTAGTGCACAACTCAAAGAAATCAGCAACTCCTTTTACGAAAATTGGAGGAGGTGATTGGTTTTGGACATTAACATTAGTATCAATGTCAATGTCAATTTGCTCTGCAAGGAGATTGGAGGAATTTTCAGCTTGATTTTCGTCTTGAGAGAGAACTTCATAACGGTTTCTCGAAATGAAAAGTTTTTTTTTATTTTTATTTTTATTATTACTTTTTTGAGTAGTAGTTTGAGTAGTTGGTGAGGTTGGAGATTCAGAGGAAGAAGAGGTGGATAAATTTATTTTATTATTAGATTTTGTAACAGTCCAATTTGAGTCGGATGAGTTGTTATTTTTTCCGAGTTTGATTGGAGTAATCGGAGTGACTTGATTGTTTTTATTATTATTCATTTCGATAACTAGTTAATGAGTTAGCGAGATTAAGAATATTTAATCAAAGAAACAGCGAGAACGAGAACGGGCGATAGCGTGCGCAAGTAATTAGGCTTATCTTGACGACCCGCGGCCGCGGCGGCCAAGATAGGAGCAACGTAGATTACGCCAAGTGTGTTTGGTGTGTAATAACTAGGGCTCGGAACTTAATGCACTTAAAAAGTACTAAATATGCATGCACTTATGCGCTTAAAAAAGAACAAATATGCTCTAAAAATATGCACTTATATTTAATTATTTTACACAACATTTTCATTAACACAAATATTTTTTTAAATTTGTTAATAAAAAAAAAAACTAAGTAATAAAAGTTATTTTTATTTATATTTTTTAATCATAATTTAAACAAAAAAATAATAAAAAAATCGCTTTAAAAATTAAAAATGTTCCTTGAGTAAAAAAATGCACTTCTGTCGAGTTATATTTATGTACCTGAAATACATAACACAAATTACTAAATTAGAAAAACCACCAGGTACATGCCTAATTAAAAAGTATTTTAATTAATAATTAAAATGCATTGGATATAATTTTGTTCTTACCTTCCAAAGTGTTACATTGGGCCACTAAACTTTTTTTAATGTTTTCAAAATTGAAAGATCGCCGATTATCCACGAGCAAAGTTTTGTACCTTGAAAAACTACGTTCAACATCAGTTGACGTAATCGGCGCATATTTGAAGTAAGTAATATCGTCACCGGTCAAATCATCAGGAAGACCTTCCATTGAAATTCCTTGTCCACTTAATATTTTTGAAATATTAAATATCGTTTTAAATCCACAATTTTTCTCCAATACATTATTGAATTTTTGAAATACCGCAACACCAATTTCACCCTCACAGTCGTTTAATTTATTTTGGACATATTTAACTGCAGATAATGCTTCGGATAGTGAAATATATTGTGTTTCAAGTTTCGTAATATATTCCGGTATAAATCCAAAATTTGAATGTATGTATACTAAATTAGCTTCCATATTGGGATCTTGAATTAACTGTTGAGCTTCTTTAACAGAAATTGCATCTTCAGAATTTATACTTATTAATACTCTACGTATATCCTTGTAATATTTGCAGTAATAGGAAGCTGCCATTATCCATGTACCCCATCTAGTTAGTATTGGCTCTGGTGGAAGTGGTATGGCTGGTGCTTCACTTTTAAACACTAAAACACGTGAAGGCGCTTTTAAGAACACCTGTTTAACCCTGGAAATAAGTTTATCAACTTTCTTAAACTTTTCCCGTATACTTTCGGCTACTCTATGGATACCGTGTGCGAGACATGTTAAGTGTATCATTTTAGAGTACAGTGATTGAAGTATTCGCCCAGCTTTCACCATGTATGGTGCGGCATCGGTCACAAACAATAGGACGTCATCATGACGAATTCCGTTTGGCCAGAGGACAAACATTGAATGATCAAAAAGTTTAACTATCGTTGAATTATTTGCTTATTCCAAAACTTCGGTTGTTAGCAAATAAGTTTTTCCCGGTGCGTCAGTATTTAAAGTTCCTATTATAACGTTAGCTACATATCTGCCTTCAGAGTCTGTTGTTTCGTCGATAGACACCCATATTTTATTTCCTTTAATTTGTTCTCTTATATTTTTTATAGTTTCTTCGTATATGTCGTCGACATAAGTTTTGCGTAGTGTCGAGTCACTAGGAATTTCTCTTGACGTATACTTTTCTAAAAATGATTTTAATTGAGGATTACTTATTTTTTAAAGTGGTATGTTTGCTGACAATAATGCTTTACACAAATCGTGTGAAAAAAGACACTTTTTCGGAGTATTAGTTACTAGCTGTTGAATTTCAGAATTTGTGTTTTTTTCGTTTTTTCTAATAATTGCTCGTTTATGTTTCTCAGTGTTAACGTGTTGAGTGACCACAAGTTTTCGATCACTGTTAACTTTCACTTCACATAACTTACAGAATAAAATACTTCCGTCGGTTTTGAATATATCCGTACCATATTCCAAAACAAAACTATTCAAACGATTTTTCGCAGATTGTTTAGTTTTCGGCATTATGAAATAAAAATAATATAAGTAGGTAATTGAAACAAGAATGACGCATAGAACTACAAACTACAACAGATAACACGGACGTATAAGCCGGAATTGACAAAAATATCTAAGCGGTAGGTCTATAAATGCCATTAACAATAGTCAATAATCATTGAGTTATTTTCCTATAAAAGTATTTATAGAAAATCGTCGTACTTCGATAGCAGCTGTTTCTATTTTAGATTTGTATAATATTCTATTTTAGATAAAGCTATCTGTAGTTGTAATTTATGTATATATATTAATATTATATCATATTAACCGATAGGGGAAAAACAGTTTTTAATGTCAAATGGAAATTTGAATAATACGATACAAGAATATCTAGTAAGGTCTCTGAATATGAATGTATTTATTTTTTTATTTACAAATTTTCATGTTGAATCTCCTAATCTCCATAAATTATAAAATATGATTTAAAAAATTGTAAAATTAAGAAATATGCTCTAAAATCTAAAAATCACTAAATATGCAAAAATATGCACTAAAAACTTTTGATATGTTTTTCGTAGTGTCTTGGAATGAATTTATAGGTTACTTAGCAATAAATCTAATGGTTCAAAAAAATCATGCAATTGCAACAACTTCCGAGCCCTAGTAATAACAATAGTTAATAAAAATAATTTAATTATTAAACCAAGGAATAAATAATTCTTACGAATTATTCACTATACTAAGCTTAGTGTGAAACTGATTTTGAAACTGTTAAAAACAAACAAAGATTTGAGTATTTATCGTATTCGTACTCGTACATATCACATAGCTAATGGTGTTATAGGTAAAACAGTTGATTAACGAGTTAATTAATTGGGAGCGCAAAACGCGTGCGTATCGAACGACTGCTATCAAGAGACTGTGACCCGTTTTAAAAGTATGATAGATGAATAAGTATGCCTTTTAGTACAAATATTAATATACAGTTATAAAATAATATTTTGACACATTCGGCTGAATCACTATACATAGTACCATTAGTTTAATGTTATATATGTTTATATATATATATATATTTAACTTAATTCATCGTGATAAAATAGCTCACCCTTTTCTAGATATTTAATTAGAATGATGTTGATCGTTGCATAATATCAAGATTTCAAAAGCTGTCTGGTTGATTGAGCTTGGGTCATTATGCCCACCAATAAAACCCGATAGCATTGTAATCTGTCATTATCAACACCATGTGTATAGAAACACAAATTGAAGAAATCCTTTAATGTATTATGTAACTTTAAAGGATTTGTATATATATTTATCAAAAATTATAAAATGTCATTGTAGTTTTATAAAATATTTTGTACAACCGATTAACAGAACTTTAATAAAAAAAGTTTTAGTTTGGACACAGAGTATTATGATTGCTTATAAAATGTAATGCAATGATGAAAGAAAAATACAAACTCAAAATATAAAAAAGGAGATATCTCACTCTTATTATAGATATCTTCTTGTACTATATATATGTTCACTTTCATTTCACGTGTAATCTCAAATCGTCATGTCAAAATATGTGATTGTACAGGTAAAGGATTGCCGGAAAAAGAGGCTAAACATCGGGCAGCCTACAATGCGTATATGGTCGTTAAAAATCAAGATTAGCTTCGTTGTATTAACATTGAATGTGAGATGATCGAGGATGTGATTTTTCTGCCGAAGCAGCAAATTTTTTAAGTCATTTGTGACTTACTATCGAGCATGTACTAGTTGCCCCCAAAAGTACCTTTCTTTATATCAATTTCCCTCAAACTACCTAAAGGAAAATGTACCAGTTGCCCTCACATGATAATATATACACAATTACAATATATAGCTCGTAAAATAGGGAAATTAGATATAAAAATCATTAATAAAATATAAAATTATTTATAAAAATAAAGTACGAGTACAATAATACAAAATTATAGAGTCAAATTCATAATAAATAATCTGATTATAACGATAAGTTGTATATTCAATATAATAATGCTTCTGCAAATGGATTTTACATAATTTAATGTTATATCCATATACATTTGATTGAACTTCTTCTCGTATTCATGAATACATTTATAAAATGCATTTTAATGGTCGTTTAGAAACATCATCCACAGCTTTCCGTTTTAAATTATTAGAAATGGTTACTTTTGTTAAATTTTTACACGGCGAATGTTTGTGTTCGATAACCGATTTTAAAAGTACCGTTTCGTCTTCACTTAAAAATAGCTTTTACGTACACGGTTTTAATGTACATCGCCATTTTACACTAGCTTGTATAATGCGATCTTTATAAAAAGTATAATTATTTAAAACTAACAAAATATTGCCCTTTTCACTATACACTCTCGTAATATTTTCCATCGTGTTAACAACGTCAGCGCTTTCTGTATTTTGTCTACTAAAACAGTGGTTTTCAACCTTTTTCGGATCACGACCCCCTATTTTTTATTTTTGTGTAATGTGACCCCTTTAAAAAAAAAATGTTGTTTTATTCATCAAAATCTGTTTTAATTACAGACAAAATATTTACCAGATAAACAATTTTGATTAATTAACACTTAAAATTTCACAAAATAAATAATTTACTGTTTTTTTTAAATAATATGGGAAAACCATTTCATCCATTATTTTTGGCGACCCCCAAATCTATGGTTCGTGACCCCCAGGTTAAAAACCACTGTATTAAAATGTACTTATCAAAGACGTAGGTATACATCGTATTATATAATAATTTCTAACAACGATAAAAATATATATAATGATATAATAAATGATAATAATTATCCACTCAGACGCATCTAAAATTACGCGTTTTGGGAAAATACTTGATTTGCACCAAGTAGGCTATTATTATTTATTAGTTATTACAAAATACAATATTCTGTATTATAATTATAATGTACTTATATATGATACTAGCTGAATAACCCGGCTTCGCCCGTATACAGTTTTTTTGGGTAACCTACTATAACTTTTATTTTATCAGTTTTTATATTTATTACAGGCTGCTTTTAGATAAGTTTATCCTAGGTTGCCCATGTATTGTAACAATCAGAAGTCATCAAAAAATTACTTTATTTTAATATTTTGAAGACAAATTGTAAGATACAATTCTAATCGACGAAATGTTGAAATAAATTATACCCAAAAAATTATAACTTTCTGTAATTGAAAAAAAAATGTTTAACGTATTATTATAATTATTATTACTATTGTTAGTATTATTCTTATTATTACTATTTTTACTTCTTATTATTATTTTAACATTATTATATACATTATGGTGTTATAAAAACCCACCAATATTTATATTGACATATTTTGTTCATCTCAATACCTCCTTATAAACAATATTTTTGGTACTGCCTTTTAGGGCTACGTATACGAAGACGCTTATTATTCAAAAATAATAAGTAAAACACCTTGTGTATGCGTAAACGCTAAAGACATATCACAACTTCACAGCATGTGCCGAATACTACAATAATAAGTAAAACACTTGACTAATAAGTGTACGTGTTTATTTACTATAATATACATTTGGAAGTACACGTATAACAGTTCGCAAGCCGTAAGTGTCGTCATACAAATGAAATATAAACGCTACGCGTGTGTGGTCAGTGGTGCGAGCGTACGACAGCATGTCTACCCTCACTATTACTTCTGTTGGAAAAGCCCGTGTGCGTCGTCGATTATGGCAAGCGTTATAATAGAATCATAAATGACACATATCTAAAATATTTTCGGTTCGGTATTAAGCAGGTCGGTGGCGCGCGGTGACACGGAAGGGGAAATTTGGACGGCCACGTCTAGCCACCACGCGTCGACGGCTGCCGTACCGCGAACCTCACCCACCGTTAAAAATTAACTATTTTATGCTCTTTTTACTCTTTAAAATGCGAATTTCGAAAAATCCTTTCTTAGTGCGCCTCTATATACTAATAAGTGCATTTACTGACAATTTCATATCCATAGCTTTAGCAGTTCCGGCTAGGCGATGATGAATCACCCAGGACAAGTGCTTTTATATATACAGATAACATTAAACAAAGTAAACTCCATTCGTAGAAGTATTATATTAAATATGCCACTTATCTTTATAATTAGATTATTTACTATGAATTTGACTCTATAATTTTGAGCTAAAACTCGTTTGCGCACATTTACCTTTTTACAACTCGTTTGCACTAAAATGCACAACTCAATTACGCACATACATTTTAGCTACCTATGACGAAAATCCCTAGTATCAGAACTCGTTTGCTTATTATCGTTGATTATTATACTCCTCATGATTATGAGAGTTGATTACTTTTATTATTTTGTTTAAGTTATTAATAATAACACTCGCAGGACATTTTTTCTTAGTGCATCTAAAATTTGAACATCCATTCATTAAAACACGATATTCACTAAATTTATAATTATCAATATAAAAACATTGTTTTCCTCACTAAGATTCAAAAATATTAGAAATGTCTACGTCATATTAAAGTTTACGTCGTCAACACACTAGTCACTACTGTACCGTCCATATCCATAGTCCATACCTACTGAAACTTTACGTGTCATGTGTGTGAATGTGTCGTTGTGCGCAAACAAGTCATTTATTTTCAGGTAAACGACTGATTCCGTCGTGCGCTAACGAGTCGTCGATTTTCGGGTAAAAAAATTTTGAATGTGCGCAAATGAGTTGCAGTGATAATTTTGTACTATTTTATTTTATTTTTATATTTATTTCCCCAATTTATGAGCTATATATTGTAATCGTGTATATATTAACATGTGAGGGCAACAGGTACATTCGATTGAGAGTAACTGGTACATTTGGTTGAGGGCAATTGGTATATTTTTAAAAGCTCGATAACAGGCATAGGGCAACTGGTTAGGTAACTGGTCAACACCCCTTATTATCATTTACTGAAACCAGTGGTGTACCTATGGGAAGGGCAACAGGGGCATTTGCCCCCCCCCCCGAGAAGTTTTTGGATGCCATAATGCAAATTAATTGTTCAGCTTAAATAATGTAAATTATAAATATTTTTAATTTTCTCTGATTATAATTGTATTTGATATCAAAAGTTTTTGGTATCATTTATCAATGTAATATAAAATATCAATATTCGACCGAATTGGGATTAGGAGTGATGGTCACATATAGTCACTATTTTATAATGTGGTTATCATTGATATTAAGTGATCAACACGAGTTTTAAGTATTTAGTAATAATTTATAATAAAGTTTCAGATTATATTATAACCATAAAAAATTGTACAATTAATTTATGCCCCCTCCCAAAAAAAAAAAATGTTTCACAGGTACGCCACTGATCGGAACGCGATTTCAACAAAAAATTTTAAATGGGACGCGATTAACAGAGACCTTTTACGGGTTTGACAATGTATTGATGTTTTCAATATTATATAAGAGACTTTTTTTAGAACCCGTCTTGTATTAGTTTTATTTTATTAGTTCACTAAAATACGAAATTATTTTTCAAATAAAAATTAGTATCATTGCTTCGACATCTCTAGACGAGGTCTAAATTATTATGATTACGAATACATCCTCTTTGTTGACTTTTCAATTTTCATACAAGTTCTTTGTCAAACTATTTTGACTTGTACCTCGAAAAATAACGTTGTGGTTTTTTATTTGCAAGACTTAACTTAACGATATTTTCACCGTATTGTTCATGTAATTTATCTCAAATGTTTTTTTACGTAAGGCACATAATTAAAATAATCATTATTAATACATGACAATATATCATTTTCAATTCCATACTGTTTAATAAAGATGTGTGACATAAATTAACACAAAAATTCAAATATATATATAAATTACAGTTAATATTAGGAAAATATTAAAAGAATAAGAAAAAATAATGCATTGAAAAGTTTATTTAAAAAAGAAAACATAGTAAATACAATTAGAAACCGAAGACAACGTAATAAGGATAACTATGGATGAGAACCCAGTTGGTAAAAATCCACTAGGGAGACCTTAATTAAGGTGGGAATATATGATAAAAAAAAGATGTGTTAACACTGAATTGACGACCGGATTGGAAAGCACGAGCTTTGGATAGAGAGTGCTTTGGAATTGGATGTGTGACGGCATGGTCTTAATGGCCGACAAACCCCAAAGAAAAAGAAGAAAAAAAAAAGAATATTAGGAAATGTTACATAAATATTTTATTAAACGAAAAATATATAATTTTACAAAATACATAATTGTATACTTCAATAAACGATAATCATTTTTGAAAATTAAAATTAGATAGTTAATACATATTGTGATAAAGTAAACTATTACATAATATCTAAATATCACTACTAAGACTTGGAAATTTAAAAGTTATAAATTAGAACAAATAATAAACATTATAATTAATAAAATATTTTTATCGACGACAGTCTGTTCACTCTATGTATTAAAATAAAAATATTTTATGTGTTATGAGAATAAATCATTTTTATAATTTCCGCGTATTATATTATTTTACTCCGGTAGACAGTTAACTTTTCTTATATATATATATATTGATTATTTTTTATTTTTACTTTTAATTGTAAACTGTTCGATAAAAATTATGTAAAAAATATTTTCAAACGTATTTTTTTAAATGTAATAATTCGGGTTCTTTATTAATGAATGAGTAATATGCAAAGCATTTTTTTAGATCTATCGATGTACGAAATTAAGTATTCAAATTTAAATACATGAATCGTAGGTTTAATGTAAATGACACCAAATATTGTACCCATATGATATGTTCAAATAATTGTTGACTTGATTTCTATGCCAGTATATTTTAGAAAATTAACATGAACATATTCAAGCATATTGAATTAAACGTACACATATTTGTCTAAATTTTGAGAAGTGTATTTTTTTAAATTAAAATAGGCAATGTGTACGTTTCTAAGATCAAACGCAAATACTCGTATTCGTTATTTTAAATCTTTCTTATTTGCATAAATATATATTTTCTATGTAATTTATTCAGCGTGCTTTAATAATAATATTACGAATACAACTTTGAGATTATCATGTATTTCATAAATAAGTTTAAAATACGCTCAAAAGTATTTCCTCTTCTATGTTGGTTTATTAAAAATTAATATGAAATAAATGAAATAAGAGATTTTTAATTTTTGAAAATTTATGCCTTACTACTTGAACCAAAAATTATATATATATAATAATAAAATATTATATTATTCTCTCTGATAATGTTATAGTTCAGGAATAAAATGTCATTTACTAATCATATACCAACTGGTATGTACAAAAAAAATATTTTAGGGAGGTTTCCTTTATCAGGGAACGATAACGTCGATCATTTTATACTATTAATACACATAGATGTGTGTAAGCACACATCGAACTAATTTAATCTAAATCGATAATGTAACTCGATCAATAATACAAATAAACGAGAATAAAAAAAACACTAATGCGATGGCAAGAACATGTTGCGTGGTTTTCGAAATACAAAATTCTAGCGACTTGTGACACACGGTGGCCATTGACCATCAGTTGCATCCTCCAGAGAGTTCCGTCAGAATGTACGTGAACAACGGAAGCTGAAGCAGTGATTTTACTCGATACTCGAGGCTGTTGAGTCCGTCGGTGTTGAAACGTTCCCGACTGCTTCTCAAGATTTCAAACCTTTGTCGAACACAAGGGGGAAAACGATTATAAATTATGATTAATGTAATACGTATTGTTACTTTGCGAAATCCACAATTGCACGCTCTACGGCAGGCATGTCAAACATGCGGCCCGCGACTTGTTTTTTGTGGCCCTCGGCTAGTAATATTAATGGATAAAATAATAAATGAATAATAAAAAAAAATTATAAAATATTAATCTTGTGTTTCAACTAACTTAGATTCTTTGAGAATGGTAAATATTTTGGTATACATTATTATTTTTTATCTTCTTATGAACTTTTATCGAATCGAACAATTAGTGTTATTGATGGTCTCATATGTACAAATAATAAATATATATAGATTAATAATTTATATCGTCGGTACGCGACACGCGTGCCTTTGGACACTAGTCGTTTGATTTTAAATTTTGTTGTGTATATTTTATTACAAATTTAAAATTTAAAAATGTCTGTATCAAAACCAAGTGGTAGTAATAAACGTAAAATTATCGATGAACATCGTCCAAAGACAATTTTCAATTTCTTTAAACGATTTAGAAAACGGATATTCAGATTTACCATACTTTACTAAAGTACGATAGTTGTCATGCTCCATTGTATTAGAACGATCCTGGAAGTTAAAAGATGAAATAAAAATATTTTTAGAGTCTAAAGTACAAGACGTTAGCACTTTGTCGGATCCAATATGGTTAGAAGACCTATCCTTTATGGTCGATATAACGAAGCACTTGTCAAATTTAAATTTAAAATTACAAGGGAAAGATAAAAATATAACAGTTATTAATGACTATGTAAATGTAAATGTAAATTAGATTTTATATTTACAACATTTTGTAAATTAATCACGAACAGATACAAACTTGTTATCACAATTTTGTCCTTTAATATTTGGACTTATGGGTTAGTCAACTTTTGCATATCTTACACTAGTGTTTATGGCTATACCACTTTGTTCGATCAAACTTTTAACTTTTAAACGATGCTCATATAATTATCATATAGATAGCGAGAATGTATGAGTTCATTTTTACAAAATTTCAATATTACCTCAAATTTCCATCCACTTCTTTGAACTTTTTGAAGTGTATACTTTTAAGGATAATGGTTTAATTAAAACCAAATATTTGATGCCTTTATTTAATTTACTGGTCATAAATTATTTAAAAAATAATGAGGGTGGGTGAGTTTTCTATATTAACAACATGCGTTAAATAATTCGCTTACCTCGATGGGTTGGACTCTTGGTTGACATGTGATAACATACGGTAACGTGCCACGTCTGGAGTATATCTGGTAATGTTAAGGCCATGAGCTCTGACTCGACATGCCATATCATCATCTTCAGCTCCCCATCCCCAATAATTGTTACTGAATCCGTTGACCAACTCGAAATGATTGCGGCTCATGCCTATCACTCCGCCAAATAAATCCACGAACGGCAAACTAAAAAAAGAAAGTCAAAATGATCATATTTAATTTCAAATTAAAACTTTGTTTTCTATAATCTATTTGCAGGATATAAAATCGAGTAACTTGCAAAAAAAAAAAAAAAATGTATAAACTACGTACACAACTACCAGAGGAAAACGATTTTTACATCAATCAATGAACAAATTAACTAATGCTCATAAGTTAATTGTTCAAATTGTAACGATATAGGGTTTAATCATTTAATATATATTTTATTTCAAATTAATATTTCATAAAGTTCATCTATTTTTTTCAAACTATTTGCAAATGCTACTCTGGCAAAATAATATATATATATATATATATAGATTTTTTGTTTCTATTAAATTTAGGAAATTCAATAAATTTAAATTTAATTGTAATTACTATTACTATACAAAAATTAACAGCAGTCTTTATTAGACATAGGTTAGAAAGAATATAGAAGTAATAATGTATAACGGTACACATCGGAATCGTTATTTATTTTGAAATATACTTATTAGGTGAATTTTATATTTTTATTCATGGCGTAATATAAAAATGATAATAATAATATTTTGTGGTTGAAAAGTCGATAAAAAAATCTTATCTTATTTTAATAACACTAAACTGTACAGTGATTTTGAACAGAAATATTTTTAGATCGATTTTTAAAATTAATACAAAATTCATTGTTAAAGAAATTAAATCACAGTTCGTGCGTACCACTTATCAGAACAGATATTGCGTTACAGCGTACTTTCCTATCGGTCTGAATAGTGTACTTGCAATTAATACAAGCGAGGAGGGAATAGATTGGGGGTTGAATGGAACCAGGCGAGAATCTAGAAATGAAAAAAGGGGGCGGGGTTTTAAAGTGAATTACTGCCATAGTTTGTTGCGCATGTCGATCTGTACGAAGTCTTTCTTATTTCTAATTTTTTAAATATTTTACGTAACTCCGTCCGATATGGTTCAACTTATTGTCTTATGGGGTGGGCTTCAGCTACCATTGCCTCTCTCTTGTAACCATGGCTGAATGGAACGTTGCAAGAGTTTATTAAGGCAGAGACAATATTACGTTAGGGAGCAAGAGAAAGAGAATGAAAGAGTAGGTGAGTGATATCATAGATCGCATCATTGTATTCATGTAGCGTGCATAAAAGAGAGTCGTTAAGAGAAAGTTTGTAAGAGTACGATAGGAGTAGAGTGTGTCCAAATTTTAGTAGCGAGCAAGTGATAAGTTGTGTTTCTATTTATTTCAAGGTTGTAATACCAGAGTTGGGAAGGTATATGTGAATGATATATGTTTATACCAAGTGGCATTGTTGGGGGGGTGAGTTATGCCATTGGTTAAACTACAATTGAGAAATATGAAATTTTAACATGAGTCAATAATCGATGCATGAAATTAAAGTTGAAAATAATTGCAGAGAGATAATGTGGATTTGGCAAAGGAATCCGCAGTTTCATTGTCTTTTATGCCAGATTGGGCTGACACTCAGAGGAATTATATTACAACATCTGAAAGATTTAAATTGTAAAAAAGCTGTTTGATACTGGTGGATATGGATGAGGGGAGAGTATTAAAGAAATTGGAGGAGAGACTGTTAAGTCAAATTTAATGTGGTATACATTTTATAAATATAAAATTATTTATGTGGGTTTGTTTCAAAAAATTCGTTTCAAGAAAGAAATTTATTAGTTGATATAAAAATGTAGATACTAAACAATATGGCTTGGCTTAACTTTTAGCTGTCATAATTACCTGTAGTTAAACTTGTCGATGGCTACTGACATATGTCTCGGCTGATCGGGACAACTATAAATGTTTCTATCGTTTTCTGGTATAAGATCTACGTCGTGGAAAAAGAAACAGTCGAAATCACGTAACTTCAACGCTTCATTAAATCCGACGTTCATTAACATAGCTCGGTTAAATAGACCATCGCCTGTAGAAATATTAATAAATTAAACTTATGTTCATGTATGCAATGTATATCTAAAATATTTAACGAGCGAATTTAACGAAAAAAAAAAAAACAATAAGAGTAATTATAAAATAGTTTACATTTCATCAACGTTCGAGTATAGTTATGTTTTTTTTTTTTTTTGTTTTAATAAATCATGTAAACATGTTCCATCATTGATTTACCGAATTGTTCTACAATGAAAATACTGTAGTCCAATTTTTGTTTGGTTAAAAACGGATGCATGTTCAGAAGAAAAGTGCAGAGGTTTGACAGTCGGTCTCGGTAGGGCACTATAATTGCGATTTTGTATCTGGCTTGGCAGTCTAAAGGCTCATGATGACCGCCTTCGAGAAGTTTAAGCCAAGATAATTGTTGTGCTACTTCTTCCAGCGTTTCCTGAGCAGGTACGAGTATGCGCATTGTTCCGTCTGAAGAAAAAAGAAACGAATCTGTATAGTTAAAATTGACGTTTTCGTTGCACTCCCCATAGGTACGGCCATGTATATATATATATATATCACATATAAATATGTGATATATGCATATATATGCGTTTATTTTTTGACGTTTTACATAAAAAATAATATGTGACCATATTATATACCATTGTGATTAAGCAATCTAAATAAATATAAACCAATCGTATAGTTCAACATAAATCAATAGTAAATAACTTACTTAAATCAGGTGGAGTTTCAGGACATAGCGTGATAAATTGTTTTTCATTCGTTTGTGTGGTTTGTCTTTTATTGTAAATCTATAAAATTATTGAAATACTGTTACATTTTTATTAATAAAAATGTATCTTAAGTTCAATAGCTTTTTGGTAAGATTATATACCAACTATCTACTACGCTAAACACCGAAACATGCAGTCCACCAAATACATATCATAATGTGAAACATTTTAATTATTAACTTTTGTTGTAATTATTTTTCATGTGAAATGAAAATAAAAATATTAATATATATATATATATATATATATATATATATTAAAATATTAATATAAAAATATTAACGAACATCGATAATTTCGAATGTTATAAAATGGTAATCATCCAAATCAATTTCATATCGGAAAACTATTTATTATTAATTTTTTAAATATGGTTGAAAACCTACTAAATTTATTTCAATACAATTTTCTGACTACTGTGTACAAGAGAAAAAATTAATTTATTTCAAAATCCATTTTCTGTAACCGTCACGATGTTGAATTTAATTTACCGATGGAATTTATAAAATTTAAAAATAACGGCGTTCTTAAAACTGCTTTTAAAGAAACTAATGACCTACAAATATTTTATTCAAGTATTTCTGAATTAAATTTTAAATGTATTAAAAATTTTACTAAAAATATTATTACTGATTTCGGTGCCACTTAAATTTTGTGAGCAGACATTTGCAATACTTAAATTTCGAAAAATAGATATTGTTCACGATTAAGTGACGAACATATGAATTTAGATTTAAGGGGGCTCCAGTCGTTGAAAAAAAGTCGCTTTTAGACCAGAAAGCTAGACAAAACTATAGAAATATGGTTTGATATATTTTAATTTTTTAAACGGAATTTGATTAGTTAACAAGTTTTCTATGCTTTGAAAGTGGTGATTTTGAAAATTTTGAAAACTGTTTAAATTATGATTAAAAATATAAATAAAAAAAAAATCAAATTTTTGTTTTATTATAGCTTAGCCGGTAAAACCGATATTAAAAATCGCCTCCTCAGAAGCCTAAAGAACTTCTCAATCAATAAAACACCGTTTACTACATTAAAATCCGTCCAACCAAATTCCTACAGTTTAGTTTAACTTTTCGGTCTAAATACCTTTTTTTTTTTTTCAAATGAAAAAAGTATGGCATTTAACATTATTGACTTGCTCCTGCGCGTACATAGATTGACGTCGATTATAAATAAACAGACTAATTGACCGACCGGTTACGGCTACAAGTATAGTTCCACGAACTGCACTAAATTTCAAGATTACAAGTAATAACCACCACGACCCATATATTGTATCACCTTATTATTTCACCCGTATTGTTGTTTATATATTATTCATTCTGCATCCATAAACATTCAACATTTCAACATTCAGTGTTTATATTGTCGTCTGTACCAGATTAATTATAGTGTAATTTTCTGTTATCAATATCTGTAGACTGTACTGTCTACTGTGCACATATATGATATAATACACAGTATACACATTTTATTTTCTTTTTTTGGTTATTTGATATTTTTGGTTTTTTCGTTATGGAAAAAAAAGGTTGGCAGTATGGTAGAAAAACAAGAATCTTGCTGTCAAAGCAAAGGAAAAAAAATGCAATATTCATCACATTCATAAAATTTTGGTAAGTTTCTATTTTTTTTCCGTATTATGCATGATAATTTAATGTATAAATATTACCTATTATTTCATTAATAAGATATATTTTTATATATTTTATTAATAATATACCTTGTTATTTTTAAATTATTAAGATTAATAAATTCCACTTTTTTATTATTATAGAATAATGATACTATTGTCGCGGACGATACTGTCGATACTCTGCCTTCGACGCAAAATATATCATCTCTGATAGAAGATCAAACAGAGTTATTAGAAACATTAACAATTAGTGATAGAAATGATACTCAAAATAATGAGTAAGTTCTAAACATAATTATAATTAATTTTATTATGAAGTGTGTTTCGTATTTTGAATGAAACGAGAAAAGTATTAGTTCTATCATAACTTTTTTTTTCATTTGTACCGCATAACTTACGGGTGTTGATTTTCGAAAAAATTGTTTTTTTTTTTTTTTTTTATTGTAATTCAAAAGTAATAATTTTAGAGAATCGACATTTCTATCAAATATTTATCTGTCCATTTTCTAGACATGGTGTAAATTTCAAATGGTTTTTTTGTGCTATTGATAGAAATTTGGAATTTAGGAATTTTCTTAGTCATTTTTTGTAAGATATCAATAAAAAAAATATTGATTTGTCGAAAAATTTTGAAAATGAAAAAAGAAATATCGTCATGACTCATAAGGGTATTGTAAAAATATATAACATTCAACAGCCTATAGTACCTATCATTTTTTTTAATTATAGGTATTGTATTAGTGGTAGAAGAATAGTTGATATTGCATATTTTTTTTATATCAATTCAACATATAAAGCATAAAGGTTTCGAATGTTCATTCTCAGAGAAAATGTTGTTAGTCAATGAAAAAAGAAATGGGTTTTCTAGCAATTTTATCTTTAAATGTTCAGTATGTGAAGTTCTTGAAAATCTATACTCTGAAGATCCCGATAGACAAGGCCTTGATATAAATATGTCAATTACTTTAGCCACCATTAATACTGGCCAGGGATATTCGCAATTAGAAGAATTTACAGCCATATTAGATATGCCTTGTTATGCTAATAACTCATATCAAAAATACCACGAAAAATTGCATGTTCATTTATTTGATGTTACGTTGGATGAAATGAAACTTGCTGGAATTGAGGAGGCAAAACTCGCTGTTCAAAATGGGGACGTAGATGACCAAGGTCGTGCATTGGTAACTGTTGTTGCTGATGGCGCCTGGTCCAAAAGATCCTATAAATACAATTACAATGCTTCGTCTGGTGTAGCATCAATTGTTGGGTATAGAACCAAAAAATGTTTATTTATGAGTGTCCGCAATAAGTACTGTGCCATATGTGATAGAGCCTTAAAAACAAACCATATAGTTCGTGAACACAAGTGCTATAAAAATTGGACTTCAACTTCTACTTCTATGGAATCTGATATTATAGTTGAGGGCTTCAAAGAAAGTATAGCAATGCATAATATTTTATATAATAAACTAATCGGTGATGGTGATAGCAGTGTTAGTAAAAAATTACTACTCGCTAAACCTTATGGTCCTGATGTATTAATTCAAAAAATTGAATGCAAAAACCATGTTTTGCGTAACTATATAAATCGTATGCATGATATTGCGGGAAAAAGAAAATGTAGTAGTGGAAAAATTGTACCCGGAGATCAGAGAAATACTTTGAGAAATAATTTATAAAAACTTCGTTGTGCAATTACTCAGGTAATTGAATATAGAAAGAATAGTGATGGAACACATAATGAAAAAATTAATTTATTAAAACATGATATTATGAATGACCCATATCATGTTTTTGGAAATCATGAAAATTGTGCAAAGTACTTTTGTAAAAAAAAAGAAGGAAAAAAATAGTAAAAATTATGTTTTAGAAATGGAAAAATCTGGGCTTTGGACAGATATTTTATATGCGAGAAATTTATTAGCTCATCATGCCTCAAGTTTAATATATAATGTCAACAATAATTCGGTCGAAGGTTACAATAGTATTGTTGCTAAATTTGTAGGTGGCGAAAGAATACATTTTTCTCATAAAGGGTCATATCAAGCGCGATGTACAGCTGCAGTGTTATCTTATAATACAGGACCAAAATATATTAGCATTTTGCATAAAAAGATTTGCAATATTAGTCCTGGTGATTTTACGAAGCGTTTTATAAGTGCAAAACAGAAGAAAAAAATATGTAAAATGAAAAGAAAACTTTTATTTGAACCAAGAAGTAGACGAGTTACTAAATATAACTTACCAGATGATGACTATGGTAAATGCGAAGAAAATATGTGTGAAGAACTAGATATGGATGGAAATGATTACGAAAAAAAGAAATTGAAATATATGAACAATAAAATAATTAAAAATATGGATGAAATTAAATTTATAGAAAAATCGACTACACTTCAATCGGAATGCGAATTATGGCACAAAGAAAGAAAAATTAGATTAACCGCATCGAATTTTGGAAAAATTTGTAAACTTCGACCATCGACTTCTAGAGCCAATACAGTTATATCAATATTGTATAAAACCTTTTGTGGTAATGAGCATACGAGATATGGTATTGAGTGCGAACCTTCTGCAAAGGCAAAGTTTGAACAATCAACAGGATTTAAAATTCAAGAATCTGGACTTTTCATATGTGAGCATCAACCGTTTTTAGCAGCAAGTCCTGATGGACTTATAGATAATAATGGTATAATTGAAATAAAATGTCCCTCAACAATAAAAGAATTAACTCCAAAAGAAGCTATAGAATCTAGGAAATTAAAATTTGCAACTCTAGACAGCCAAGGAAATTTGCAATTAAAACAAAGTCACAACTACTATTTTCAAGTCATGGGCCAATTAAAAATAACTCAACGATTATTTTGTTATTTTATAATATGGTCACCTAAAGGTAACACACAATATTTAAATGTATTGTTAAATTTTTCTTTATATTTTGTTTACATCTTTTACAGGTATACTTTATCAAAAAATTTTTAAAGATGAAACATTTTTCAACACAAAAATGAAACCATCATTGGAAAAATTTTATTTTGAAGCGATGTTGCCAGAGTTAATTGACTCAAGAATGGACAGAAACCTTAGTTTACGGGATTAATGGTATGGTAATAGGCAACTAGTATCTACTATCTAATATTAATATAATATGTAACTGAAGTATAAATTGTATAAATTATATAATTATATTATTATTTATTAATATATATATATATATATATATACTTGGATTTAAATATAATTTTAAAAATGTCAACGCAGTGTTCATATTTGGATTGCAATCATTTTCAACCAATATCTTTCATTATAGTTTTAAACATCCTCGTAACATAATATAATGAAACGTATTTCATTTTAACACATTTTCGTACAACGAATAATTGATTATAATATGGTAATATACGTCAAAATTTTGCATATGACGTACATTATATTATTATAAATTATAATCATTGATTACAGAATACACTTTTATAAAAATTACAAGCTAAAAATCGAGAATAAATTTTAGAAATAATTTATGGTAGGATCAATGTTATTATTATTATAATGCTTATAGTTTATTCAATTATAGGTATTATATAATATATATATATTATGCAGTTCATATTATTTGTGACTACGATATTTGGTACGACTTGTCGACGTCGGGACGGTTTCTACTGAATCAATAAAATGAATGGATAATAACGCTGATCAAGATTTCAGATTAGTCTCACACACACTAATGTGCATTTACTTTCCACACACTAACAAGCCAACTTACACCGTCATGTTAAATTGCCTATGCTATTTTCCTTAAAATATGATCGACTGGAGCTCCTTTAAGAATAACAACTTCTAATATTAAAGCGAATATAAAAAAAATTAGTTTTTTTATCGTTACTAGAAAATTGTTTACTCACCATGGCCTCGATGCCGGAAACGTTGAGGTGAATTAATGGCACGGGATTCGTCGAGGGGTGGCATTTTTTTACCGTGGTAACAATTGAGCTATTGAACCAATTTTGCTCGTTAAAATTTACGTACGTGTACTGCAATAGTATGAAAGCTATAGCCAGTGTAAGCAAAATTTTTAAGCGCAATTGTGTTATTATGGGCATTGTAGTTCAGCGAACATTAATAAGACCCAACGCCGTGGTCTTGGGAATCTGAAACAAAAATTGATCACACTTATATCGATCATAACTATGCTATGTATTTAAATAGTCTAACAATAGATTAAATGTACTAATAGTACATAAACACTTTTAAAAAAACTTATATAAAATCCCAGCTGTAGTTTTCTGTTCTTCTACTCGTAGTATTATATAACGATTAATCTCCAATTAAGTTTTCAGTTCGTTTGGACTCAAATGTCAATAAAGCCAAGTTCAAATGGCGGTTATTTTTCATTGATTGTCTTTATCGATTTTTCAATATATGTTATATAAGAAAATGTTGATTCACAAACTGCTGAGCTACATCCATGTACATCAATTGTAGATATCATATTAAATGTTTCTTTAAATGCTTTACATTGTTTAGAAAGCTCCTTTTACGTGTTTTATTAGAAATATTATTTTCTTTTAAATAATTGTTCACACAAATATAAAAATAATAAATTATCAAAAGATGATAAAATTGTCGTAATCAGTCGTTACTCGTTGCTAATATACCATTATCTTCTACAATCGAACTATAATTGTGGTTATATTAAATATAACTTATTATTTATTATAAATTTTATAAAACTATCATATGATCACCATTATAACCAACTCACATTTGAATTAACACTTATTGATATACATTTTTTTTCCAGTATATCAGTTTATTCGAAAATCACTATCTTTCAATAAAAATGTTAGGGGACAACGATTGGGTCTAGAGGGAAATTCCTCCTTTTGTCCCATTCCCGGTGGTTACAGGTCTAGGTTGATTCCTGTGGTCGATCCCATATGGTTAAGATGAGGAATAGAGTTCATCACATCAATCTGATACAATATCCAAGACTTAAACATTTCGTCCACAACTTAAAAGCTAGGTTACAAGCTGAAGACAGGTAAACGCGAAAAGAGTGGAGTGATCAGGACAATGAACAGTGGTCGATGATGGGCATACGACGACAACATAAGGGACTGTAAACAAAGCTCTTAAACGGAACTGACCCAACAATACGAAGCGACTCGACTCGTACAAGACGAATGATGAGTAAACGGAGAAATTTGGTTGAAACAGAGACGGGAAGTTGAAAATATGACTCAAAGTGTACAATAATTAAGTAACTTTGATATTTCAGTCTCGAGTTGGAAGTTATCCGGAACGCACGAGTTTCGACAGCTCTAATATTTTTCATTTACAAGTTTACAATTGCTTCTTCTTCATATTTATATGAGCATTTCCATTTATTTTCTTTTTTCATTAACTTAATGTTAAATAATTATTTCACAGGTAATAATTTAATACGTGTTAATATATAAAATCGCTACGTATAATAAAGCACTATCGATATAAAACTTGTCGACGGTTCTCGGACGTCACCTAATCTCGAAACGGCCTATAGTGGCTCCTCTTATTAATAATGTCAAAACCTATCGTTATCATGTCGTCAAAGCCAAATCCGAATTCAAATAAAATTAATAACAATAATAACGATAAATATTCAAATTGTTCAATTAAATCGTCAGTTTAATATTTTACAAAATAATTAAATAATTCGCAATAATCTACTATCTTTATCAAATCTAAATAACTCTTCCTCAATGAGTATATAATTTAGTGATTCTAATGGTGTGTTCTGAAATCTGTCGAATACGGATCACGACATTGACGATAACGAATTCAGTTGAATTAGTTATTCCAAACGTCAACGTTATACTTTTTCTTTTTCAAATGCATAGGATACAAAAAAAAAAAAAAACATTTTGTTTCTAACAATATTTACTAGTGATGGGAATAATCGAATGATTAGTAGTCGAAAACAAAATAATCGAATGATTAGTAAACGAAATCAAAATAATGGAATAATCAAATAATTAGTAGTCGAAAATAAAATAATCAAATGATTAGTAAATTAAATCAAAATAATGGAATAATTGAATGATTCATGATTTAACTGTTAGAAGTGACTGTATAAATTATCAAATTATTATCTATAAACATGAAAATGAAATGAATTTTCAATCCAAATATTTTTCAATATTAAACCAATTAGTGTGGCGATTACTGATATCGGGAATTATACCAATGATTAAAAATAAAATAAATAATGCAATTAAATACAATTAAATAATATAATACTGATGGACCAAGTCGACTTATCGAAATATTTATTAGTAACGAAAGTTACAAAAAAAAAAATATACTTGTTGATTTTTTCTGAATAAAATACATTTTTTTTCAATTATATTGGCAAAGTTCTTTTTAACTATTTCTCCATAAGCCCCTGAGGTATTTCTAATCTATATGCAGATTTTTCTACAATGCTAATATTTTCTATTAAAACATGTTTTTAATTTCCAATTATTTAGTTGTCTGAATTAAAAATTAAAAATTTGCAGAAATATATGTCAAGTTTGTTTTTAAATTGATGTAAAACATCAGTGAATTTGCGTTTTCAACAGTTGCGACTGATTCAGTATCGAAATTTGAAATATTATTTTTATTTTGTAAAAATGATTGCAATAGTATTAAACTGCTTCAAGTCACGTACCCCGTCTTGCTATGATTGGTTCAGGAGGTAAGGAATCCAGATATATTTATTTAAATTTTGAAACACGATTAGGCGCTTTTAAGATTATTTTTTTATACTTTCAATTGATCAATTTCGGAATAAAATTTCTCCGTCACTTTTAAATGTCTTGTTAGTACACCCTTTTGAATAATAATTCGTTTTTAAATTCGATATCACAATTTTCGGCATTTTAAAAATTAAAAACTAGACGTACACTAAATTTTCGTTGTGAATGTGACTGCGAATACCGCTAAAAACGAGTACAATTTATTTATTATATATTTATACTGTCCGGAACTACCAAATCGACAATATTGTATAGTATACACCCAGTGTTGGTTTGGCCCATCCGAATACCCGGCAATCGCCTGAGGCCCAGAGATTTATTCATAAAATAGAGGCCCAACCAAGGGCGATTCCACAGTTAGAGAATTGTCGGTCAGGCTATTTCAAGAGGCCACTTATTAAAGCTGAAAATGGGTTATAAATATATTCCTTGTATCAAAAAAACAATATTATTATATAATATTTATTTCTTAAGTTTATTCATAGTTATCATTGTAAACATTTATCTTATTTTATGGAATCTTACATGGGGTCTGGCAAAGAGATGTTTTATTTTACTACACTCGTAGACAAAATTGTAAAAAAGTAAAATTATTCCTAATTATTTTAAAAGATAAGTTTAATATTTTTAATTAGTTTTATAAGTATTTTAATACATAATAAATTAATCATACGATATATTAAGGCTTAAAGTTTAACTTCAGAATTTTTTTCGGTAGTTAACACACTTTTATTTTTGGGATAACATCGAGCTTTACTTTCAATAATTTTACTATGAGAGGGATAAATATTAGCATTCCCATGTTTAGCATTTAATCTAATTAACATGTATTGCAATTCAGTAAGTCTCGCATCAATAATTAAAATCAAAACTTCTTCTTCTAAGTACATTTCAACCAGAAAAGTATTTTTTTTTACATTAGAGTATCAAATTTTTTATGCTCGAGTAGGTGAAGTCTCTGTAGCTTCTTTTAGCAATTTAGATGCTTCATTTTAATCAGATTTCTTTAAACTAATTTTTATAGCAAAAGTTATTAAGAAAAATTTGGGCATATACATATAAACTATTTATGTGTAGTAAATGTAAATGAATCATAATAATATGTTCTTAAAGCTTACCTGATAGGCTTTCCAAATTTTTGAAATATTAAAATGTACACTAATAACATGAACGGACTGACATTGATCAACGAATGAATACAAGTGTACGATAACTTTAATATTATCGCATTCAATTAAACGCACAATGACGATAATTGTCGTTGGTACATTATATCGTAATTACATGTTAGATAGCGAAAATCAATAGATAATCATGTGTACTATCAAATTCCAAAATTTGATTCAGGATATGCTATTTTTATTTTTTTTTTATTCTGTCCCATTTTTCAAATTTATATCCCACTGTGGAGTAATGTAATTTGAGTGGGAGTGGTGGAAACAGGGGTATTTTCCAGTTTAGTTTTAACTTCAACTTATAGCTTACATATTTAAAAATGTAAAGAGTCTTCAAGAGGCCAATTTTGTTAACAAAATTTGTTATATTCAATCAATATTTAAAATTGATTGTGGGGCATATGACCTGAACCTCTTCTAAATCCACCCATGGGCTCAAGGCAACCACGCTAACATGGAAAATCGTGGTAACTATTTTCCCGAATTAAATTATAATCATTTTATTCTTATTTTAATCTTGAAATATTGTTGACATGATTTAATAGAACTAATATATCACCACTATAATTTATACATTATTGGTTTTCTTGATCAAAATCTATCAAATATAAATACTTTGAAAAATTGAGATACGTGTTGTTAACGGTCAAATACACGAACACAATGATTAATTCGATAATAATGGCTTTGAAAAAATATAAAAACAAAAATAAATTAATACTTGTAGTATAATTCGAGCGTAACGAGAAATAATTTATTTTTAGTAGGTATTTATTGAATCCCACTCCAATATTATTTTGTTAGAGGCTAATTATAAATTTTTTTCCAATCATTAGCCAGACCGACAATTGTATACACTGTATCATAGATTAAACATATTATTAATATATTTAGTCTATGACTGTATACAGTATATAAAAACGCGATAGTTGAAATAGTCCTAATCTACAATAATGCAGTATGCCAGAAATAAGTACATAAATATCATTTAGATGTACAATATTTGGTGGTCGTCAACAATTACAAATATTATTGTTTTAAACGAAGCAGTATCGTTGTCGAAAATCAATAAAAAAATCAATAAAAAATGACTAAAAAATATACAAAATATGTACTTATTTACCAAATTTGTAAAAATGTGTAATATATTTTGGGTTTATTTCAAATAGAATGATCTAAATCGTACACATTTTTTATCAGATTTAAAATACCTCATTTCAATAAAGATATGTATTTACAATAAAATCCGTTCCCTAGTTATGAAATACTACTCTTTAACACAATTATACAAAATGTATGATATATATTGAAATGTAGTTACATATTAGTATATACCTACTATCAGTGGCGTATTCGGGATTCATTTAACGGGGATGTTTTAAAATTTAATAGACTTTTAGTAAGTTGGGGTTCTGCCCCCCTCACTTTTACATTTATAAATACCATATATTTATATAAATTATTATATTAATAAAAATGATTACATTTACATATACCTACGTTTAGTTAAATTATACTGTAATTAAGTTTACAATTTGGTGAAATACCATAAAATACGATCGATGGGAGGGGGGGTGCTCCAACATCCATACCACCCCCTATAAATACGCCCCTGCCTACTAATGATAAAGAAAAGCCGGATTTGCCGAAGTTTGAAAATTTAGATTTTCAGATTTTCGGAATTAGAAATTCAAAATCCACAATTTTATCTAAACCCGGTTTCTATTTTAAAATTTTTAATTAGAATGCTTTTACGTATTAGTGCATTAATTATTGATTATCATCAAGTTATAATGAGTTCATTTTTTTTTTTTAATAAATTAATACATTTAATGTATTTAAACTTTATAGAATTCAAAATTTAGTGACAAATATAATTTTATTTTAAATCAACTAATTTAATCAACAAAATATCAAAATCAGAACAACATGACATTGGCAGGTTCAAAAATTTTAACTGAAATAATATAAATTAACATAATTGTAATGTGGTTAATACTCTTAAACTCTTAAAATATTAAAAAAGTATTAATAGTGTATTTTTGTATTATTGATGTTGATTTTTTAAATCAAAAACAGTCGTAAGAAATACATTTGAACTATTTTTATAATAATTCATGACATATATTTTTATTAGTATATTCAATACTTTATTTATACAAGTTTTAATAGAAATTTTAAATCATTTTTAATAAATTATTAATACATAATAATAATTTATCATAATTATGGACATTATATATAGTTTATAAGTATTATAGGATTACGAAAATATGTGTGAAATAAGTGTTCTATCAAATTCATCATTCAAAGATCATAATCCTTAGTAATCGGTGTTTCACAGTATAAACAAGAACATGTCTAGAGAAATTTTAACGAATTTAGAAAAAAATGATTGCTTAATATTTGTATACAATTTAAGTTTATCATCGTAAACATTTTTCATAGTTGTTTATATAATCCATTGTAGATTGTTGATCTTTTTAATACTATAAAATTATTATTATGTGAAATAAATACATTTGAAATATGAGGTAGTAAAAATATTGAACCTCGCCAAAAAAAATTTCCAGGCACGTCCTTTAGTATAAACATTATAGATTCTGAGCGAAGCGAAAAATGTACAAGATTTAACATCTTGATTTTTCCTTTGTCTGTCAATAAGTGTTATCATTAAGGTACATTTATGTAATTTTTTTATAATTCTCAACAGTTTTCAAAATAATTGAGATAATACAAAATATTTCACTTTCACTTTATATTTATATATATCGTATATATAAATGTATATTATTATAATCACGAATTCAATTCTATTTTGATTTCACCAGTTAGTAAGTAATATTACTTTAATTTTTTTTTTTTTTTTAGATTTGAAATCCACTTAAGGGATTCCATTTGAGTATATGGAACCGGCACTTAAGTTCGCTTCTCCCAAGCAGTTGTACAGAATAGAAAAAAATAATCTTTATCTAATACAATATACAAGTAAGCTGTGGGAATACTACACAAAGAAACATTTCTGGAATGAGTACCCCGGCAGCGATGAATCGTGGAGAGTCATTTACTTAGTAATTATCAGTAGTTTTTTGTTTCTTAACGTAAGTTTTATGTTCATCCATTAGTCGCTAGTACGTTATTATGATTGTTGATAGTATGATATAAAATTATACTCATTATTTACAAATCAAGATATATATTAAAGTTTTTGTGCCTATCAGCAAATATGTATCAGTTATCTAATAATTTTTCAATTGAATCGATGATGGATATTATTCGCATTTAACCATAGTCCTTTATTGTTTAGACATGTGCTGAAAATCGTAAAAATAAATTTAAAATATAACGGTTGATAATGGAATCAAATTTTTTGAAGAACAGACGTGGTATTGTACCATCAGCGAATGGTTAAAGGACGAGTATGTTATATTGATTTTTAAAAAATAATCAAATTGTGTTTAATGATTGCACAATTAACTAATTATTAATTTATTCAAGCGTAGACAAGCCATTTTTATAATCTTATGTTATAGATAATCCCAAATCTTAAAATATTTTATCAAGATAATATTAAATTTGTTAATTTTTGTAGCGATTCCAAGAAAAAAAATAAGAGAAACGCCTGAATGTCAAGTATCTACAAAACATACATCCAAGACCAAAAAATGATAGTCAAGTTTTTGATATATTTTTATTTTTATTGTTATATGCACAACATACCTTTCACGTATTACTGTCTATGTTAAATATTTCGTCGATAATGATTTTATCAATGACTTAATTTAGCATAGCTTCTTCAATCTTCGTTGTGCTTATGGAATAAATATAGACGCTTGTCAATTTGCTATACAACTTTTTACTTTAACTTTTTTCCATGCTAGAGTCCATATTTATGGATCTCCATAAAAATAATAAAATAATCTATGCATTTAAAGGCATCATTTACATCTTTGTACAGTATACTGACAGTGTATTATCACATTTTTATCTTTGGAGATCCCGGGTTTTGTCCTGCGCGTTCGACGCAGAACTACTAACCGGAGGACCGTGTTTGCGCTAATTTTTCGAGACTCGGTTGGGCAGAACTCCCACTGTGCACCGAAATGCGAAGATCAAGAAGTCCGACGCGGGGACCCCGAAATAAGGAAATAAGAAATAAAATAACAAAACATGAACACTTTTTAGTAAAATTATGAATATGGTCGTATGCATTGAAAGTTCGCGAATAAACGTTGAATAGTTAACTATTCTATTATGTATGTTAAAAAATATTAAATATATGTTTACAAATATGTATTTGTTCATTATTATTGTAGTGTCGAATTAAGTAAATTATAATTGATTTATTTAATTTATTAAATTAAGTTGATTATACAGTGCGACCAATCTGAATACGAAATTAAATATCTAATCGTATAATTCTGCAGTCATACGAACTGTCTTCAGTCCTAGAAAGTGATCTATACGATCTAATTTGCTTAGATCCGCTTTTCGAAGATAATGGTAAATTTATTTCAACTGTCAGAATCATCGTCATGAATCCGTTTCCTCTCTCGAGAAATAAATTTATCCATGTTAAATTAAAAAATAAGAACAACTAGTTACCAACGTCGAACAGCCAAAAATAATTAATAACAATGATGGTCGATGGAATATTAACGTAGCAAAATATAAATTTAGGATTACTAAAAATAGTATTATTAATGTTATTAATACTGGTCTCTGACGAACAATTTATAATTCTTAATGCATATCTGTATGTATGTATGTATGTATATTATATTTATGAAACTCATGTTTGATTAAATATATAATTTTAAAATATTCCATATAAATCGGTATATTTTATTTAACCATACGTATTTACTAATAACTAATAAGTGATTACTGTTACTTTGTTGCTATTCTCAGTATTTACTAATTCGATTTAAAATCTATATACTCTATAGCCGTGGCCACTATTCAGTGGTTACTGATTGGCTTTATTATTGTTTATTAATTTTAATCTAAGTTTATAGACTGTTATTTATGGAACGTTCCAACCAAAGATTGACGTTTTATATATATCCATGTATTCACACAATTATTGTCTATATTATTATTACGAGTATAATATTAGCTAATAGGTATACGTATATTAAATTCCGGGTGTAAGCGTTGGATAGCGTATCGCCTAGTATCGCTGATATTGCCCAGTCGTCGATTATATAGAAAAAAAAAGTTAATCGTTATAAAATTGAATGGTATTAATTGAAATACGTTCATTTTTATGTTTTCTGTATAAATAATTTTACAATACCTTTTCTTCGTTTATAGAATATGTATATTTAAAATTTAAATCGTATATACGTTAATACTAAGTGTTTATTATTCCTTGTTTTACTTCCCACAAAAAAAAGAAAATATCTTTTTCAAAATTATCTAGATAATTTATCTTAGATAACCATTTTTTTAAAAAAGATGGATAAAAAGATACTTCATATTATTATCTAGATAAATCATCTAGATAATGCATAACACTGGTTGTCCCGCAGTGTACATTAGCTCCGAAATGTCGTCCAGCTCCTTTTGCTTTTCGTCAGTCGAATAATTGCATTATTCGTCGCGGTCCGATTTCGAACGGGTCCCCGGGGCATGGGCGATGATCTGTAACACGTGTACGTGCCACCGGGAACATAATAGGGGAGCAACTGAATTGGTTCCATTTGGCCGAATAGGTTCCCGTTTAAAATAAGTATTTTATCAGGTTGAGCCGAATCAGTTACCGTTAGTTTTCAGGTTAAATAGTTACGACTTTAATTTTTAATTTTTAATAATTCGTAAGTTGTACAAACACATTTGGTACAAAATATAAATGTACCAACACTCTATAATATACACGCAATAAAATTGTTGTATTGGAGGTTCGGCAAAGCATCGCTGATATTTTCAAAGATATATAATAATATACAATAATATCGAGATATTGGCCCCTTACATCGTTATATAGTGTAATAAAATTAATCTATCTTAGACGAACAAGGGGCTACATAAATATTCAAAGCAAGCTAAACACTTTTATTACCTTTTCCTATGATAGAAAGAAATATAATTTTGTATTTCTGTTTAAAATTTTTTCTTACCTCGTTTTGACGTGGTTGATTGGTACAAAAAAAAAAAAAAGGGTAAAATTTAATGAAATAAATATTATATTGATAAATACTTGATGGAGACGCACGACACAACACTGTTTATGGAGACTGCCGAGAAGTGTTTTGTAGAGTGTTTCTTTCGCCTTTCTATGTTTCCAATCTTTGTTGTTATTACGCGTATCTATTTTTTTTATTAATTAAATATAATACAATGATATTTATTGTTATATTTTTATATACATGTTATCCTTAAAATGATATGATATTTTAACGTATATAGTAATTAATATGTATTCGTAACTACATTTATTATTGATTAGTCTTTTTAATTTGTTTTTCATTATTTTTTTGGTGACTAACATACGCCATGTGTGTACAAACATATATTATTATAAGGGATATAAAAATAATGTTAGTGAGCACTGTATAGTCTCGAATACATCGTAATTTACATAAATTTATTTTTACATAAATCACGATCATATTTTAATTAATATTTTTTTTTATAATTGTTCGTTATTATGGAGTTTAGTTGAATGAGAACTAAGTTGTTGATTATTGACGATTATAAGATCGGATTCCAAAAGAACTTTGCTGAGGATAACATACACAGGTAAACGCCAACATAGCAAAAGTGTAAAGCTTACGTAAAATTGAATGGAGAATGTTTATGTGAAGAAGTCTTAAGCATATAAAATTGCGAAGGAAAATGTGCATAATTAAACAGGCACCGTTCGTCACGCAGTAAGTAAGCAAACTAGTGGTCTTATTATTTATTACTTACTTCCCACACATAAATGTATATAGTATAAATGTTTTTTGTTAATTATTTATATTGGAGGTACATATTAGATCAAAGTTAAGTTTATTTTAATTTATTTTTATTTTTTAAGTATAAATTTATAAAAAAAAAGGTGCAGATTACTTAATAAAATAAAATAATGTTATCTTCTTTATCCAGATTAATAGTGTTTTATCTTTTATCTAGATAGTTTAGATTTTAACTATCTTTTATATTTATCAAGATAAATTGTATCCAATTATCTTTTATCTTTATCTGGATAAATTTTTGGTCATCTTTGCGAAAAACTGTGTGCATGGTGTGACTGCATGGCATACAATTATGCTTTGATGCATTAAAGCTCAGAATTTTTTCTGAATATTTTATAATTATTAATCACAGTCCAGACATATTGTACTAAAATAATATTTGTAGTAAAAAATTAATGATTCATAACATTTAAATAAGTAATTTATTTTAAGTTATAAACAAATAGGCTAATCGTAGTATTTTTTTTCATTATCAGTGGAACAATATTTAAAAAATAATAATTATAATCCTAAAGGTTAACTTTTCTGGTTTTTAGTAGGTGCTAAAAATATTGGTATATTTTACAATAACTGGGAAGTCAATACAATTACTGATCAAGTAGTCTATTTTCAAATATCTATTTTTTTAAATCTAAATATATGTATATATATCGATAGGAATAAAAATATTTCTATAAATAGGTTTATAAGGTTTTATAATATGATTACTGAAATGTAGCTTTCCGTTTAAGTCTCAAATTATAGTTTGACACAATACTATACTTATGTTTATAACTTTGTTTTTATTATATAAACAATTTTAAAATTAATGTAACCATGTACTAATAAAATAACGTATTAGTATTACGTTATTAGCAGGGCTCGGAACTTATAGCACTTTAAATCATTAAAATAAGCGCTTAAAAACATCATTATAAGCGCTAAAATAAGCATTTAAAAAATTTTAAATTATGCAAAAATATTTAGTAAAAAAAAAAAAAACTATAAAATTCTAACTAAAATATCAAAAAAAATAAAAATAAATCTTCACTTTCAAGACTTTTAATGGATTTTCTAAGAGATTTTTTTGAAAAATAAAATATAAACTGTTCTCTTCCTTCTTGATCAATCTGACGTTTGACACTCAGTTTTATTTTCAGCGTTGGAATATCTTTGTTAACCCTACAACGATACTTTGGACGACGACGAACTACTTGACAACGTAGATAAAATGAGAATTATTTTTAATTTTAATTCTATTAAAAACGACTTTTCAGGATAAAACTATAAAAACGTAAAAAAAAAAAAAATGGTAAAATAAGCAAAAATAATCAGAAAAACTGGAAATAAGCATTTTTTTAAAAAATTGCTGAAGAAAGCAAAAAAAGGCACTTTCAAATTTCATAATTGTACGTGTTATAACTTGACATACGCTTCTATAGCACTCTGCTACATTTTAAGTCAATCCATAAAAATATGCAAATGCTTTAACTCCCGAGCCCTGGTTATTAGTCATACAATTCGCAACTTTTGTCCATTTTTATATCGTATCATACGTTGTGATTCTGTACACCAATTACACATATTCTTTACTAGCAGTGTGTTGCTGTCAGTTCCGGATTACTCATTAGACGGAGTAGGCGCCCGACTTAGGGCTTCACTCATTTAAGGGGCCCTGTGAAAACGGACAACTATATTTATTTTATTTAATAATACCTGTATTTTATTTACAAATTTACAGGACAAGTCATTATGAAATATAATATATATTAAGTTGTAGGTGTTATATGCAGTAATAATAATACAATTATTTTGAAAAAAAAATAGAAATAATATTATAATTAATTAATGTTTCTTACAAATAAAAAAATTTAATAAACATGATTTTTTTTTTATTAATAATAGTTGGTTATTATTAAAGCTGTTTGTTTTAATTATTGGCTAGTAATCTTAAAGATGTATGTAAACAATAATTTTGTAAGGCCAAACATATTCATTTCATAGAGGCCCACATATTTTTTATCCGGAACTGCGTCGTTTTTTAGTCTTTTTAATAGTCAGATCTTTAAATCTTTCATTATAACAATCATATTTGCATGAAAATATTTAAGTATCAAGTATGATAAGTTATACGTATATAATTACTGTAAAATGGTCTTAGAACAATATTTGTTAATAAATTCAATGCACGACATGTACTAACCACCGTAAGGTTAATTGTAAGTACTTAACTGCTGGTTATTATAATTTGTAACACGGCAATTGCAGTTAAAAAATGCATTAATTTATTAAATAATCTCAAAAGTTTTAGTACAGAAGTCTGATATGATCTAACTTGATACAAAAATTAAAAAAAAAAAAATACAAATTACAATTAATATTGGGAAATATTATATAAACATTTTTATGAAAAAAAATATATAATTTTACAAAACAAATAATTGTATATTCCTACAGATAACAATAATTTTTGAATAGTAAAATTTTCTACATAATAAATTAATTATGATAAATTAAACTATAAAAAAACAAATTTACTTGTCAGTACATATTACCACAATTCATATGACATACATGGTTATATATATATATATATATATATATATACTAAAAATTGGACATTTTTAAAAAATAAAAAGTATTGAAGTTAATGAACCATTTTTATCAACGGCAGTCTGTACACTCTATATATTAAAATAAAATATGATAATAAGAACAAATTATTTTTATAATATATTAATTAAATCCGGTAAACAGTTTATTTTTCTTACATATTGATTATTATTTACTTTTAATTTTAATAGAGAATTGTTCGGTAATAATAATATTAAAATAACTAACTTATTTTCTTAAATGTAATAATTCAGGTTTTTTTATTAGTAAATGAGTAATGAATGTGTAAGGCCTTTATTAAGATGTAACGATGTGCGAAATTCAGTTTTTTGATTTTATAACATCAAATTGTAGGTTGAAGGTAATTTTGAAGGACACCAAATATAGTAACTGTATATTCAAATAACTGTAAACTCGATTTCTGTGTTAATATGTTTTAAGAAATGAATACAAATATTCTCGAATGTATCAAATTAAATTTAACGTACGTCTCTTTGTTTGAATTTCGAGAAGTGTATTTTTTTAAATGAAAATAGGTCATGTGTACGTTTTTAAAATCAAATGATAGTATTCCTCATTTCAAATATTTCACATTTACACATGCACATTTATTTTCTATGTATTTTATTCAACGTCTTTCACTAATAATATTAATTACACAACTTAAAACTATCATACACTTCGTGTATAAGTTTAATAAACGTTAAAAATATTTCCTCTTATATATGTTTATGGATCAAAAATTATTTTGGTGAACAAAAGTACTTGGTAGTTCGAATACGATATCAACAACTGTTGAAAATAAATTCATTGAAATATTTAAAATCACCATACTATATACTTAATGTTATAGTCTATGTATACATTTTAGATATTGAAATGTTATGTTTTAAAGATAAAATAACTCGTAAGAATTAATCAGGATCGGTAGCCTCGACAAATGTGAGGATGTATGGACGCAAAATTCGTGGATATTATATTATAAATAAAAAAAATTAATGAATAATGAAATTGCTGGACGACAAAATGTCAAAAATCGTATATTTTCATGATATAACATAGCATAATAATAATATGCACTAGTAAAAATATTTTTAAAGAAACATCAATTAAAAAAATAGGTACAAATCTAAATGTAATCGTACCCAATAAATAAATGTAGATATACTGTACATATGCACGTATATCATTAATTGTAGTACGTAATGTAATTATTAATAAATAACGTTAAAAATTAATTAAATGTATGACTACAAGTCTCGTTTATATTGTGAATAACATACCTGGGTCATGTGAATTGATAAAAATCACCCGCGGTCTTTGAATCAATAGAAAGAAAGAGAAATATGTATAAATATATTATATTACAATAATTATATATATTTAATAAATATCACAGAGTCATATTGACCCAAAAATAGGCCTACCCTAATATGTATTGCCTCTCCATTGATCCCAAAATCATGAAATATATCGAAAATGTCGTTTTTGGTTTAGAAGAAAGTAGGTTTGGTAAATAATGAATCTATACCCTACGGTATATTTTATGTACAAGGTGTAGTACTCACATTGAAAATTGTGTTGGCTGTTTTATGATCGAATAAAAAAAAGAGAGAATTTTTCTTTCTGAGGAACTAGACCTTATACGTTGCACTAAAAATTTTACATATTTATATTATTGTATTCTCTTTCGTATTGTTATAATACAAGAATAAAATATCATTTACTAAACATACGCCGAATTCGCACTATTGAATAACGATATGACTCATACACGTATGTATTGATGGATAACGTTCAAAGGGTTATCGGATGATGATTTTAGATGTTTATGGAATATAATTTTTCGTTGCACTAACATGAGGCAGTAAAATAACCGTAGAAAGTTGTAAACAATAATTTCATTGATTTTCGTGAAATCTGATTGTATTTTTCGATAAAAGTGAACGGAAACGTGAAGATTCAGTTAGCATTTTGTGTGGACCAAGCCACCGACGATAGGTTAACTATTTTTCTTTTTGTCTTTTCCATTTCACTATTTATTCATTTAGGTCATTGCGGTAGTTCGGGGAAACAATTTTTTACTCGTTCGAATGCTCGTGTCTACCAGTAAGTGCTTGTGAATAAAATATAATACACCCATCGTCACGGTTCGATTGTCCGTGGATCGGCTTTATTAAAAACGTATAACATCATTTACATCCCGAGAGTAGGATGTATAGCTATTTTAAACATACCTGTAATAACTTTACTTTTTACCAGTTCTACATATTTTAATCTTAGGGCGTATAAACAATAATAAATATTTTAATTTAGCACCTGGTCAGGGAACGGTAACCCTGGTTGTTTTACATAGGTAGTAGATGAGTATGTACACACTGAACCTATGCAACCTTAATTTACACTGTAAATCGATCGATAAAAATAAAGAAAAATTAAATCACACTAATACGAAGATTGAAACATGTTGTGCGGTGTTCGAAAAATGAAACGGCACGATTAAGCGGCTTGTTGCCCGAACGGCCAATGCCACATGGTCATTGTCCATCAGCTGCGTCTTCCAGTGAGGTCTACCAGAAGGTACGTGAACAACGGAAGCTGCTTCAGCGATTTCACTCGATACTCAAGGTTGTTGAGTCCGTCGGTCTTGAAACGTTTCCGGCCGCTGTATAACTTTTCATACCTGTGTCACACACAAGGAGGAAAAAAATTACGACTGGTGATTGTATTATATATTACATCAATTATAACTTATAATTTACAAGTTACGATTAATATGATATTTTGTTACTGTGCAAAACACACAGTAGCGCGTTCCCCGGAGATGTGGAATAAAAATGTTATTAGGTTTCCAACTTAGAAATTTTGCGATTTCAGTTTCAGAGCTTAAACAGCTTTTAACAAAGACCCGTATAGAGAGTACGAGGATGTATCGAGTTTTATAACTTTCAATTATGTCGGTAGGCATTGCTATTCATTCATTATCAAATTATCTAATTATGTACGTGTTTTCGTATTGGTATATTTAATCTTAGTATAGTGGTCATTAGTTGTTTTCGAAAGCATTTCCTCTGAACGGTTGACTTTTATTATGATTACTTTTGAATTCGGTGGCGTATCCAGGAATTTTTTTTTTTTTTTAAGAAGGGCTGATCCGTTTACATATCATGTAATGAAAAAACTGTAACAAAGACAAAATAATTTTCTATTGGAAAAAATGAATTAAATTTAAATCAATAAATTACATTTTTTTTTGTATATAATGTTTGGATACAAAAGTAGTTTACGATCCCTATGTATTTCACACTATTTGTGATTAAGTTACCTGTATAATTTTATATTTCCTGAAATTTCGATGAGGTTGAAATGCAGCTTTTTTAGACTTTCTCCACTACATATACCACCGGTTTTGATTATATTTTGTTTTTGGGCAATCAAGGTATTATTATATATATCAAGATATTATCAAGATATGTTGGATTCGATATGATTTCAAATATTTAGTTGAATATACGTCCTATAGCTTTCGATTGTGATAATAATGTAGTGTCCTCATCGAAAACTGAAGTCAAAATATATGCTTCAATTTTCGAAGATTACGTCTCCACAAATGTGCTACTATTGTTGTATACGTTATTCGATTAACTTAGAATTAAGAAACTATTATTTAGTTTATAATATTGGTAATATACCAGTATATGATATTTATATAAATATAATATACATCATAATACCTATGGTTTACTAAAGTGCATATTTAAAAAAAAACTAAATGTCTGATTTATTTAATTACATAATTTTATTATTATTCAGTAGTAATAAAATTATTGAACGGGGTATACTATATAAACTTTTAATCCTAGATTGTAGCCCTTGTTTTGTCTACTATATACTATAGTTATTTGTACATCATATATTATTCATCCTCTGAACATTAAATGATTTTATTCAGTTGAATATAAAAAAAAAAAAAAAAAAAAAACACTGAGCATTTGTGTTGCGACAAAGGGAAAGAAAACTTGTCCAACAAAAAATATCGATTTTTGTCATAACTTATAACTCATAAGGTTCAGAACTCTTTTATAAAATGTATTTTTTGCAACAATGCATCAGTTGAAATCATTCACTCATAAGCTCATTACTGACATAAACGTATTGAATGTAGGTAGTGTTATATTTTCTACAAATGTCAGCTAATGGTGTGAATCCTGTAATTGACACTGAAGCGAAAATATCAACAGTATTTCATTTTTTCATTATATTTTTAAAATGTGCCTTATATATTATTAAAATAATATTTTATTTTATATTTTTATATTTAATATTCATTATTTTTTTTCATCATATTGTTAATATGTAAGGTTTTTGTTCATTCTACAAAATTAATACTCATTTTACACGCGTAACCTAATAATGAAAATGTATATACAATTTGGGATTTTTGTATGGAGAGAATACACAGTTATTTTACATTCGTTTCGTTGTTATCAATATATATATCACAATATTCATTTTACCTATATATTTATATTATTGTAAATATAAATCAAGTTCTATGAGGATTTTCTAATTACGATAAATGAAATGGTAATAAGGATTTTCAGTAATTTTTTGTTTTTTCTTTTACAAAACTCATATGACTTAAAACCAAAAAAATATATTGTTATCTTTTTAAAATTTGGTATAAATCAAAGTATTAGTTTTAATCAATGACTCATTATGCAGTGGTTATCGTTTTGAGTATAAATCTCTTTGCTATATCAAACATAGACCAAAGATGTATTTACAGTTCAAAGTTGGTACGCGTATACGACTTCCATAGTGAAGTAAGCTAAGAAAAAAAAAGCTATGAAATTTTTTATGATATTCGATAACTATTAGATGCAGTAAAGGTAGTTTTAATGATAAACAATTGTAAATTGTATAATTTTTAATTAATAATAATCGATATAACGAACATGAATATTCTAAACATATCTTATACATATTTTTTAATACTATACCCTTAAAAGTAACTGATTAAGTTAACATATATTTTAAATGCTTAGTACAAACAAACAATTTTTTTTCTCTTTTCTATTGTCACTTTTATTTCATGCCAAAATTCTAGGGCCGTATTATATAAAATCATCGAGTATGTATACAAATTGTATTATAAAAAAGATTTTTTTTTTCGATCTTCACAATAGTTTACTTAACCTCAAAGAAACAAACTTGGATACAATGTTAGATTTTGTACCTGCACCATTATTCTTTTGATAAAATGACAACATTTGTGTTCCACGACTTGACACATTTACAAGAGGTTAATTCTAAGCCGTTACCGTGACAGTATTGTATGTATTGTCTGCACAAAGAATTAAATAAATACATTTAGTGAGGTTAGGTTAACCGCTATACTTCTACTAAAACAGTACATAACTAAAAGATTTATGGAATTAAGAGTTGTTCTGCAAATGGATAAGCGACTGACTGAGTGCGGTCGAGGTTGGCCTACAGTAGCTCACACGGTACTAGTATCCACTCGGTAGTAGACGGTGGTATATGGTGTGACAAGGCTCATCCGGCTCGGACACAAACATTTATAATAGGAATGATTAAATAACTAAATAACACCAAACTCATAACGCCTTTTTGCCGATATAGTAATAAAAATTGCTGATAATTTATGTTGCTATGATGTTTTTCATAAATGTTTTAAAATCAGAAATACGTCATAATACCGATTATTTTTACGAATAAATATTTACGATTGCATTATAGAACCGATATTAAACCCATACCGTCCAGAAGCGATAATTTGAAATGGAACAAATACAGTAAAATATCGAGTTGCGATGAAAAGGGTTTTAAAATAATACGATTGACCCGAAATCATAAGTATAATGTTATAGTTAAAATCACTTCCACGTGGAAAAGTGATAATTTATTATTGTTTTCAAACGTACAGATTTAAACAAACAGAAACGGACTAAAAATCAGAACTATAATATAGCAGTTAACGACCTTTTTATTTTTGTTTCAGATTCTTCAGGGAGATGATTGAATTTTAAACACAATCGTCTGACCGAGTATTTATCACATAAAATATTGAATAATAATCTAAATAATTCAATGTGATAATGAATAAATATATCCAATTTAATATTTAAAAGACATCGAAATGTAATAACTTGATGTAATAGCTTATTGTTTTTTATGTTTGATATAAATACATCCAACCCTTTAAAACATAAATAAAACAAAATGTATGATTGGATTTTATGAGTGTAAATTGTATTTATCACTTGGTTTTATTTTGATTCGATCCCAGAGACGGAAAATGTTATATTATTTGTCGTTTACGATGTTACACAAATCGTTTCTCATATGAAATCTTGAAACAACAGTTATTGTATAAAATAGAAGTATGATGATTTTCCCAAATGTATATAAAAAGCAAAACAATAATATGAATTTGAATGTTAATTCTGATGGTCTATAGAATTTTAAAACAGTGTGATACAATAATTTTAGTTGCGAGAGTCAACAGAAGGAGATACTTATGTAGAATAAAAATTTTTCGGAGCGTTGTAATGTCTATTGTATGGAAATGTATTTAAACTGTGTAGAAATTTAAATTAATTTTCGTTTATGCATAAAATATATAAATGAGTATTTATTTCACGAAGTCGACGATAAAAAATGTCAATGTTGCGTATAATGAAGTCTTACTCGCACGAATCGTGATATGGATTGTAAATTTGTTTCAAAAAGTTGACATTATTTTCGCGAAAAGAATGTTGCCATTAAATATTGAAGCGCACAATAGTTTTGGTACAACAGATTATTAAAGTTAGTTTGAAAATGTAGTAAACGATTAATTCGTTAGTAGGACGTGTATTGATTGGCTGATGTACATCGGACAAATTAAAAGTCAACCCAAGAAAAACTCACATATTCATGTTTCCGATCCGTGTAAAATCCAATACAAAATGGCTATGAATAATATTAAAGAAGCGACTGTTCACACACAAAATACTCCACATGACCTAATCAGTGCTGTATAAATAGTACCTGGATTAGCTGGTGCAATTTCTTCAGTTCATCATTTGAAACACACTATACGTAGAGTTCAAACACTTAATGTGCATCGCCTATTCCGAAAACAGTTAGTAACTTTAAAATTACTGATGAGTACCTATACTAAAACGATGAAAGGAGAACAATTTTTAATATTTGACAATAGAGCATCATAGGATCGAATTTTATTATTTTCGACCGAAAATAATTTAAAATTGATGGATCGATCAACTAATTGGTTGGTAAACGGAACTTTTAAAACGGTACCTTCACTTTTTTTATTAGTTATTCACTATTCATGTACTTATTAAACAGGGTGACCAAACAGTTAGTCCTACCATTTATGCATTATTAACCGATAAATCTCAATTAACATATACACGTTTTCTTAAATATTTATTAGAAATAAAACCATCTTTAAATCCTACATCGGTGACAATGGATTTTGAACATGCCTCAATAAATGCATTCAAAATCGTTTTTCAACATGCTGAACAATAAGATTGTTTTTTTTATTTTTCTATATGTATCTGGCGACAAGTTCAAAATGTTGGTCTAGTCGAAAATTATATTAATATTTCTAACTTTGCTATTCATATTTGTATCCAAGCTGCTTTGGCCTATGTTCCTCCTGATAACGTTATTAACGCATATGAAGTAATTTTAGAAATACAATTTTATGTTAAAAATGAAGAACTGTTAATTCCATTCTTGGATTATTTCGAGGAAAACTGGGTAGGAAAATCTTTAGGAGGAAGCCATCCTACTATTTGGAAATTAATTGATGGAATAAAGAAAGTTCAAAATTTAGAAGAATTGAAACGAGAGCAATTAAATGTTGGAGAACAACCACAGAAAAGAAAAGTACAAAGACTGTATTAAAAAAATGTATTCATTAATTTAAAATTATATTCCTAATGACAATAAGAACTTTCTAAAAGGTATAGCATATAATTTGTCACTAAATGCCTAATTATTTTATTTAAAATTATTATTATAACTAAATATTATTATTATTATAAATTAAGAAGTTTGATATTTTCTATATACCATATTTTTGCTATTATATATTTTCGCTCTTTTTTAAAATTCGCTGTTTTTATTTTCGCTATAATTAATTCGCGATTTTTACATTTGTCGTTATTGTTTCGCTATTTTGGCCTAGACCCGATGTATACTCGTATAACTATAATTTATTCTTGTACGATCAGTAATTATTGTTATTTTTAACTGTCACATTCCGTGATATCCCAATGCGAAATTAGGGTTTTTAAGTAATCCAAACACCATACAGTATAATTTACCGTTGTAAAAAAACCCACGTTTGATGGACGTATCATTTTCTGTTTAATAATACTATAATGTGATCGTCTAATAGCCGAAAGACTGTTTCCGCTTACATCATATTGGAGTGTTTTGCGACAGACGAGTCGATACGAAAAAATCGGGAACTTTCTTAACAGCAAATACTCTGACTTAACAGCTATAATTGTAATGTGCGAACAAAGGCAAATTAAAAAAAAAAAAAAATAAATAAATATAAAGATTTTAAATAATCGGGAAAAACATGTTTTATTCATGCATTATAATTGATAGAGTGTGACGCGCGGTGAACGTTACCACTATGTCCATCGATTACAGATGTCGAAGACAGTAAAAAAAATATAAAAATATACGAGATAATTAATATTGTTCAAACTGTAATTACAAACTATTAAACGATACCTTATAATATACTCAAACACGTTTGTTTAAAGGACCATTGATGCGTACTGAATTTTTGACAGTTCCAGCACATAATTATTTTGAACGCTTGGAGAAATAAAAACACAATGTATATCAGACTCACTTTTATTCGTTTATTTATTTTTTTTTTTTATTATTATTTTTTTTTTTGTGACTTATTACAGTTAATTAATTAACGTTGTAAAACTATAATCGTATTATTATACTTGCTTTTATTGTTATAGATTATGATTTTATGAGTGAAGTAAAAAATGTTTCGGTGTTACATGGGTATAATGTATAGTTATGAAATGTTTTGATTATTTGTACCTCAAGGTCTATATTTTACTTTGAAATAGAAGAATTCGAAAAGCTCTAATAACAAATTTTATGCTATTGAATATTAAAATGAATAAAGATATATATTATTTAAGAAAAACGAGATAGAAAAAATTTCAGCTGATTTTTTTAACCATTAATGAATTAAGCAAATTAATAGGGGAAAAATGATCACTTCTTGGTACATCCGGAATGATATGGGTAATAGCTGAACGTCAATCAACAAATTTTACCAATTGCATTCTTCTAGTCAAATACGATCGAAACCAGGATAAGAAAAGTTTCCCAATGAGAGATTTATAGAAACACATAAACATTTATAAAATACCAATAAAAGTTACATGATCTTTATGGTTAAGAACTATGAATAAAATTGATACAAAAATCCAACATCCAGGTCGAATCATACACTTTAATGCAATAGTACCTTATATTCGAACAGATTTACTACTATTTCTGAAAAACCTTAAAGAATAAATTTTTTCAAATTAATCACGAAAAATCACAAATTTGTTTTCACAATTAGGTCCTTCCGTACAAACAATTATTTTGACTTTCGGGTTAGTTAACTTTCACATATCTCACACGAATAGTTATAGCTATAAAACTTTTTCCGATCATATCCTAACTTTTAAACGATGTCCATATAATCAGAAAGTAGTTAACAAGAATGTATGAGTTCAGTTTTTCAAATTGTCAATATCATCCCAAATTCCTATCTATTTCTTTGGACTTTTAGAAGTTTGTAAGTATTATAATCGTTGAATGAAAACCAAATAGCCGATAAGTTTATAAGATTTACGGGTCATAAATTCAGATATAAATTGCTGTTATAATAAAGGTAGACCCTTTTCTCAGGCATCAAAATCCCTAATATTTATACACTTGCCTTCTACTACTATAAACTATTTCACAAAAACACATTAAATACTCGTATTTCCAATAACCCAAGAAATTGTTTTTATTATTTTATTATATTTCCCTCTCGAGTCTCGTGGTCATATTAGTCACTATCGAGTTCGATTCACGAATCACGATTGACTAAAAATTAAACCTACTTAATATTTTATTTTCAATGAATATGAGTAGAAAACGTATAAAAATGCATATATTGAAATAAATGAGTTGTTTGGTTTTTTTTTTTTAATTTAGAAGGCGTTGACGATGATATTTTACGAGAAAAATCAAAGTAATTAGTAAATATTTTTAGTGAAGTAAGAAATGAGAATAAAATTATAAAATGTAAAACAATAATGAAGTATTTTTTAAAAGATGAAAAATTATCTATGCAAAATTTTCTTCAAGCATAAATGTTAAGCGATTGATTTCTTACTGTGGAAATAGCTTTAAAACTTTTCGTATTTATACCATGTTCAAATGCTAACGGAGAAAGATCCTTCTCAGTTTTAAAAATAGTCAAGAACTACCAGAGAACGCAATTATTTAATAAAAATATATCATCGTCGGCTCTAATGTCTATTGGAAATATTGTCTTAGAAAGTATAGATTGGAATGATATTATTAAAGAGTTTGCTGCACAGAAAGCTAGAAAATAGTTGTTGATTTTTTATATTTAATAAATTCGTATTCAAATATTTATTTTTAGTATCTACTAAGGCCTATACATTTAAAAACTAAAGATATTACAATATGTTTATAAATATATATATTAATTAAACAATCTTATCATGTTGTTATCTGTTGTGTATACATATATATTGGTTTGTGGAGAGGGGTTCAAGGGTGGAATTTTAAAATTTGCCCCATACAGAAAATTTGTTAGCCCGTCATTGTACACCCCTTCAATAAAGCCGTCTAGCTCTGTAATCTAATATCTTTATTACTTATTTTATAAATTAATACTGATTGTATATATTCTTGTTTTATATTTAATAAAAAAAAAAAAAGTAATGTTAGGCAAGTTTTCTATATTATCACGCATGATTAAGAAATTGGGTATGGTTATGGTGTTAGGAACACAATCTGCTTACCTCTTTGGATTGGCCTTTTGTTTAGCATGTGTTAACATATGATAACGTGCCACGTTTGGAGTATATCTGGTAATGTTCAGGTCGTGAGCTTTTACTCGAGATGCCATATCATCATCTTCACCTCCCCATCCCCAAAACATGTTACTAAATCCGTTGACCAACTGGAAATGATTGCGGCTCATGCCTATCACCCCACCGAATAAATCCACGTACGGCAGTCTAAAAAAACAGTCAAAATTAACACATTTAATTGCATATTTAATATTTGCTTTGAAAGACTAATAAAGCGAGTAACCTACAAAAAAAAAAAAAAAACTACACGTGAAACTACCAAATGATAACGAGGACCGAGTCAATAGTAATAAAAATTACTGGTCGGTAATTATAATAAAGTAATTGATAATATTTTATCGTAAAACTGTGACAACAATATTGGTCTGAAACGTCAATGATATTTCAGACATTCAGTACTAGTAAAAGGAAATATATTTACATCAATCAATGAACGACTTAACTAATGCTTATGAGAAATCTTAAGTTAATTTGTTTAAGTTGTAATCCTATAGATTTTAATAAATATATTTTATTTGAATTAATATTTTATTTTCAATCAATATCAATATTCCAGAAAGTTCATCTATTTTCTTCAAACTATTTACATATGACACTATGAAAAAATAAAATATATACAATGTTTATTTTTGTTTAATTTAGGATATTCAATAAATATAAATTTAATTATAATAACTATTACTATACGAAAATGAATAATGTTTTTTATTTGATATAGGTTGGAAAGAATATAGAATTATTAATGTATAATGGTATAGTTTGGAATCGTTATTTTTTTTGAAATATACTTAAAATTTTATATTTTTATTCATGGCATAATATAATAATGCTAATAATAATAATAATAATAATAATAATTTGTGATTGAAAAGTCGGTAAAAAAGTGTAAGCTTTTAGTAATAATAATAAATAGTACAGTGATTATGGACAGCAATATTTTTAAATCGAGTTTTAAAAATAATACAAAATTCATTGTTGTTTATGACAGTAAAAAGCATAATAAATAGTATTAAAGAATTAAAATTATTTTAACAATTCATGGTTACCATGGGAATAATTATTCAAACCACAAAGCCATTTATAGTACACAATTTGAATATGCTTAACAATACGTCAATATGCGCAAAACATCTTGAACGCTATTGTACTTCTTGTATTATGTTTCTCTACAAAACTTTTATATTACTGTTGTTATCTAAATATTTTTTAAAATATAAGTTTCTGGCTTTTTTTATATTGAATAAACAATTAGCGAAATTAAACACAACTTGACCAACGTACTTCGTCCATGTTGTAAACTTTATTGATACATAGGCAAATAAAAATAAAATATACTAAGCATTTTTTTTTTTTACATTCGTACATATGTATATATTTACATCTGTGTTATAGATTACTTATTTAAAACTATAATACTCATATATTGTCAAACAAATTAATTGACCTTTAGTTTATAAAATGGTCTATTAAAATACAGTTACTTATGTTATTCATTAATTTTTGTTAATTTTAATACAAATATTATGTACAAATTACTATTCATACATAGCTAGTACACATGTAGTTCATAATAATATAGGTTTTAAAAATCATAGAAAATCATTAAAAAATAATAAAAAAATGTTCTTGTGTATTATATAAAATAATTGTTGACATAATTATTATACTCGCTAGTTATAGCTTGCAAAAAGGGAAAGGTATATTACAGCTAATCATTGAAAATTAAGATATTTTCGTTAGGTAATCTTACATTCCATTTAAAAATAAAAAAAAATATACATATATAAAATTAAAAATATATTCCATTGAAATTGAAATATTAAACATTGTAGTAGAATCTGTTGGAATGTTTTTCCATGGTTTATGTCTATGGCTAGTGTCTTTAATTATTTTTCGCATTAAATAGCCGAGGTTAAGCTTTTTTACTAACCTAAATGGATTTAATATATATATTTTTATTTTTTTTATAGTAATTATATACCTATGTTTTGGCAAACTGTCCCTCGGCACGTGTATAATTTTATACAGAACCTTTTTCCAACCATACAATTTATTTATTATTAAAGGACCCTCCAACAAATTTGATGTGGTATACATTTTATAAATATGAAATTATTTTTGTGAGTTTGTTTCAAAAAATTTAGAATGAAAATTATTTGTTAATCTAAATATTAGATTCTAAACAATGTGGCTTATATTTTAGGTATCATAATTACCTGTAGTTAAACTTGTCGATAGCTACTGACATATGTCTCGGCTGATCGGGACAACTGTAAATGTTTCTATCGTTTTCTGGTATAAGATCTACGTCGTGGAAAAAGAAACAGTCGAAATCACGTAACTTTAACGCTTCGTTAAATCCGACGTTCATTAACATAGCTCGGTTAAATAGACCATCGTCTGTTGAATTATTAATAAATTAAATATATGTTCATGTATACAATGTATATTTAAAATATTTAACGAGCGAATTCAACGAAAAAAAAAAAACAATAATAATAATAATTATAAAATAGTTAACATTTCATCAACGTACGAGTACGATCATTGGCTTACCAAATTGTTCTACAATGAAAATACTGTAGTCCAATTGTTGTTTGGTTAAAAACGGATGCATGTTAAGAAGAAAAGTGCAGAGGTTCGACAGTCGGTCTCGATAAGGCACTATAATTGCGATTTTGTATCTGGCTCGGCAGTCTAAAGGTTCTTGATGACCGCCTTCGAGAAGTCTAAGCCAGGATAATTGTTGTGCTACTTCTTCCAGCGTTTCCTGAGCAGGTACCAGTAAGCGCATTGTTCCGTCTGTAGAAAAAGTAAACGAATCTGTATATTTAAAATAGATGTACGAGGATAATAATATATGTCGATTACATGTTTCCGATGAACATGAAATCAACGAGATATTGTATAGTGTACCCCAAAAAAAAAAAAAAAAAGGATAAAACTTAATTAATTGAGTGTAGCACAACATAAATGCTTCCAGGTAAACACCTATTCAGTGGGTAGTACAATACGAGTATATTATAAAAGATAGCAAATGCTATAGTACGCAAGTTTCCCAAGGGATAAATAATTGTACCATTGTATTTTTTTTTTTTTTTTTTTGAGAGAAAGAAAAAAAATATATCCGGTCAAAACATCTTACCATGGCGTTTCAAACAATATTATATACCTATCAAAAGGATTTTGATTGAAATGGTCTGTCAACAATTATTTTCAGAAATTGTTTTTTGGTAGCCTTTCCCATTTCCAGTACACATTTTAATTTTATTTTCACCCTTGTCAATATAAATTTCAAACGGTCGGATTTCTTTCGCATCACTGCATCACATAATTTTTGTTGGTTTCATTATAATATATTTTAGGTTAACTGTTATTTTTTTTACCTGTAATTCTGTACCTACACAGATAAAGTCACGGGTCAATACATTTGTTTTATTAAAACTGTTTCAAATACATATTAATCACATGTAATGAATTACGTTATTTTATTAATATTATTTTATTACATAAACATACTAAATAATTTATCCCAATAGGTTTTAATGATTTTAATAATATAATTTTATCATAGGTTGGAAATTTTTTAAATTAAATTACTTTTAATTAATGAAATTATAATAAGTATAATACCTAATAACCATACCTAATAGCAAATATTCAATCGAATAAATTGAAAAGTAAGTTATGGGCGAACTAAATATATATTATATTTTAATTAATTACGAAACTTTCTTCTTTTTTATGAAGTTTTAAGTCTACAAAACGTTACTAAACTACCAAAAACCATTTCATCAGTAATCTAATAATTTCAATAATATCACCATATGATTTGGGAGAATACTCGTATAATTGTGACCATTTTTATTTTAGGTATAAATTAGTCATAATCAATCAATTATATTTATAAACAAATAACGAAAACCTATTCGCTTTGTTATTTTAGTTATGTATAGTGATGGGAAAATTCTATCGAATTACTTTTTAAGGATATTCAAATTACTTAATGACTGAATTCAGCTCAAATAAAACAATTCGAAGATATTATAAATGTAAACATATGCAAAGCATAAACAAAATAAATCAAAACATTAAAGTTTTGCATTATTTAATGGATATATTTTTAACGTCAAGAGTATTAAAAAGTGTTTTAATAATCAGAAATGTAATTTTATTTTTAAATCTACATAGAAAAATTACACTATTTTATTTAAATACATGATATAAAATGTACATATATTTTGCATTTTATAACAGATTAATCGCCTATAAAAAAAAAATGAATTATAGTACTTAAAAATAATTTGAATACATTCAGAATACATAAATGTGCGTTCAATATACTACATCCAAGTATACATCATTGAAAATAAATTTAACAATTTCTTATCTACATAAATGATAAATAATTTTAATTTACTTAAAAATTAATTTAATCTAATTTCTGTATAATATTTATGTATACACTTTGTTACCATTCGAATTAGAAAATAATAATTATGAATAAATAAAATAAAACTTATAATATAAGAACAATTAAGAATTATACTGATTAAAAAATAAATATACTGGTAATATTTAACTATGTTTATTTGTTTTAAATTTAAATTCTAGATTTATAACGGACAAATTGTGATTTAAACACTTAAAATTAAGAAACTCTTTTTTTTTTTTGTACATTTAACCTAAAAATGAGTACACATTTTCGTAGTACTTATAGGCATATATTTAGATTTAGCTTAAACTACAAACAGTTCTTTCAAAGATATAAGTTGGTAAATTAAAATTTAAAAATTAAAAAGAACCAAACTGGAAAATATTTTCAGCTATTCAGTTATTTTTGTTTAACTTCAGAAATAAGCTTGAATTTTTAAGCCAAGTAAATTGTTCGTTTAATCGTTGTGTGTGTATATATATATATTTACCAAACATATTCTCAACGTCGTTCGAGGTTATAAAATCATTATTAAAAATGTATTATTTTTTTTAGCCATTTAGTTTTAGTTTCATAATGTCAAAATAAATATAGATAATATCATTAATTTGGATTTTATGCTTAAATTTAAAAAAAAATATAATTATATGTTCATTAATAATAATTATTAAACTTATTAAATATCTATTATAATTCTGAATAAATCACATAAACTATTTGATATTAAATCATTATATTATTATATTATTACATTTTAAAATCTATAAAAATAAAATCATGTTATTTATGAATCCTGAAATTTGAAAATAAAAATGTGACTAATAGTAAAATTTATTTAAAATAATATTTTTTTGTAATTGGAATACATCTTAAAAATTTTAAAAGTATCAGAATTGAAATGTAATCAGTAACCATGTAATAACCAGTGTATTTAATGGATATTTTACTGCATTTAAAACGTTTTCAAACAATTTTAAGCTGCCAGCGAAAAATAGTTAATCTCATTATACTGTTGTGATAAGTTTTATAATAACTTACAATTATAAGTCAATGAAAAATATATCAATTTGAAAATCCACGATAATCTTTCAAGTATATTTTCTTATCTTTTTTTATTTCAGTAAAAGGAGTTATTTTTAACGCTTAAGATTTTTTTTCTTACACATATTTTAATTTTTTCCTAGGTATTATTTTATTTTTATTTAAATTAAATAATTTGAAAGCGTCTTTAATTAACATTATTTAATAATAATCGAACTATGATCATAATAATTTTTTTAGTTACCAATATCATTGCTCATTGGTTTCAAAACTAAGGTTACAGTGAAACGTTCTAATGCGGGATGTGAAAACAAAATTACATTTTTGTATTTTATGCACTTTTTGGAATAATGTGTGTATACTACTACTTATTCCGAATTTCCGACCGGATAATATCGTATTTTAAATTGTTGTTCATGTGTATGTATGACTATATCAGTATATGTCGCGTAGTACGACGCACATGATAAAATATGAGTGCAAACACTACAAAGTTGATAAGTTGATAAGATAAGAACTTTTGCCCAGATACTTTGTATACAGATAACATGAAAACAACATGTAATATAACATCAGATAATTCGAGTACTTAGGGACCAACACAAAGTGAGTCGTGTAACCGAGTGAATCTTATTGGTTAAGTGGGGGGAAAAATAAAACAAACATTTGAACTAATTACTAACTTTATTAACCATTCAAGATTTCTTGTGTTGTTTTTATAATTTTTTTTCCTGTATAGTCAATAGATAAAGTTTTACTTCCTTTAAAACAACGAGCAGTTTCTTTTTTTCTTCCATTATACTGGCATAACACGTCAGCGTCATTCGTCCTGAGCAGGTTTTTGTTCCCTTTGTACTATCATTATTAAAAACGTAAATGTGATCAGGTATTGTTCTGAAGTACAGATTAGTTTCATCGGTATTGAAAATATCAGAGGATGAATATTTGGCTATGAATGAAGGCTATGTTATAGGTACATACGAGCACATAGTGTGCGGCACGATTAGAAACTAGTTATAAACAATAACTAATAAAAAAGTTAATTTTCTACGATTTTTCTTACGAAATTTGAATTTTAGTACCAAATTTTATTAATAATGTATTTGAATATTACTGTTTAAGACAGTGTTGGTCTGGCCCACTTGGGTACCCGAAAATCGTCGAGGGCCATGAGATTTATTCTTAAGATAGGGATCCAAACAAGGGTGGTTCCACAATCAGAGAACTGTGGATCAGGCAATTTCAAGAGGCCACTTGCGTATTAGAGTTGAAAGTGGTTTATACATTTATTCCTTGTAACAAAAAAACAATATGATCATATAATATTTGTTTTTTAAGTTTATTCATAATTGTCATTGTTAAATGTTTATCTTATTTTATGGAATCTTATATGTGGATAGAGATGTTTTATTTTACTATGCAATTAAAGTATAAAATATAATAAATCAAATATATAAGTGCACCTGAATATTGGATAACACCACAGCATTGAAAAATTATGATCCAGACAACAGGCGGAGATGACATATACAAACGTACTTGATTTTAAGTTACTCGCGCTAAGATGCTAATATGTTAACTGATGTTCTAGACGCGTCAAGATTGACCGTTGACTTTATGAACTGTCACTTCCTCTATCATGCAATAATGTATTCATATAACCAATTCAGCTAAAAACGGACAAGACTTGCATAAAGGAGCCGTAACAATATATAATTTTAATTGTTACGTATATAAATGTTTTTGTATATCATAATGTAATAAAAGCTTGCAATTTTAAAAGAGATTATAATAAAATGAAAATATATTCGTAAAATGAAAAATATTTTCTACTAGAATCATGATTAACAATCTCGAAATTAGAACATTAAAATATTTAACATGAATATAATGATCTGTAAATCATTCGATTACTATCATAGAGTGTTTTGGTTTTACTCAACACATATGTATTTTGTTTTTATTGTATTAATTATTGCTATAAATAGTTACGTATTTGTTCTATTCATAATAGTATAAAAATAATGCATTCCAACTGCATTGTTAAAGTAATAATAATTGAAAATTAACCACCCATGAAAGTTCTAAGTATTTAATCATTATTATAAATGAATGAGTGTAATTAACGGTAACTTTGTTTTTGGAAAATCTGTGTCTTTGATAGAACGGTTGTAGCAAATGATACATAATAAATGGTTATTAATATATACCATTTATTCGAGTCGGAAGACCTGTACACGCAAATCAATAAATCACGTTCCAGTTGTTTGGACATTTACATTTGAAAATTATGCAAAATACAGATAACACATTAGCGAAACTTCACCAAAATATGTAACGTACTATAATGGAATCGTATTTATGGTTCTCGAAAACGAAGCTATACACGCACGACCGTGGTTAATAATAACGTATACTGTTGACTTCAATTTTTTTTTCCGAAGATAAATTTTACAGACATATTTTACGGCACTTTTGGCACTGTTTTATGGAAAGTTTAAATTTTACCGTACCTAAAATACATTGAGTTCAGGACCATGGGATCTGGTATGTGTCTGGAGTTTTACGAAAAGTTCAATAAATGCACGTTCGTAAATCAAAAACGACAAACGGTAAAATATACGCGACATAATGTGTCACGTTTTAAAAAATTATCATCAAACAAATCTATTTTTAACACGGACCTGTCGTGTGTGCACAGTTCGATAGAACATATTTTGTTTCGCGAATGCGCGCGCGCGTGTGACATCTGTGATAATAATCCTTCGAAACCACACAATTATATAGCATGCAACATCACCATAATAAATTATATTGTCACTGTCAACAACATAACATTAATGTTTTAAACTTACTAAACCATAACCAAAATGTTATAGAACACCAATTGTGTGAAACAGCAGGCACTTGCGGATTTAAGGTACAACAACTTATTAGACTCAAAATGACCTGGAACCATTGCCGGGCTGGTTTGTGCTTGGGGGCATCTGGTAAAAAATATATAATGGGCCCCCAAACAAAATAATATTGGAGTGAGATTCGATAAATACATACTAAAAATGCTTTTTCTCGTTACGCTCGAACTCTACTATAAGTATTATTTTTGTTTTTATATTTTTCCAAATCCAATATTAACGAATTATCATTGTGTTCGTGTATGTGACAGTTAACAACACGTATCTCAGTTTTTCAAAGTATTTATAATTGTTCGATTTTGATCAAAAGAACAAAAATGTATAAGTTATAGCGGTTATACATATCTAGTTTTATTAAATCACGTCAACAATATGTCAAGATTAAGACAACAATAACATTATTGTAAGAAAATAATTACTATGATTTTTCATGTTAGCGTAGTTGCTTTGATTCCAGGGGCGCGGATTTAGGAGAAGTTTAGGAGATCAGCTGATCCGCAATTAATATTTGTTGACAATATTAACACCCTGAGGACTTTTTATAGTCATTAAGTGTGCTGACTGTAAGTTGAAGTTATAACTAAACTGACAAATGCTCCAGTTACCCCCCCTCCCCCACCCCCAAATTACGCCACTGGTTTAAGTAATAAACATCAATGCATTGCTGGTTTGGTAATTATATATATTACGAGATTGACGAACCCTCGGAGTCCCACAACAGGACTATAAATATTAATCGGTCATCTTCAGAGTACCTACTTCAGAAATAGTTTAGCCGTAGGGATTCAACTAGATTACTCTATCGGCGGACATTCGCTATTGTTATCGAACACCGAATACTCATGTTACAATGATGCATTTTATTACAATTCAGGAAATTAACTAGAATACGTATTTTAGAATTATAAGTATTCACTAAGTTTTAGTCATACTATGGTAATGATTTATAACGAAAAGTTGAGTATCGTATACATAATAATAACATAATATATAAATCGACTTGAGTGTATGAACAAAATTTTATAAATATTTTATAAAAGACATTTATTATTTAATAATTTAATTTTATATTTAGGTTGATCATTGACAAGATATGATAAGAAATGTGGATAATAAGTAAAGATTCGAGAGTTGATATTCTTATAATATTTTCTTTAAAGGGTTAAAATTCTTATGTTTTCATTGAAATCTAGATCATATCTCATTCATTTTACTTTTTTACTTTATATAAAATTTAAAAAAATGAAATTGTATAAAACAATTTTTTTTTTAAGTAATTTAAAATTCAAAGTTGAGTTAAAATTACGTATAATAAAAACGAATAAAACAAAAAAATTATAAAAGAATTTATGAGTCTTATAAATTTTAAAAATAGATATAAATTAATAAATAGATAGGTAATATTTTCGTGAGGGGCAGTGGATGTGTTAATATTTGAAAGCCCCAATAATAAAATCCTGTACTTATGTACAAAAATAATGTTTGAATAAACTGAATTTAGTATAGTATAACGATAATTTGTAATTTAATATACACAGATTTTTGTTAACAGATTAAAAATCAAATAATTTTTAGAACGACGCATTTATTGTATCTCCAACCATTCTTCAAATATATTTCACTTTAATCATCAGCAATCTATTTCACCAAATAAATTAAATATTTTACATTTTATTATTATTTTTTTTTTTTTTTTTTTAATAATGAGTTCATTAAAAATGTTAATGGAACAATAATTATGGTCAATATTGATTTCTATAATAAAGGTTAAACCATTATTTTTTTTTTTGTTTTATGCCATAATTTTTTAATTTAATTCGAAAACCTCAAACTACCCTCTCTGGTATTTTTTTTAACCCTCTTGTGGTATGAGAAATGGGTGAGTTATCATTAAATAGTGTATAACCAAAGTTTTCTTTTTTATACGAATAGTGACGGAAATAAACGGGTGGGAGTAAAACATTTGAAAGTCAAAAAACAAAGACCACTTTTTGTTGTATGTTATGGTAACTTATGATAACTAGAGAAAAACGTTTTTACCTATTATTAAATATTAAAGTTACCTACCAATTTTCTATTTAAATTAAATTAGTGGCATTCGGAGGAAATAACCATTTATAACTAGTATATATTAGCTATTGTCAAATATTTTAAATCAAACGGTACAAAATATTTATTATTTGTTTTAATAGAAAGAATTTCCGTGACATAACAAAGGTAAAATAATAATTTAAGTATTATTTTATTAAAACAATATTATTCATACACCAATATTTATATTCATCAATGTGTCAAGGAGTATGATGATTTAACTAACGAAAAATATTTTTACTGTCATTATTCTAAATTTTAGACGGTAATCAACGTGTTTAACCAGAAATTCCCAACTATTCACAATTTTGTTGGTTATTATCAATAATTTAAATCAAATAATGAATTCACAAATTTATAAACATTTACTAACCTTACTGTAACATATAAACCAGTGATGGGAATTATTCGAGTATTCGAATATCAATATTCGAAGCTACAATACAATACGTAACGAAAATTATTCGTTTAAGTTTTTATGCAACATAAAACGTTTAATAATAATAGGTATTGTAGCATCGAATAATGATATTCGAATATACATTACATCTCTAATATAAACTTAAAAAATGTGGATTTGATAAACTGCTAATGTTTCTCATAACATTTAATGTAATTTAAGTTGGCGAATGTAGTTAAAACAGTTAAATTAAATTATAAATGCAATATTAAAGTACGGAAAAAAATTTTATAATAACATTTTCATTTTCCAACACACAGCTATTAAAATTATTATAATAAATACAGTAAATCTTAATTCAAAGTTTACGTTCTTCAAACATTTATTTTGTCAAACGATAACTGACATTTTTATATTTATGTTATACATATATAATTTATATAAATAATATTTATTATATATATATTTTTATATAAAATATGATATTTAAATGTATTATTCAGTTAATCTTGTTATTAATTATTTTTAATAGGAACTATAATAATTATAGTTTAAATTATTTAAATTATTTATTTGTGAATTTAAACAAAATAAAAATATATCAAATTTTAGCCCAAAATATAATTTTGTATATATTATAATATTTATTTTAGGGTTTGTAGAGTTATATTTTATTGATTTATAAGAAAATAAGCTAATAACTTTGTGCTTTTATTGTTTCCATATTTTCGTTAATTAAATTGGGTTTTTCAATTTATTTTTTCTTCTCTGTAGGGCTCTACGGACAAAATCAAAAAATTATTCATTTAAAAGTAACATCTGTGACCAGTTTCCACTTTATAAAGTTGCTTGTGAAACTTTTGGTGCATATTTTTATGAAAAATGTATCAAAAAATAAATAAATAATGTAGCATTGTAAATCCACTATACGCATACACGTATGAAGTACACTTCGTTTCACTTAGAATCTGAAATTTAAATTAAGTTAGGTTGAACTCTTCAAAGCAATACATTTCTTGCGTTTAATGGATCACCGCGGTACCTTTTGGGAAATAAATTGTAAGTTTTTGTATCTCGCTGGTGGCTTGTAACAACTGATAATATGAGTGATATGTGTACCACTTTATTTAATTTCAAATATTCATATGACCTATACATTAAACCTGTAAATATTATTTATTGTCTTGGCATTGATGCCAATATATATTCGACAATTTATATTCGATCATGCACTCTAATGACAACTAACTCTTTTTATTATTGAAAGCAGATATCAAATTTATAACCATAGCATATCAAATAGTAAAGATATGATTTAAATAATATTATTTATGTGCATTATTTTAACATACAAGTGTTTAATCGATATCGTTAGTTGTTGTACTATTGTAAACAAAATAATATCAAAAAAATGGCTAAAATCGTTAGAAATTACAAATACACTGCAACATAAGACACTACTACTACGTCTATGCGTTTCAGAGAAGTGTACACGAGTACGTAGTAAAATGATAAAAACCGTTCAACATTATTAGTTATCACTAGACCGCGGATTATATACAGTGAACATACTCTATTACATGCATGCAAATATGAATCATAAAATACAAAAATATGCATAGACTATGTTAAAATATGCGCTAAAAATTAAATTTAAAAAAATACCGAAAAATTATGATGATGAATTATAATAAATAATTATTATATATCATTTATGTATATTAAATATACATATAAATATAGAGAAATATAGTTCTAAATAAATTTTATTTAGAACTATATTTCTCGTAGCAGTATATCACTAATGTTGCTCCAAGTGGTCCATTGTAGAACTATGACGCTTGTAATCCAAAATAAAATTTAAATGGAGAAAATGACCGTTTAACATCACAGGACAGTATTTAAATGTAGAAGTCATGTTACTCGTTATTATGTCGGGAAGTACAGTAATAGTGCCATTAATGTAAGTATCGATCATACTTAACGAATCATTGGCAGGCTTTTTATTCAGTAATCGAGTAATCTTTGTTCTGATTTTTTCTGAAAATACGTCAGGCAGTCCAGCTGCTGTTGACAATAATTCCTCCATAACTTTTAACGAACTGTGTTGTAGCAAATTTCTTGCTCCTAGCCTTGTAGTTAGTTTTAGTATTTTAGAAAAATATGTATAAACCAGATTTAAATCGTGTTGAATTGACGGGGTTTCAAATCCTTCCTTGGTATCACGGATTGGTAAGGCATCAGAACTTTTAAATAGTTTAGTTACCAATTAGACTAATAAGAAAAAAAAAGACTAGACTCAAGTTTTTCTAGTCTGAAGACTAGACTCGATACATTATTTATAAATAACGGCAGCAGTAGAAACTCGTCCAGTCAATTAGTTTGGTCGGTATGGATTATATGTTTATATATATATATATAAATAAAAAAAAAAAAAAAATAAAAAAATATATATATGTAGTATGTGTTTTAACACATTCAATCACTGTGTTTTTTGTTGAAAATTAATAACAATATGCCATTTACATCATGAATCAATGAGATATGCATACTTAGTAAAAAAAGGCGATTATATGCAATTGCATATGCAGATATGCAAATGCATATAATCCGCGGTCTAGTTATCACATTTACAATAGTATCTCCATTGTCTGAATATTTATTTGTTTATTGTGATTTAACCATCATTATTACTGAGAGCGTTCGGTAATCTAAAAATATTTAATCGGCCATTAATAATATATTTATTGACACGCGTTTGAAATAATAATTACAGCAGTAAATTAGCGGTCACGTGATTAATTGATCGTCAGTCGGGGTTAGACATTTTTTTTGTCGATACAAATCGATGAATTATAAATAATTATGTTTCCTGTCGAGTAAGTGAGCATGCAGGCAAATATGATGTTTAAGTGTTTTTAAACATATATTTTAACAGCATTCGAATTATTAACGGTGATGTGTTTCAGTACTTTAAATTATACATATATATAATCCGTATGCAGTTGCTTATAACTGACTATACTACATATAAAGTTACTAATTTTAGCTGATAACTATGGTATCTGGTAAACTTCTAACAAGTGATCAGACAATATACGTTGAAATTTCATGATCGAAAAGTAGTAAAAATTTTTTTTTATTTTTTCTATTAAAGTAAAACTATAGGTTTTAGTTGCTTAAAACCAAAGTTGAGAAAAAACAAATCAAAATAATGAATAAAGAATGAATGCATGAATAAATGATTGTATTGTGAATAAAGAATAATATTTTATTTTAAATAATTTTATTTATGAATAAAAAATAAAAATTATTCTGAATATTTTAACTTATGAATAAATGAATTAAGCAAATTGCGAATAATATTCAAAGAAAAAATGAAAGTAATAAAAAAATAAAATAAGAAGAACAAATGACATGTCGATAGCGAGTGTTAAACCTGTTAGATTAGCCTCTTATCTAAAACAGTTTAAATTATTACTTTTTTATGATATTTTCGATAGCAGATAATCAAGCTTTATCGTAAGAATTTTTTCCAACTGCACAAATAAAATGTAAGTTACAAAGAAGTTTCGCCCCACACTTTCCACGTTCGTTTTATTGATTTTGATGAAACAGATAATGAATCCAACGACGTGGAAGTAGCCAACATCGGTTTCACTAACTTAATATTCAAACAAGTCGTCATGTTTATAATTTATTTATTTTTACTGATATTACATGAACGGTCAAATCATCTTTTATAATAATAAAGTGCACATGTTCGTTAATTCTACAGCACATTTTATTGTTTCTAATGCACAGTTAGTGTCATACTGCATCTTACAATAAAGCCTGAAGATAATGTTGGACGTCGACGTACTCGTATATGTTTAATCCATAATAATTGATAAACTGTTCATTTGGATATTCTTAGTTCATAGTCCACCGGTTGCTGAGCGTAGCGAATGTTTGAGTCATGTTCAATCAGAGATACAATTATTACGTCATGTATTATTATACCCATGTTAGGACGACGTCATTTAAAGTGCACGATTATATTTTAATCACTGGCCACTTCGTTATTGATGAGTCACATCAACTTTAGCATCATCTTAGTGGTTTAGTGAGTCAGCTGTCGGCCATTATATGTATTATATCTTATTATTATTATTGTAATTTATGTTATTTAATGTAAACAGTGTCATTAGATATTAATATAGCCACATAAATATATACAATTAAACTACATATATTTATCATTTATTGGTCGCAATCGCCCAATTTATGTGTGTATAATTATAATTTTTCGTTTTCAATAGTATCACACGTTCACTATATAGGTACATTTGTACATATTTTAAACCCCAAATCTCTAAATTCTACTACGATATGTGACTCCAGCGATTGCTTACAAAGGCCACGTATGATACAGATAAAAATACGAAACACAACAAATTCAATTTTCAATAAAGTTGAAATTTCTAGTTTTCTACGAATTATTTGAGATAAATACGATTTTATGGAATAATTAATGGCGAATAATTAAATAGGTAACGAATAACCGAATAGCGAATAAAATAATTTATAATAACCCGTAGAATATCTAATGAATAATCGTTAAAATAATTTTTTTTTTTTTAAACCTTTAGTAATAATTATGATGGTTCAACAGTTAAAATATTAAATTTGCACAGTCGTAAAAATTAAAATGGTGTAAGTATATATGGTGTAGTATAAGCTAGAATAATCAAACGAAAAATAAATAAATAAAGAATAATTTTTTATTCGACACATGCCCAATTCTGCTTATGACACTAAAGCCAATGGTGCTAACCAATTATATGGTATATTCATTCGGTTCTTCGAAGGGATGTCCATTTATAGATGAAATAAAAAAAAAGGTAATTCAATTACAGCTGTGTGGGCTGAAATAGATTCTGTTTATTTTAAAGGAAAATTAAGAATCATCCAAATTATAGTCTCCACATCCAACACACAACACTTATAGTGTAATGTCGACAAAAAAATTGGGAAGAAAAAAACGCAGTTCACCGAAAAATACGACGAACTTTTTCGAGGCTTTCTTCTTTTTAACACAATCATGTTATACACTACATAATTATTTTAAAACCTAAGTTGAGTTAGATATAGTCCAATATATAGTGATAATTTGAAAACGCGTATCTAAACGAATTTTTGAAAGACCACAAATCATAACAGCTTATTTTCTACAACAATAACAATACGAAAACACGAGATATCGCCATAAAAATGTATGAATCATCGTTATTATATTAAATTTATTATAATAGTGTCGAAAAGAGAGGTGGAATTCAAAATTATTTAACGTCATATGAGAAGAATTAAAACAATAATAATTTATAATGTTTAAAATTGAAACTAATGCTTTTGGACAGTGATTTTATTATAAAATGTTATAAGATAGTGAAAAAAAAAAAACTATTCGACTTTGATTGTTTTATATAATATTTAAATTCTGATTCTTATTTTTTTATTTAATATTACATTCGACAACTATACAAGGTACAATTGAAAAAATTTACAATATTGCAATACAGGTGGTGTTTTATAATTCGTTAAGTGTGTAACCAATTATATGAACTGAAATTTATCGATTTAATTATTTTATAATATTTTTTTTCAGTATATATTATTTCGGGTAAAATTACATTATTAATATTTTATAATAATTAATACAATTATAATAATTTTGTAAACTTTTTTGTTTCTCATAAATATTATTATTAATTAATTGGTGTACTTTTTTACCAAATAATTAATTAAACGCAATGATAAATATAGAATAAATATTTTAAAATGTACTGTGTATATACAGGCTATAATACCTTATACATATTATTTTTACGCAATAAAAATGTCAAAATGTTTTTTTCCCGCAACTCATAAAATCCTGTTTGGTAAATTAAGTTAACATTTTTACTGTATGAATTGTGAGTCTTACGTAATTGTGTAAAAGTTTTCAAAATGTATAACCAGCAATGTAAGTAAGGAAGGGGAAGTTCAACCTTTATATTTCGAAGGTTCATTTAAACCTCAAATAGTAAATATTTAATTATTAAAGGAATTTTTAATTTTGATGTAGGTACTGGAAAGAACAAAAGACCTTTTTTCAGTTACACATTAAAACAAATCATTGTAAAACTATACTTGTGTGGAATGTGTTGAGTGAAGATAAATATTTATAATACAATTTTATAAAAATTTATTTGGTAATAAAAAATATTTGTGATTCTCAAGATAAGTATCTACTATTATATTGGTTTAATAAAATAAGATAACCTAGTATTAAGTTATATTAATACGTACATTTTATTATCTTTGAAATCAAAAGTAGTGGCAGTATTAGAAAACTGTAATAAGTTATTTTTTCCTATGATAATAGCTTTTGAAAAATTTAGATACTGTCCCTATGTCTACGGTGAGTGCGGAACGTTATTTTACACTTGGAAGCATTAAAAGACATATTTAAAAAATACAATCGATCAATTGCGTTTGTGCTTGTACTTTTTAATATTTATAGAAACGTTACTAATGGAATCATTACAAATTGTGAATGAATTAGTATAATTTAGACAAAAATTAAATTTACTTACATAATATTTATAAGTAATTTTTCTTAATTGTGTGTAGTAAAATAAAAATAAAAATATTTAATTATTACATGCTGCATGATTTGTTCGAAATTTTTTTCACAAACACTAATTCATTCATTTTACAAATAATTGATAGTCATAACGTCCTCCCCACCCTTATAAATAATATCCACCTGTGCCTTTGTATATAAAGCTAATTGTGAAAAGAATCTATCTTTTACTGTCGCAGTATTGAACACTTCGGACATTTTATAAAAACCTATAAATACAGCGTGTAACACATTACACATCATAATATGTGCATAAGTCAGTAGTACTGTAGTTAATAAATATTAATATTGAATGAACTATATATGTTAGTAATCAAATTAATGTACTTATTGTGGCGCCAGGTGTATATTTAATAATCACTAGTTAGTCATAATTTATATGTAACTTTCAGCACTTAGTTTTTTTTTCACTAGCGATTAAAAAGGAAACACCTTTTGATTATTTTAAATTGTATAGATATTTTGAATACCTACCTAGATGCGCAACTTATAATAATATATTAACTATTTATAGGTTTTATTTAATTTAAAATTATTATTCTAACGTTTTATAAGATTGGGTATTAGTATGATTTTTGTTTGTTATTTCAATTTTTTTAAATCACTTTAAGATTGTTTAAGTAAACTGTATTATTTTTTTACCCTCACCAATTATATATTTTAACTTATATCTATAAACATATCAACTTACTTAAGTCAGGTGGAGTTTGAGGACATGGCGTGAGAGGTTGTTTTTCATTCGTTTGTTTAGTTTGAATGTTATTGTAAATCTATAAAAAAATTAAAATATAATTACAATAATAAAATTAATCATTTATTATTAGTTCAATAGTTTTTCGGTGAGATGGTGTACTAACTATCTACTATAGGAACGATTTACCATTGTTTTGGTAAATTGAATATCAAATAATATATAATGTTCGAGTATATTAAATTATTAACATTATTATAGCAACAAAATATCTAGGAGCTTAATTAGTAAAGCATGTTGTTTCTATCTTAATAAATACTTTAGTACACTTTAATATTAGTAATGTTTTATAATAAATCCATAGTTTTTAAGATTTAATACACTTGGGTTACAGAAAAAAGTCTGTTATTCCGAAAGTCAATTATTTTAGATATAATTTACTATTAGGATAACAAGTTAATTTATAACATAATATTCACTAGAATTACAATTTTTTTTTTTTTTATTGAAATTAATTTTTTAGTAACTAAAATTTGATTTTTTATTTATAATAATATATGTGTACTAATGAAATGTATTTGTTTGGATCAATTATGAATAAATTTGTTAAAACATAGTTTTTTATACGAAACATAAAATATACTTAAAAATTTTATACAAACATATTGTGAAGTTGTTGTGAAAATATAATACCAAGTTTAATTGAATAAAACCTTATATAATATTTACGAGTAAATTATAATTTCAACTTTGCTATCGATTAGTTAATATATAAAATAATCCCTCATTATCCGTGGAAGTTACGTTTCAGTCAAGTTGCGCGGATAACGAGACCATAAAGAAATATAAAAAAGGATGTTAAAATTTATTTGTTTATTTTTAAAATCACAATAACGTTTATATTAATTTTTTACAGTAATATTTTTATTTAATAAATAGGAGCACTTTCCATAACATTGCCTCGTATTGTTTCTTCAAATTTTTCTTTTTCTCGAACACCAGATTCGACTATTTTATATTTTCTACCAAATGACGATACGATAATAAAAATTATCTACAACAATTAATCTACTTAAATTATGCACAGTGCTCGTATATTATAGATAAAATATTATCGCATTAATATATTTTTTCACGGAGTAAACAACGGATAAATAAAACCACAGATAAAAAAAATTTACGGCTAACGAGGATCTCTGTATATATTAATCACATTACATAATTACTTTGATATACTACTTGGTGCAACGATATAGATTTAAAAAAAATTATGTTGAACATTGTACGTTTACAAATTTAGATGTAGTATGTATGAATGCAGTGCTTTCACTCATAAATTTAGATGAACTTAACTGAACTAGAGTTTTAAATTGTTAAGCTTTGTCAAGAAAATAGTAATTGATCGTTGAGTTCAACAAATCAAACAAACTAATTAGTTCTATAAAAGGAGTTCAAGTTTCAGAAGCAGCTATTTTTCCACATAAAGTGTTCCTTCAGCTATTATGTATGTATGTATTTCGTATTAAAATATTAAAATATAAAGAATATTATTAGATTTTTGGTATGATAAGATACAAACAATATAATGTAAATGAAGGCATTTAAAATATATCTTGCTGATAGCATGTTCCTTGGATGCTGGAAAATACCATTCTCAATTCTTGTAGACATAATCTAATCCGGTCATATCATTAAATCATGTCAAACGTTCATCTAGATTTATGTGTATGGTCTAAAGCGTAAAATGTAATGGTATAATTACATGTTGTTACGATGAAAAACGACCAGAAGATAACTATTGAAATATTAGAGACAGGGAACTTGAGTTTTATGTTGTAAGCAGCCCGATTCACGACTCGCGAAGTCTTGCAAAATTGATTAATAGGTGTAAAACATCATTGCATTAAACTGATGTAACAACTGTTGTAAAACAGTCAATCAAACATCAAGGTTTCAAAATGTTGATCCTTAGATTAGGACAGTCTCTTGTAACTCGAGGTTGTACTGGTTAGTAGCAGATTCGCAGACACATACTGCAGATGGTTTAGTCGATATCTAAAACTAGGCTATTGGAAACCCCAAGATGATAACGCTGACTGAAAGCGAACGTTACAGAGTTACGTGCATCAAAAGATAAATATCCGATTAGAGTGGTTATTATCTATCCATGTTCTTTGTATGTAGTTCATTATTTAATTATACTGAATAGTGTTATGGAAGTTTCAAGAGACCTTTTAAATTTACACTGTAGGTGCTTATTGAGGAAACTGATTCTAAACTTGTAGTATAAACAAACCTTTTTCATATCAGTGTTACAAAGACACTTTATACTCTGAAGTACCTACTAGTATATTAAATTGCCATTGATATCAAACAAGTTACACTGTATTCAGCGACTTAGGGTTTTCTTGTCACCATTGTAAATCACCATCGGATTTATTATTGGATTATTATTTGATTGTACCTCGGTCGTGTTATCGCGTACAACAATATGGTAACCATACAGATAATTTATTTGATATTTTAGATCATGAAAGTTACGTTGAACCTGGGCGCTAATAACAAAACCACAATGAAAAAAAAGTAATTATAATAAACTTGGAGACGAGGTAACGATAATAGCAATGACGCTGGATTCAGACGACGGAAGAAAAAATTCAATTCAGAGCACGTATTGATTTCGGAGTCGAACAGTGAATGTGAAGGAAAAACCTCATGTTTGTCGCATTACATTTGACACAATTGTTGTCAGTGTTGTTTCTGGCACAAAATGAGGTGGTCCTCGATGATGCTCGTGCTGTTTACGCTTCGGGGCAATCGTATAGTATTTAACAATGTTTATAACTTTACAGGAAATGGTACCAATTACGGAGTACCTATAAAATATTAATAATAACAACATGAGGAGTATAATTGCGATGAAAAATACAACCTTAATGGATACGTTTAGCAGCAGTCTTATTGGAAACATTGGCGAACCACACATTAGAATATTACTTATTACTTTATTAGTATTCGCTGAACGACATGTGGCAGCGGAGATTTGCTAGTGTTGGTTTGATAGTGTGCCCAGCAGTGCTGGGACTATTTGGATAAATTATCAAAAAGATAATCTAGATAACGTAGAAGTTATCTTTTATTTTTTATCTATATAAAGCCAAAATATTTTATCTTATAATTGTAATTATCTTTTGGTGATTTTTTTGTCGATAGATAACAGATATTAAATTAACATAGACCTTATACTATATATGGTATAAGGTATATGTAAATTAAGCAATCTGGAGGTTTTTTTTTAATTATAATTTATTTTTAGGTTTTGTTAAAAAGTTATCTCATTATTTTATTTACTCACTCTTGTCTACATTAGATTCATAATCATATTAATCATTGAATAATAATTGAAATTATATGAACTGTGACGGGGTAATAATAGCAATAATTTAATTAAAATTTATATGATTCATAATCGATAAAGATCTATGTTCTTCAATCGACTGTTGGAAAACTTACTAAAATTAAATAAAAAATTTAATCCGTTGAATCTGACAATCGAATTTTGTCAAATATTTTGCCACATATATGTGTAAATTATTTCCAATTATGTATAGTGTTAAGTACTAAAGTGTAAACTATTGTTTGCTTATTCTTATTTATTTATTAAAATTATTATTTCGAAGGAAAGAAAAAGTAGAAGATATAATAATTAGACGCATTAACATATAAGATTTACCAATTCACTTGTAAAAAAATAAAAATATTCTATCAAATCTTAAGACATAGATTTATTAAAAAAAAAAAAAAAAGCTTAGAATTAAATTTTTAATATTATTTTAATTAATAATAATATAATTCTAAATAATATTTTATCTTTTTATTTCACCTACATATAGATAACTGACATTTTGTCTTTTATCTTTATCTTAGATAAATCTTCGATCTTTATATTTATCTTTAATCTAAATCAAATTATTAGTTATCTTTCCCAACATTGGTGCTCAGTGAGATAACAGTGTTGTAAACTGTAGTATAAGCAAAGAGAAAAATATAGATCCGTATATGGGTATTTATACTAAATGCGCATACAACATTGCATTAAAAATTGAAATTATAGCGTTATTGTTTTCAACCATACTTTCTTAGCTCGCAACTTATATTACTATATTTAATAAAACGATTATATTTTTGTTTCAAATCATAAATTTGGTTTTTCCATTTTATTTTATTTCTAAAGAAAAAAACGTATTCAACTAAATGAATTAAACTTTAGTGAAATGATAGATTCAATGTTTATATATTGATTTTTCATTGTACTACATTTTTTTAATATTGATTATATTTTACGATTGTGTTTATGATGATCAGTAATTTAGAGAACCATAAACATGTTTGAATCTTTCATTTTCAACAATAATTATTGATAATGAATAATGGTAGTCGTACATATGAGTAAGTTTAATTATATCATACTGCTCTTGTAGTAATACAGGGTATATGACCACAGAAATGAGAAATTTTGAAAGTCATAGTGGTAAAGTCATAGTCATAAAGCCATACGGAGCTTGATGAAAAGTGATAGTGTTATTATTATATTCATATGAACCTGCCATTTAGTAATAATTGATCAGTGGTATAGTTATATATGATACATTGTAGTACATAAATGTTTGCTTAAGATAAGATTATTTACATATAGTAAAAGAGAATCGGATTTATAAGTAAACCGACAGAAATTATAATTTTAAAATCTGTATAGATTAATATTTAAACTTGAATTTTATTTACCATTTATAAATTGATAAGTATTGTTCACGCTACTAAAACAAACAAGATTTAATAGATATATATAACCTTTTATAATTTGTTGAGTGTGATAGGATTGGCTTTAATATCGCAATATTTACTGTATAAATGCATTACCTTAAAATTATAATTTTTGATTACAAGTGGACGACACTCAACTGATAATACAAAAAATAAAAATCGATATCGAAATAGGCTTATAGTTCTCACATACTTAAAGTCTTAAAAATTAATTATAAGTTTATCAAAGAAAAACTTAAAATAAAATATTAAATTTAAAATTCAAAACAATGAAAACTAATACTACTGAAAAATAAAATGTGTAGTATAAAAAATGACCTATTTAAACTACCATAGTGACAGTTTATAATTGATTTATAAAATTTCGAAGCATTTAAAGTAATACATACATATATATAAATACATATGCATTATAATGACAGAAAATATAAATATAACACATATATTTTTCGCTTAACTTCTCTTATAAAAGGTATAATGTATTATTTAAAAAAATACTCGATATATTTCGCTGAAAAAAAATTGAGTAGGTTATTATATTATATATCCGATCATTATATACAACTATTCTTGTGTAAGGTTTTAATATAATTTTCTATTACGTATCAGTCGTTTTAATTTACAACCCACTCAAATATAGAAAGCTGCTGATCGATCGTATTATTTGTGATGTCACGGTACACAAGAAATAACCTTAACTGTATAGTTTGAATATATAAGTATATCCTAAATAAACTTTAGACTTCGTCCAGAACATTGCTTCATTCAAAACATTGTTAGAGTATTGAACCGTTTTATGTGATACACGTTTTCTAACATTGATTTGTTGAGTTCATACTCTCAAAATATATAGGTATATTATAAAAAGGACAGTAATGCGAAAAAGTGGAATAATGTTATGCATGTATGTTCAAAGATATCTAGTCGTTTTCATTTTTAAACTTCCATTATTGGAGTAAATCAACGTGAATCGGTGACTACTCGAGAAGCCTGTAACAAAACATCTAAAATAAAATTCAACGACATCTTTACGATAAAATATTTTCCGTTTGAATGGACCAATAATTTACTAAAACTTTACGTCTACAGTGAACTACCATAATAAGCTTTTGTTTGGAAACAATTATATATTTAAATGGACCAGACTTATTATATTACACTTCTAAAATAAAATTGTTTTTATTTTAGAAGAAATATTAATAATAATAATAAGTAATGTTATATTTATAACTATATTAAATATAATAAGGAAATAAATTCATAAAATAATTCAGTGATTTAATTGAACAAATTAAAATATTTAAACATTTGTAATTACACAACTACTAGAAGTAAAACTTTTAATAACAAAGCAAATAATTTTTGTCTCACTTTATAATAATGTTAATAATATTATTGCAGAATACGAGTATTCGATTACAATTATAAGACATGGTTATTTTATTAAAATAAAAACAGAAAATCTGTGACTTAATTAGGTTTAACTAATTAAAGAATATACTGCTACCAAGTCTGCTGCCGAAAAAACTTGTACTTAATCTCAGACATACCTATATAATATTGATTGTTAAAGTATTGCAATTTTAGCAGAGTATTTATCTTTATATTTATTAAGATACTCTAGATAAAGAAAAAAACCGCTAAAAGCAGGACTTTTAACCGATTATTGATTTTAAACGAAAACAGGTAAAATCTGATATTTCGAGAACCGACCACCACATAAAAAAAACAACGATAATATAATACCGATAATCAATAGAATAATTCTTAATAATTTCTTAATAATTCATAATTATTATGAATTTATGAATGGTTTATTGGTTACCTTATGTTATCAAATTTGTTTTAATCTATTTAATCAAAGCAATGGTGGAAAGTGAAATGGAACTATACCTCTGGACTTCACTGAATATAGGGTACATGGATCTTGGAAAATTCTTAGACTACAAAATAATTGAAAATTTTATTATATTTAACAATAAATTCTCAAATAAAATGTAGTTAGTCCTGTTACAATCAATATTAAAGTAAAATAAAATTTCCACTATACGAATTTTGTTATATATAGTAATAAATTGAATTTCCTTTTTATTTTGTATGTTTATTAATATTCGTTTATTAATTTCATTTATGTTTTTATGAAAAATATTTACATTTAAAGAACAACATGACTTTATGTTTAGAATTTTCATATAAATTAGTTAAGGGCCCTTTTTCTATCAGCTATATTCCTGAACTTAAACCTATATTTCTTAACGGTTTTTATCTATTTTTAATATTTTATTTCCATAATTAAAATGACAGTAATATTTGAAACTGACTTTAGAATTGTTTCTAATGTCTAAATTCAATGCCTCCGAGCGTTGTTTATCTATTAAACCACATACGAGTATAGTCAGTATAAGAAACGGTCTCTATGATAATTATTATTGTTTAATATAATTGGTTGTCCATATTACAGTGTCCCAGAAATATCTGTTGTTAATATTATTATTAAAAAAGTTTTCGTGAATTTATTTGTATTTTAAATTCATATGATTCGATGCATTTGTGTAATGAATAGTATATTGTGTCTTTAAACAACCCGCAAGTTTGGCAGCTCACTTTTAAATAAAAATTGTTTTCCTCTATATTATATCATATTGTTATGACTATGACTGTTTAATCTTTAAAAGATATTTAGTCGTTAAATAAAATTCTGAATTTGGTTAGAAACACACGAACGTTATTTTACTACGCCATAATTTTAAACCCGTTTTGCTAGTTAAATATTAATTATTGTTAGTTTATAAAGTACCTACATTAAAACCAATAAAACACAACACAGGAGTATCGTGCCGTGAAATTAACCCGCGACACTTCTAAAACTGTCGCGTAAGTACACCTTGACTTAAAACCGTGGTAGAAATATTGTGCGATAAGAACTTCAATCCAAATTCATTAAAAGAAACGTAGAGACTACATACGTGGCATTACACAATCTGCGACCGATTATTATTTTATTTTTAATATTCATCCATTCGTAGTTTGTGTGTCAAGTATCATCAATAGTTAAGATACACAGTAGCTCATCAAATGCCGACCCGTGCTGAAAATAATTTTAAAAAATTCTCTAGATCTCTGCTGATACTTTTAATAATAAAATGAAATGCACCTTCGGCAGGACATATTCGGAATACTATGAAAGGATAAATCTACATGTATCTATTAATTTATCTTTTAATTTTTATAAAAAGTTACTTTTACCTAAAAAAATAATATTTTTTCCTGCCATTATGTTCGTTGTCTTATTGATACATGGACAAATACTCAATAGAAGTAAATATTTGTTGTAACACTATATATATTGAGTATATTATACTCGTATATATATTCATCATAAATATCGTAGTTATCGTAAAATAACGCACCGTAAATTAACGCTCGTGTGTTAGTCAAACACTGTTAGTATGGATTTATAACATGAAGTAGGTTTTTTTGTACTTTATAAGTGTCATGTGATAAAATAAAGCCTGTATGTTCCTTGTTTAATCAATCATTAATTGCACATTAGATACAAATAACGTGCATAGTTTTTAATTTATCAGTTTAAATTTATCTAATTATAATTTATTTTTGTTACGTTTACTGACCTTTTGATTTACATTCTGATAATTTAGTTTATTTGAACTTTTATTTCAAACGCTAAGAATCCAGTAATTGAAGTAAAATAAAAATAATTAATGAACTGATACTAATGTTATCGCATTTAGGTATACAAGAAATTAAATCGTTTACAATTTCTATATAAATAGGATGAAAATGAAAATTTGTCGAAAACTGGCTTTTAACTAGTATAGGGTAATAAAATATTATAAATAACGGTTTTTAAATGGTAACCGGTAGTACTCTGCATGGTCCGGTCTAGTACGGTTTTAACATATAAAAACTATTGAATCGTCATTTTGGTCCGGTTCAATAATTTTTAGGAGTAGTTCGGTCCAGTTATCAGATCAAATGCATTATTTTCAGTCCGGTCCGGTTTCAAATAAAAAAATGAAAATCAGTCCGGTCTGGTCTCAGTCCGGTTCCAATCATGGTACTTAAAATCTAAATACAGATATTGTTATGTAAACAAATAAAACGAAAAACCTACAACTTTAGATATATATTTATTTATACAGTTGGGTAGTCCACCCAGTGTAATACTAAACACATCATATGGTACGGTCTGGGCTAATACAGACTGACCCTTACGGACCGGTCTATAAACGGTTCAAAATGTTTTAAGATCGGACCAACAGTCCGATCCACGTTCTACTATATTAAATGTTATTTAATTACTGGTTCGGTCTGGTCTAAAAATTATATGAAGCCGTCGGTTCGATCCAATTTCGGTCTTTAATTAACGTTTAAGTGTGGTCCGGTCCGACTTTAGCCCCTTGGTAAAATTTGAAGTCCGGTCTGGTTCTTTAAATAACGGACCGTGTAGAGCACTAGTAACCGGTTAACATTATATTTTTTATACCACTAAAGTAACGGTTACCTCATAACGGTAATATAAAACGATAAAAATATAAGGTAACTGGTATTAAACATTTTTTGACCGATCACCTCATAATTCGGGATCGGTTTTGAGCCCTAGCTAAAAGAGTTGATTAGTATGATGCATTTCAATAAAACAATTAAATTTGCTTTTATTTTTATTAAATTAAATATCACACACCTTCGGGGCCTGAAATCAAATAAGAAAACGTCCACTATGAGTAAGTGCGTTCACAATAATAACACGCTCGAAATGTTTTAAAATAAAAATACTATCATATAATACAATATCTCTTGGAGTTAATACAAGTTACGTACATTCTAGCACACTCACTATCCGTATTTTTTATTGTTGCTATAATACTGTTTACTACTCACCATGGCCTCGATGCCGGAAACGTTGAGATGCATTATTGACACGGAGTTCGTTGAAGGGAGGTATTCTTGTGTCGTTGTGGTAATGAAACTGTCGATCCGACGTGGCTCGTTATAATAACTTACATATATGTACTGCACAAGTAAGTAAGCTATACCCAGTCCGAACAAAATTCCTCCGCGCGATGGTGGTAATATGGACATTATAGTTCAGCGAACATTAATAAGACCCAACGCAGTAGTATCGGGAAGCTAAAACAAAAATAAAATACAATTATTTCAATGATAACTATGCTGCGTATTCAAATTCTCTAATAAAATAATTCAACGAGCTATACATAAAATTAAAAAAAATCGTAGAAGATGGTCCTAAAATTGTTTTATTGAAATCGTTTTTAAAATTAATTATTACTTATTATTATTACTTATATTACTTATATTGTTACTTATATTATTACTTCTCTTATTCTTTTAAACTTGAAAATTATTTTCTAAAAATGTATGTAGAGGTGGATTATGTGGTCGATCCGGTATGGTTACGATGACGCACATGGTTTATCATATCAATCCGATACCATTCCTAAGATTTAAACACTAGGTATACAACTTACAAATTACCTTACAAATTAAAAACTAATACATGCGAAGAGGGTAAAGTGGTCAGGACGATAAACAATGATGGATGATGGACACACGACGACGACAAGACGGATTGTAAACAAAGCAGTTGGACGGATCTGACCTGACAACACGAAGCGACTGGATTCGTATAAGACGAATGATGAACAGATAGGTGACACAAAGATAATATGTTGAAAATATGGCTTACTGTGTACAATAATTTGGTAACTTTTATGTCTATTTTGTAGATACGTTACTGCAGTTTTGGTACAAAAATGTTAGTAAAAAGTAGTATAGCACGCGTTATGCCACGCCGGTGAAACAAATTACGGAGTATAATATTAATTAATAATGAGCAGTCTTCGTGACTCATTACACCAATAGCGAAGAAAATAATAGCATGTAGCAACCGATGACACTCCTGGGCCTTGGCCGAACATCGACCATAATGCAATAATTATTCATAAATTACGACAAAAGCAAATATGTTGGACATGAAATTTAAATGTTATAAAAATTATAATAGTGAAACAAATAATTTACTCAAAGCTGTATCAAAGACTGAAATTATCATTAAGTGATCAAACATAATCGTTTCTGTTAAATACACATGCAAATCTCAATCACATGATTATTTGTAATAATTATGATTTTACCAGTCTTGAACATATTATGACATAAGCATAAACATTACGGTTGAAATATGTAGCTAAGAAGGCATAATATATTTTATGTATTTTATACATCTATATGAGTCAATAATTTAATAACATTTTTAAAATGTTAGTAGTTGTCTGAAAGCGGTGCTATTACTGTTATTATGTATATTATATATTATTACATATTATATTTTTTTTACGAAAAGGTTAACAAGAAAACTATTTCAACTAGAAAAGTCATATAAATTGGTAAATATTATTATGCCCACTATTTTACTATACAGCGTATTTCTAAAATGATTGAGGTAACTCGTTTTAGCTTACTTGCTACAATTTTTCGAAACTTTTTTCATCTTCAAAATCTGAATTGTATCGAATTTTTTTTTAGAACTATCTTAAACATAACAATTAATACTCAAAATTTGTTTTTAGCAACATTTTTGTAAGAATCAAGATGTACTATTATTTATGACCGTTATGCATATTTCAAGCTCAAGTCACCAGAATCAAAATAATAAGGTGTGATGTTCATTGTACTTCATTGATCACTGCAGCGAATATACTTTTTCTAGTTTATTCAACTATTTCAGAAACATTCTGTAAATGTAAGTTTATAATTGAATAAAGTATGCACTAGGAATAGATGAATAAAAGTGATCGAGGTGAAAAAGTGTGTATAGGATAAAAAAAATCCTAGATCCGTATATGATTTTACGCATTTGAGTAATTTTAGCAATTTATAAGTTAATATTTTAATTAGATATGCAGTTGCGATACAGTGTAACATTGCGAAATTAAACATTCATAAAATTCAAACTTGTCGTGTTATTAAATTTATTAAATTACTAAAAACAAATAATACTTTTTAAATTTTATTAATATTACATTTTAAGATTTTTAACGTTTAATGATACATTACGTGTAAATAATAATATAGTCTATACTCCGAAAAGCGATTATGTTTGTATTAATTTCGAGGGCATATTATACAGAGTCGATTGTATGATGTGTCTATATACATATACTCGTATTGTACTCATCCGGAACGAAACACAGGATATAACCCATTTAATGACATTATTTAGTCTGTGAATACGAAATTCATCAAAATATCCAGTACGGAAATGCATGTTTTTAATATCCAGGTGCATCCATGCAAACATACAGCAAGTAACTGATATTAGAATCTATTTTATGCGAGCATTTTGTATACAATTAGGAAACTTTTGGTCATTTCAGGCTATTACCCTGCAGATGATTTATCGAGGGTTGTATCAACTTATTGACTTCATAGCAATTACAGGTTCACGTAGATAATAACAATTAATTATTTACGTTTAATTATAATATTAAACCAAATACTAGCGAGATTTATTTCCAAACTCCTATAGACTATTCCAAACCTGACTATTCTTACTCAACAAATACAAATCTTATTCATCTCACCGATCGTATTTTTTTTGTCGATTTTTTTTTCTTTTTTTAATATCCTTCTACCCGATCGCATCTATTAGCCAGATCTCCTGTAGGATTCAATGCGTCACATGTCGCCTTTATTGCTAATACAGATAAATTCAATGCTTTTTTAAAACTAACTTTTGTGATACGTTTAATATTATGGCTCCAGAGTTGTTATGTTTCATATTTTTTCTAAAAAAACAAATCACTTTTTTTTTGGTTTGTTTATTTTTAAATTGTCAATAGTATTATTAATTATGTTATTATATTATATTAATTAATATATTATATTATTTATTATTTATTTTTCACATGTTTAAAACCAGTTTAAAAACAAGTAATTCTCAATCTGTGATAAATTAAGCAATATCTTATAAAGCACCAAAGCACGGTGCACATGCTCACTTAACGAGAGAATAGCGGGAGCAACGCCAGCTATTTTTTTGGAGCTGGTTATCGGGGTTTTCTTATCATTTAAGTTTGTTGTTACTAAAAATAATATTAAATATTGTACATTGTAATACGCTATTTCATTTTCATTTTGTAGTTTCTTTTTTACACTCTAAATATACTTATTATAGGTATTAGGTAGTTAACAGTTGTTATTATTGTTGGTTTTCGATTTTAATGTATTAGGTATTTCTTCAAATATTGTGTACACTTCTAGACTATTTAGTGGGGAACTTTAGAGTAACTTGTTGCGTGTCAAATTTTATATTCAACTTAACAGTAATGATGCCGAATATGGTACAGAATTATAACACTTACTTTTATTTACTTTCAACAAATACTTTTGATAGGTAACTTACATTATAATTTAATAGTTCACAATATAATATTCAACAATGAATTTTCAATAATAAAATAATAAACTGACGTCAAATGTGTATCTCTACTACTTAGCTGGATCGCCTTTGAATAATGATTTCCCCGGACTCCCTTATATAAAGATTGCTGTACGCGGTGTCCCTATTGTTATATAATATATTCATATGTCCTAATGCTGGGCCCCATAACAAATTCTACGAAAAAAACCTTCAGTGTATTGGTATATTTAAAGAACTTTTCAGTAGGAAGTACTATATATTTTATGTCTAATATTTTTTAAATTCACACTTAGGAATGTTCAATTTCTTTTCTTGAATCTTAGATAAGTGATTTGTAGATAGATACTTTTAGGTAATATTATTAGTATACTCAAATCAAAACAAACAGACTATATATCCCAACCAACAATTATTGTCTACAATAACAATAATTCTTCATCTAAGAAGAACTTCTCCTTTGCCTTTTCCTCAACTGTTTGGGGTCGGCCACCCTTGTCCTAAACCTCCACTCGTATCCTCAATCTGTGATTTTCTATATCCCCTACGCACACATCAATGACCCCACATATTATTCTCAATCGTTTCTAATCATCTATTTTTTAGTCTTCCCCTTCCTTTTTTCCCTTCAACTTTAATTTTCATAACAAATCTTACTGCATTTGTTTCCTCACTTCTCATCGCATGCCAAACCCACATCCCACATCCCAAACCATTTTAGTTTATTTTCTCTCATCTTGTCCATTATAGATAATACGGTACACTAATTCTACCTCTTACATATTCATTCCCTATTTTATCTTCTCTTGTCTTTCCACTCATCCATCTAAATATTCCCATTTCCACAACACTCATACTCTGTTATATTTACCTGTCAACTGCCCAACACTCTGAACCATATAACATAGTTTGTCTCACTTGCTATTGCTTTATATTTCAAATTATTTACATCATTCTAAAACTTCTAAAGAACTTATGAACAAGAATACAAATAAAAAAAAATTAAAAAAAATATTTTAAATTATTTTAAGTTACCTATTCTCAAAAAACGAATAGAAAATTTAAAAAAAATACAAACAATTTTAATTTATTAAAAACCCATTAAATAGGCATATTATATACATTTATGAACAAATATGCAATAATCCTCGAGATATGCAAAATATGCAATATAAAATTCGGTGTGATATGAATTGTGGACATTTTAAACCTTCATAGACATGTATACATTTAGTACAAACATGCAAATGCATATAAATCCGGGCTCTAATAATAATAGTTACAATCTATACTTTTTTAAGCTCTTAAAAATATTATACTTTCACTTTTTTTGTTAAGGATACATAATATATATATACTATTTTACAACCTATTATATCTGCGTTTTTGATTCGAAGCCCTAAATGTAATAATATAATGAAATCATAACAGAATATTAAAAAAAAAATTATTTTACCCCAATAAATTATTAATTATTAAAAAAATTAATTAAATTAAAAAAAAATTAAATTGTATTTTCTAAAACTGTATATTAATTATTTTTCAATTATGTATTTATTTATTAATATTTAAAATAATATAAGTATCTATTATTTTAATATTTTTTCGTATTTCACTAGAAATAAATAGATATTATGATAACAGTTTTATGATTAATTATACTTTAATTTTTAATAAATGAGTGTTTAAAGATTGAATTTTTTTTACTTTTGAAAAAAAAAGTAGATACCCATTATGAATAACATGGATCTAGTGTAAAAATGTACTTGGTATTACATATTATTCCAATAGAAAACAAAAGATTGAACATATTTTTATGTATTCATATTTAAAACAAATTTATTTGCTGTCCGAAAAGTGAATAATTATGTTAAAAAATATGTATAAATACAATGTTAATTTTATTACATGAAAAGTAATAATTTTGAAAAACATGATAACCAGCTCCGAAAAATAGGTGATTCTGCTCTCGCAATCACTGGCGACGACCGATTAATTCCATATCAATAATATTGTAAAATGTACGATTGCTGATAACATTATTTCTATTATCTAATATTCTCTCTATCCTGTGGTAATACTACGGATTATATTTAACTAATAATCTAAACTGTGGCAATACGGTAAACCAAAGTGTATTAATACACAATGCGGTATACCTATACGGCTTCGTGGCTACACGGTTGAAATCTATCGTCTTCGTCTATCACTTTATCAATTATTGAGATTATTATGTAACTACTTACAGTTAGTTACTTATGTCTCATGTGTTGTGTGTATAATTATTTGGCTATAGATTGTACACTATAAAAATTACACTCTTTAAAATTTTACTCCCGGAGATAAATCCCCGTTCTCCTTCTATTTTTATCCCTGATCGTAACTTCAAATTTTTCAAACAGTTTAATATTATTTTTTTCTATTATTTACTTTATCCTAATTTCCAAGTTCCAAGATGTACAATACATATTTCATAATTTTAACATTAACTCTAAGTTATTAAGCAATGAGCTTAAAACACTTAAATAAAAAATATAAGTTTTAAACGTTTTAAAAAATGTTGATACTGTTTCAAATAAATTGTCTAAAACAGTTTTAAATATTTTGATTAAAACATTTTTTTTTAAACATAACAAATCCGCAGATCACGGATTAAACGAATATTTATTTTATTTAATGTTGTTATACCGTGTCGTGTTGTGAATATTTATTAATTTATTTTCATATAAAATCCATACATTTTCAATAACCAAATTGTAAATAATATAAATCTGTAGGCAATAGTACTAGTTTTGACTACTATGATATATTGTCGTGTATAGAAAAATATTATACATCACACATATGTATGATGTATTGTATAAACGTTTTACACTTCCTGTGACCCTCGTGTATATAAATAATTGTATAGGCAAGATGACTGAAAGCCATTAAATTTATAGAAATGCAAGAAAGTTATTGCAGTGATTTTGTCCGTCTCTGTTATACTGAAACAACAACAATAGAACGTTAAGAACAAACTGAAAATGTTCTTTCCATTTTAAATAATTCCAATAATAAAACTGGATACCGGAAACCAGAAATATGGTGTAAGGAAAAAGGAAAAATAGAAAACTTATGCTCAGCATCGTTGGCTCGAGTAACATACGCATTAGTGTGCACTACTGTGCAGATGTCGAGTAAAGCGAAGGATGTTTTTTTTATCCCAATATTGTAAGAGAGTGTTTTTTTTTCTAGTAGAAGGACGAAAAGCAGTACATACTTCCGAAGTTTGGTGTTATTTTATTCAATCGTGGATTGGAAATCTCATTTATTTTCAATCTTTTGAGATGATATTTTTCTTCATTTATTTATTTTTTTTAAAATTCCACGCTTTTAAAAATGTGTACAGTGCAAATGCAGTACTGTGGTATATTATTAACGTAATTTTTTATTGTAATTTAGAAAATATATTCCTTAAAATAATACAAGTTTTGCTAATAATTGATTTAAATAACGTAGAAAAACAATATCATTTTCAATAAAATTACACTAAATATATTTAGTAAATAATAAAGTAAAGGGAAAAGTTTTTAAACTCAGAAAAATTGATTTCTCACCTCTTGAGACCGACAACTTTAACTAAAAACGTATTATTACATTTTTTTTTTTTGTTATTTTGTTCGTTGTTAAAAAATATTATTACCATATCTTACATTTTGAATACTTTTGTATATTTTTAAATCATTTATTTATTAAAATTTAAATCATTTCAAATTTTAATCTGGACGTGTTAACTACGATTATATCTTAAATAATATTATATATTTTTCTCTAAACTGATTATATTATATTTGTCAATGACGTATTCATGGAGGAAGGTTTTGGCAGCTAGACCCGCAAGAACTTAAGATAATAAATTAACTTTTATAAGAAACAATTAATACTTAATTTTCACCTGTGTCAAAATAACTAATTTTAACCAGCTCTACTAGTTCCAAAATCAATACAATTAATGCTCAAAATGATAATGATAAAATTCTTATTTAAATAACTCAAAAATAAATAATTTGTCAATCGACCGACATCAAAAAAAAGATTATCAAAAAAAAAAAAAGAAAAGATTATCAACAAAATATAATCATGTAATACGTTTTCAGATATTTGGATGATAGTTGATTATTTTATTTTTTTAAATAGTGGTAAAAGAAATTTAAAATGTCAACAATGTTGTTAAAAAGATGAAATTGGTTGGCATATTCTGAAAAATACGATAGTGCGTATTGTAAATATTGTGTTATATTTAGAGAAGAAGGTGTTGGTAAACATACTTTTTTTAATTTGGTATAGAAACCCTTTAAAAACTAGAAAGATGATATTGAAATATTTAATAATCATATAAGCTGTGAATATCATATAACTTGCATCCGAAAAATAACCTGTGCCAAACAAATTTTAGAAAAAATATCGATCCTATGGATATCCAAATAGTATCCAGTAAATAATTGAAAATATAAAAAATCTTTGTAATTAATCAAAAACTGTGTTTAATAACTTATATTATTTAATTCATTATCTTGTAATAAAATATAAGCCTAGATGTTATGGATTAGATTTACGATAGTAATAAAAGACAGGATCAGGCTTTTAGAATGTTTTAACCTAACAATTATAAATATAAATATATTTATAGGCACATGTAAACTAGTAGTGGCGCCAAGAATTTTTCGCACGATGGGCCAAAAGGAGGCCAATATATATTAGGGATGGCACAGTTGTATGATAGTTGAATAAAAGGGGGATGGGGGGTTAACAGAGGCCGGACTGCCCTGAGTGTCCTTTTTTGGACTCGGCATCGGGTAAAAATGATTCACTAATATTACCGAAAAATTTAAATTGTAATATGTAAGTTTTAAATATATTTTGTTTTAGACATTTTAGTATTGTACAAACAAGTATAAAATAGTCCATTTATAACAAAATATTTAATTACCCGTCGGTTGATATCGAATTTTTAACATCAAGACTTTTATTTATTAGCTACGTTGAAAAATCGTTTATACTTCGTTTAGAAATTTTGACTAATAATGTATTTTGAAAAAAAGAATAAAAGATTAAAATATAATAATAGAAGAGTACGCGTGTACGCAACTAAATCTTAAACTTAAACTTAAAATTGAAACTGCCCAATAAAAACTTCTCTTTACCGTCATTTTATTTTTGCAAGCCTTGGTTTTCATTGTACCACGAATATGTTTTTATATAACGAATAAACTGTTCAAAAATAAATTTGTTTTTGTAGAACAAACTAATGCATTATGCTACTATAAAATATGAAATATTATTTTAAAACCCTACAGCTTGAAAAGGTTGACCTTATCATAAACTTTCATAATACATTTAGATACGTAAAATTACGACATAAATTATTAAATCAGCTAACAGAAAATTATAAACAACAAATAATTACCAAGTTCCAATATATAAAATCAGGTTTACATTATTACTCATTCAAACATTAATATTACAAAATTTACAAGAACTATTGACGATTATAAAAAAAATTATATGATGACCTCACAAAAATATTCAAATAAAAATGCTCATACCAGAAAATGCAATTTTTGAAGAAGTATGGAATTACTTGCAAATAGTGTTCTCTGGATAAAAATATAAATATCTTATATAATACATTTAGCATAAATTCAGTAGCAATATGTTTCAGGGAATTTACAATATTTATATACGTATAATTCAGTAGCAAAAAGTTTTTATGGGAATCTATTATTAGGAGAATTCACTATTGCACATTTTAGGGGAGTTTACGATTACTCATATATATATATATCAAATTCAGAAGAACTTGGGTGAGTTCAAATATGAGGCACGAAAGATTTAACGATGGAGAGTGTTTATTAATACTACCATTAATCCTAAATCTTTTTATCGTAGTAATTAATACCAGTGGTACCCAACCCATGGCCCGCGAACGTATTCAATGTAGCACATTACAATTTTTTTAAAATGAAACAAAATATTAACAAATAAAAAATAATAATTATATAATAAGATTTTTCAAAAATGTATTAATATTATATTTGAACATCTTCTAATAGAAATTTCACAATATAACCCCTGCACTTAAAAAAGCATATTACGATCAAATTAATGTATACCTATAGCGTGTATCTCACAATCTGTAATCTTTTCAGTAGTCAATAAAATATTTGAAAACATAATCAATATATAACTACATGAATATTGTATACCTACTATCTGTAACGAAATAACATATTAATATATTAATATTGGTATTATTCGTACTTTAATGATTGGTGGTCGGCTCTAAGATAATTGTTTACCGAAGAAATTGTTTGACCAGGAAAAAAGGTTAGACATCACTGAAATATACTTTTCATATATACCGTCGTATAATGTACGTGGTATATAGAGAATAATATATTTATTCCATGTATTAATTTATACCTGATTAACTTTGGCTTATAGAAGCTTTTATAAGTTGTACAGATATAAATTAATATTACATTAGTGATTCATTGATTTATCTTCTTCGAATAAATGTATTAATAAATAAATATATCTGTATACTGCAAGTAAGTAATTTTTTTTTAAGTCTAAGTCTTTAGAAAATGAAAATCCATAGAGCGAATAGATACATAGAATTAGATGAAATTGATTAAATTCAAAAAGGAATAACCAATAATTTTTAGATTCATAAAATTAAAAGAAAAATATCTTACTTCATAAGTATTACAGTTTTACTTGGTTAGAGCTGATTAGTTATTACAGTTGATGTGTGATTTCTTATAGCACTCGGAATTGCGAACATGATTTTATTTGTTTATTATTGTACTTATTCATGGTATATGATGTAAAACACGATTCATGATATAATTATTTGGAGTCAATTTTTTAAATATTATTACAATGTGCTTTACAAGGGCATACCCAAAGGGGGGGAGTTCAGGTCTGAACCTCCCCATTGAAATTTCTAGATACTCAACAATTTTATAATAAGTAGTATAATAGTAGTATATAGTGTATTTAATACTCTCCTCCCACCACGCTACCAAGGGCTTTTTGTTAAATAATAATATGAAATTATATTATTAAATATATTTTCAAATATTTTGTTATGCATTAATCAAATATCGGACAAATGATTAATTAATCATTATTCTTTATAGCTTTGAATGGAAGAATGAAAATGGATGACATTTAAAAATGGATAAGAAGTTCCCGTTTTCCTCATTATTGTTATAATTAATTGTTCGTTAGTTAATTCATGATCATTATCATTTCTAGAAATATTTTTTTATTTATTTATTTATTTATTTTATATTCAACGGATATAAGTCCTTTGCAAAAATTTATACAATACATATAACAGACTAAAATATTACTTAAAAACGAACAGAACAAAGCAGACATAAATTAAAATTGGATCGTTTTCCAAAACATTAATAAATTACAATAACAATAAAAGTAATAGGTAGAACAGTAATAAATACAAATATTAATATAATATAAAAATCAAGTTCTAAATAAGAGATAAATCATTTATATAAATTATTGAGTAAAGTTAAAGTATTAGCTTTGAAGGAATAACGAGACATATTAAAAAAATTAAGTGAGGTGGAAATAATATTGGCTAGATATTATAACTAAATATATTATAAAAATTAAATAAACTCTTTATAAATATATATATGAAAAAGAATTCTAAACAAATTTTACATTAAAAAAAAAATTATTTTATATAATTGCTAGATTTTAATGGAATCATATTTATGTATAGGTTTTTAATTTAAAACCATTTTACGTTCAGTATTTTAGTTATTACACGATCGGTTGAAGTCTTAATCTCATTTTATTATATGTAGGTTCATACAATACTTTATTGTTATATACATTATAATATAGCTTTGATAATTTAAAAAAAAATCTATTTAAATCGTTCAAATATAAATACATAAGTTTTTAAATACGTTTGTTTTTACTCTTGCATGGTCAATCTAAGTGAAATTAAACAAAAGTTATATTTTTCTCTACTCAGACGATATAATTAATTTGAAAAATATTAAATGTATTAGGTTATACGTGATCAAAAAACCAAGATAGTAAATAAGTAGCTTTTAAATTTCTTGCTATTTATTCTGTCAGAATTGCAGTATCCTTCAGTAATAATGATTTTGCAAAAATATGAACATTATTAATGATTGTACCAGATCATTTAAAAGTAAATTAAAAAAAAAAAAGTTTTATTATTGTTGGTTGGCTTTGTAAATTAAGAAAATATTCATATAGACTATGAGTAATTTATAACGTAAACATTTTTTTTTTTTTACTTATGTAAGTATATGCATTTAATATAATTGAAATAGAGAACAGTTCATTTTAATACCTAATGATGAATTATTATTTCTATGATATATTAATATTATTATATATGTTACAGTATTATTGTTAAAATTAATACTCTGGAGAACATTTAATTTTATAATATAATGTAGGAGTACATTTAATCAGATATAAGTACAGTCTTTTTTTTTTTTTTTACATTAATCTTCCAATTGTAAATGTTTGATGAACTAAAATAATAAAAGACGGAATATCTTTTATGTGTTTTGCCTATTTCTATTTGTTTATTCAAGCATATCTTCTTAGAAGATGAGTAGTGCACTGTTAGAGTCAGAGAAAATGACAGAATCCCTAATTTTTTTTCTTCATTTTTTAGATTATTTCAAAAGTACTAAATAGCTAATATTATTGAATAACTTTAAAACTAGATCAATTTTAACTATATAATTTACTTCATTTTAATGTTTAACCCCTATATTAGATTTTAAACGTTGGTTTGTCTACCATATACCGTTAAGTTTTAACACATATACATTAGGGTGGTCCTTATTTATGAACTTCATTAATGTTATGTCATGGGCTCGAAATTTTGTTTGGTATATTGACAAGATAATTTTGGTAAAATTTGAATTTGATAAGTCAACCCCTTCACGTGCCTCAAAGGGGTTAAAGTTGTATGCTAAGGTGGTGAATTATACATTTTCACCTGTAATGTCTTAAATTCTAAATTTAGACCATATATGTATAGGACTATTTTTATAGTAATGAATATTTACTACAAAAAAGGTATCTTGTAAATTTTTTGTAAAATTAATACTTTTTCGTAAAATTAAGAAAAACCAGTCAAAGTCAATATTTTTGGAAAATGGTTCGTTTTTTAGTTATTTATCTGTATTTCCTTAGATTTTATAGCTACACAAAAATTGTAAATTAGCAATATTTTTCCACACAATATTATCCATCCAACACTTTTATATTTAAAAATGTTATGGTTTCCCTTTTTCAAAGTCATCATTATTTAATGCAGTTTTATTAAACACGAATCACACTAAACATATACCTAATTATATAATTTTGATAATAATAAAATATGTGTAGAAAAACTTAAAAATCACTTTCCGAGAGATGACTATAAGGAGTTTATACAGCTAGTTTTAATATTTTTAGAAGGGATACCTCCAAATGGTATACGATTTCGTCAGCCAGGTGCTTATCACTTAGCTCGATGGATGTCAAAAGCTATATACTGTCTTAAAATTTTAATGTTTTGTGATCAATTTCAAATTTCAACAAAAGAAAAAAAGTCACGGAAGATATATGTAGTTTTATAGTTGAATGTTATATTCAAGTGTGGATTTCGGCTCCAGATATTATTACCGCTCCTATAAATGATATTATGTTTTTAAAAAAGTTATTGAATTATAACAATAATAAATTGGGAGAAGTTGCTTTAAAAAAATTCATAAACCATTTGTGGTATTTGAATGAAGAATGTGCTGTGTTTTCATTATTTGATGACCGAGTTGACTACAATACTAAACATCGAATGGCAAATAAAATTTTGCAAGGATACGAAGAAAATATAAACGAAGAAGAAAATGAAGGTTCAAATAAAAAAATTAACGTATAATTTGACGATGTATCAAATTTTGTTAATCAAGATCTTCCATTTGCCCTGCTTAATAATAAATCATGGAAATTATTTCAACGATTTAAAATATCTTTTAACTTTTTACGAGAAGATCCAAGCACATGGAAAGCCTTGGATGAGTATATACAAGCTAAAGAAATATTATCTGCACTAAAAGTCGTTAACGATACAGCTGAACGTGGGATAAAATTGATGGAGGAATATAATGAAAAATTCACTAAAAATGAAGATCAAAAACAATTTATTTTACAAGTATGAAATATTTATATAATCTTGTGATATTTTACCTTTATCAAATAATATAAATACATGTAACTTTTTTAGGTTGTTCAAGAATATCGCCAACAATATCCAGGGTTTAGCCGTGAGATTTTAAAGAAAACTTATGCCTATTAATAATACATCATTAATATTATTTTTTAATATTTAATGAATAAACTTAAAATTAAATTTGATTAATATATTGTGTAACATGAATACAATATTTAAAAAATTAACATATTTTAATAAATAAAAAGTTGTAAAAACCTATATTTTTAAGGTTTTTCTTGATTATTTACAAAAGGGTTAATGTACCAAAAAAAATGAAAACTTCTTATTTATAGATAATATTGTGTGGAATAATACTGCTAATTTACAATTTTTGTGTAGCTATAAAATTTAAGGAAATACAGATAAATAACTAAAAAACGAACCATTTTCCAAAAATATTGACTTTGACTGGTTTTTCTTAATTTTACAAAAAATTTACAAGATACCTTTTTTGTAGTAAATATTTATTAATATAAAAATAGTCCTATACATATATGATCTAAATTTAGAATTTAAGACATTACAGGTGAAAATGTATAATTCACCCCCTTAGCATACAACTTTAACCCCTTTGAGGCACGTGAAGGGGTTGACTTATCAAATTCAAATTTTACCAAAATTATCTTGTCAATATACCAAACAAAATTTCGAGCCCACGAGTATAAATTTTTCAATTTTTTTTTTAACCTCTATAACTAAGGACCACCCTAATATACATATATATATAAAATGCGTTTCGCTAAGGAAATTCTATGGAGAACCTGCAATAAAAATCTACAGCCAACAGCAATGCTGATTTAATTATTATTATTCTTTAGTTACGTTTTGTGGTTGTAAAATAATTATAATATGATTTAATGAAAATAAACGAAAAAAATTAATAGTTTTAATGAAAAAATACGGCGTTGTATACTTCTATTAAAGTTTCAAGATCGATAAAAACTTTAAATAATAATACATTTTTTATTCACTTAAATAATATTTATTTTTATGTTCAAATAAAAATTTATATTTCACAATTAAATAATTATTTGATACAAACATATTATTCAGTTAAATCTAAAACTTTATTCATTTGGGACATTTTTGTTCAACTGATATAGTTTTATAGTAAACGTATGCTTGATTATCTTTGAAACATTTTCTCAATTTGTGTGTTAAATTTTCGTATTATGTATTTATATAATAATATGTATTTTACGTTATATTCAGTTGTGATTTATTTTAGTGATTCATAAAATTTAAAAATTATACGTCGTACTCTGTAGACCTACATGGCTTAATAATAACGTCATTACAAGGTATGGAAACTATAGAAATATAAAAATAAAACATTCTTGAGGTGTCATATTCAACATAGTATTATATTATGATAGATATGATGCGGATAGGAACATCTGTTGCAAACGTGGTGCATTCAATACTCTTGTATGGAACGCCAGTTTCAACAGGAAGGATAAGTAAAAAAGATCTGGTCAAACTCGAAAAGGTCCAGAGACGCATTACGTTAAGGGTTGCGTCAGCTTACCGCATTGTATCCATTGATGCAGTTCAGGTAATTTTGGGATTCCTCCCTTCCCTTAATATATCACTAGGCAATCGGACGTAAAACCACACACAAGATGAGTTCAGAGATCAGTAAAGTCAGACGTGAATCCGAAAACGACCTGACCTCAGTTTGGTGAATCAAATAGGACAGTAGCTTTAAAGAAAAATGGACGCACTGAATCATAAGGAACCTCTCGTATGTAATTATTTCAAAACCGTATTATTCGAGCATGTTGCTTAACAATCCAATGTTAATAAACGATGGTGACCGGCATTGGGGGAATTGGGGTGAAATGACTAACGTCAGTACCACCCCCGGTTCTCAATTCAAAATGTGAAAAAATAAATATGATGCAGATAACTAAGGTCTTATTCTATTTCTGGAGTTAATTAATTAATTACTTAGTAATAATATATAGTTATAGAATGTTCAACACATTTGTATAAAAACAGTATTTTTTTTTAAAGTCTTACAGTATTATAATTTTTAGTTTTCAGTATGTCAATGCTAATTTTAATCGATTATGAAATTAAATTTTAATAAATGCTTAGCCAAACTATAATATAAGTCTCTAACTGAACATCTATTATCTCATAAATATTGAGCAGCTAATTAAGGTTAACAATCGCAACTTTTATTTCATATCCAATGAACACGATTATAAGCACTTGAATCAAATTATGTTCGGAATATAAATTAAAAATAATAGCGTAATACGTACACATCAAGATTATACATAACATATTTAGATGAGCATGAAATTCTCTGTTTACTGCCTGTATATTTTTTAACGATTTGTATTCTCTTGACCCGTTATCATTGAATCGTGATAACGACGGTAGCGCAATATTGTGCACCAAAAATGTCTTTGTAGCCAAAAAATGTGTTTTTCAGTCGACGTATTCGAACGAAAGGAAATCCAGATGAATGGAATTTAAAGCACCTACATTGACACGTTCACCAACCCCGAAACTCGAGTATAACAGGTATATACAATTCAACACTAATATTAATCATTCTAGCTAGTGTTACAGAATTCCTATCCAGGTATTCATTGCAGTTTATTATTGAAGTAAATAAATAAATTGTAACCAATATAATATCATAATGAATAACATTCTGAATAAAATTAGGTTGTATATAACATATAACGTTAAAACCATTCAGGGTGCGTCAGTGTAGATTATTGTGCAGATAACTATTATTAATTAAATATATTTACAAAGGTGAAAACATGATTTTTTTTTATTAGTAAGCTTTCATCATAAAAAGAGATCGTATCAGTTTTTATGAAAAAAAGTACTAGAAATATTTAATTTCAAAGAGGTTACACGAAAATTATTATTTTGAACTTATTTTTAAGATTTAAATTAAAATTTTTCTTTTATAATATGGAAATCAATTTTAAATGTTCAAATTAATCATTTTGATTTTAAATTCAAGGCACAATTTTTTTAATTTTACGCAACGACTATATTGATTTTATAATTTACTCGTAATAACACTATAATAAATAATTTAATATATTTAACCTACTTATTATTTATCGATTAAAGGTGCCCACCATTGCTGCGGTACGCGATACGGTATCGGTACGGTAAAGTTGCCGGTAAAATAGTTCAAAAGGTTTTCATAGGCATCGCACACACCGAACTAGACCGGTCCGGTGCGCGCCTCCGTTATTATTTGTGCAGTACAATTAATAACTATGCCCATAGATCTAAATGGGGGCTTGCACACTAGTGCGATATAATGCCGGTAACGGTCTTAAATATCGTATCGGAGGACGGTTTCTGCACCGGTATTTTTAAAATGTTGCATGCACGATTTTTATCGTTTACTGAAACGGTAAAATTAACTATCAAATCAGTTTTAAAAATCAGGGAATTTACTCCGCTATATAGTAGATTTTATATCTACTTTATGTCTTCATCATTGTGTAGTTGAATAAATTAATTCTAATTAAAATTATGCCACATCCGGGAAAATACATTATCTGTGTTTTATCTTAAGTTCTTTTACAATATCTTAATTTTTAAACGACAGTTATTTTCTAAGCTATCATCTTTTCATCAGTTAATTTCAAAAAATCTATAATTCTGGGCACAATTTCTAAAAACTTATTTCTATAATTTGCCAGCTACCCTTATAAGGTACGTAATATTTAATTACCTACAAGATTTGTAGAAAACTATTCAACAACTTTTCTTTGTTCAATAATAAATTGTTTTTGGAATAATTTGTCTTTTTTTATTTTTTTGGTAGTTATGTATTTTTATTATATTTATTTTTTGGATTTTATAGAATGTCTATGTAGTGTGTCTATATAGTCTGCAAATAATTTGAACCTCAAAGTACAAAGTTTATGATGTTAATATACACAGACACAGTACAAATTCACATAAAATTGTTTATAAATCTATAAATAAATAAGGTCCTTCCTGGAAATAATAACAGTTTTAATAATAATTGTAGAATCATGATAAAATAATTTTAAAATAATAAATTTTAGTATCGTATACGTATCGTACCGCAGCAGTGTGTACTTATTGTGCTGATAAACGTTCCGGTACGATATTTTCCAGTCCGGTACTCCATATTGAGTACCGGATTAGAGTGTAAGCTACGACGGTCTAAATATTGTACAAAAAAAAAATAGTGTACCGTGCCAATACTGTATTGCGTACCGCAGCAGTGTGTGAGCACCTTAAAGCAGTCATTTACATAGTAAACTAATTTAAAGTTGTAATATCTAATTTTATAATATCTTATAATTTTGAAAATATTTTCTATTGAAAAAAGCACAAATAATACACAAAATACACAAAAGGCAAATAATATTTATATAATATTAAAATGACAAAAAAAAAATATGGTTTTTATAAGTACTTAAAGTGCGACTATAAATTAAATTATTACAAATATTATTTTATAATTTAATGTCAACCTACTATTTTCAAGATGAATAAGGATTTTAAGGAATTACGAGATAGAAATCCTATCAATTAGGAGATTAAGGTACTTATAGATATGGATATAAAAGCTGTTCTACCACTCTCTTGGAGTTTGTATAAGTAAGTCATTATACATGATTTCATTACAGATGTATCTTAGAGCGTTTATGGTATTAAGATCAGTGTTGGAGAAATTAGATTTTCTTAATAATTACAATTTTGACAATATTCCAAAATTCAATTCCATATACCTTACGCCCTGCAGGCTCAACAAAGTTTTGTAAATTATTAATTTAAAATAATTCAACTAGTTTCTGCATTAGACGTGACTGAAAGGTCCTGAGGTGCTAATGTATAGCAAATATTTGATTTTAGTATTGTGGGAGAATGCGTCACTCATGTATCAATAATTTTATCAAGGCATTTTGATTTACATCGATTGATAACAACTATTGTTAAAAGCACTGTTTTATTTTGGTTTTATTCTTTGTTTATTTGGAACATGGTGGAATTTTCGAATATCGTTCAGAAATATCTACGAGGGAATTATGTAAATGGAAAGATTTTAAAGTTTAAACATTGATTTACCTCGACGGGCAGAAAAGTGTCAAGATAAGAAAATGCATAGGGTCATATATAACAGAAAACATTGGTTTCAATATCTTAAATTGGCATTTTTACGTGATTTTATATTCGAATTTATTATGACGTTTCGAAAAATGTTTGTGGTTATTTAATAAATTATATGATATGTCATGGGACAAACACCTTAGTAGTCTCACCCTACATCTACACTTCTTTCTGAAACCTATACGTTTTTCACGAAATAATAGGATGTATTATGAATATTTTTATTAATGTTAGATACATGATATTATGCAGAAATATTATATCTAAAAAAATGTAATGAATTACATGTCAATTATATGATCTTATAGGATTATAAATTAAATCTATTAATATATTTTATGGTACTGTTTTGATGTATTATAGTCTTTAATATTGTTCAGCTTCAATATTTTATATTTTAATAATATAATTTTTTATAATTTATTCTATAAAATTTGATTAGTTGTCTTTTGAAACTAAAAAAATATCGTAAAAAGACAACATAGAATAAATGTAATAAAAAATCAAATTGGAATCATATTTTTTGTTAAGTTTTCCAGGTTATTAATGTAACGTGTTTGTCTGAAGGGCATTAAATTCTTGACCAAGGTGATCTAGTGTGATGTTTTTCTATTAATGTTTATCTATTTATTTTCTATGAAAAGTATACATTTATTTTAATATAAAATGATTAAGAACTAAAGGAAATGTTAGTGTTTGAGAGAAAATATTGTTTAACGTTTCTAAAAAAGATATTCAATCGAAGGGATCTCTGTGGATTTTGCTGTTTGAACGTGTATACATTACACTCGTTATAGTTGATTACCGGAAGATGAAAATAAATATATTTGAGTCGTTGGTGAATGTCTCTGATATTTATAGAATATGTCGATACATTTTGAATGTAGTTCAGAAGTAGAACGAACAAAAACTGAAAGATAATGGTGACTGTCAATTATATTTAAATTAAACATGTTCTACAGCTATTATGAAGTGCTAGAGAATAGTATATCTAAACAATTATGATTATTTACAAAAGAATTATTTACAAAATATATATATATAAATATTATATTTGGGTATTGCATTATTTTTACTAGAGTTTTTAATGAAACTTTCATTATTGCTTTCATTGCAAAAATGTAATATATTATATGATAGAACATAAGAAAGAACATTGTTGTTTTTAAAGTCATCATGGTTAGTTCAAAGGCATAAACGGTGATTTGTGTGGAAATATGACACGTAGACCAACGTTATTTTATATGGGGATAAAGTGAGCGTTTCTTCCCCCCTAATTTTAAATACAGCTGATAGGTAGGTTGTTGGTTGGTAGTTGTTGGTTATTGTGTTCGCTGTTTTTTTATTTTTGATGCTCAACATATAGTTAAAACAGAACTCGAGTTTCTATATTTAAGTGTCAGTTACAATTTTTGCTCCTCTAAAAATAAAATTTCGACCGTTGAATATGCACAAATATAAATATGCACGCTGGATGTGAAGCTCAAAATAGTTTCGGCCAGTATAGGCTTAAAAAATATTTCAGAATATTTTTATTTATTTTTTTATAAATTTATTTACATAATCTGTAATTATGTATTTTTACACTGAGCATAATTGACATGAGAATATTAGTTGAACTGTAGCCTTCATTGACAAATCCATCTATTAATAGAATTTCATGACAGAGGACAGTTATTAATCAATTAAAAAGTCCCAGCACCATTACAACCATTTCAATCATTTGAAATCTGTGTTTTAAACACCTTCTTGGGTCACTTGTGAGTTCAAAATACGGGAAAAAAAACTGAAAACAATAATGACCGATATGCATTTCATGGGTAGGTTTAACTAATATCATGAATCTGAGTTCTTACACAGTAGATTTGTTACATTTACCTGTGAAAACGTCATAATTTATCACTTGGTTTTCCGGGACAAATTAAAAATAAACACTCATGAATTACGATTTATAATATGTCATATATTTACTACGGTCATCCGTCTTTTATCTCTTTCACGCACTACTTCAGGAAGTCAACAAATATGTTTAATGATATATAACTTTAATATAGTGAGTAAATATTGTGGTAACAGAATCCTCTGTTGTTTTTCATTACACAAATAAAACAAATAAGAAAATCATTTAACTTTAAAATTATTATTACTGGCTTCTTGCCAGAGAGGACAGAAAAAAAAACACATCTCTCTTTACGAAAATTAATAGTCTGTCAATAGAAAGTTGGGAACGAGATATGGGATCAATAATATTCATGTAACAAACGCAACACCAATCGAGGAAATCCATTAACCGAACAACTGTTCTTCTTCACTCCCTTTTCTACTTGTCACACCTTGGTCGGTCATTTGTCTATCGAAATGCACTTGCTTACTTCACTAACTGCCCTGTATCACGTTCTCTGTTAATGCTACAAACAATCATAATTATCTACATGCACAAATATATGTCCACTATCTGACTCGCTACCTCAACCGTGGAGATCCCAAATAGACCCGAAAAGGACTTTTTAGTATGTTCCTTCATTCTTTACGTTTCTAGTGCTGAGATGTCTGACACCCAAACATCGTTTTTCACTGACCTATACAGCTAGAAATTTATTAGATGATATATATATATATATTATACGGTTGAACATGAGACTGTTTAAAACATTTACGGGTTTTTCAGAATCGCGTGCGGTGTTCGCGCGAAGAACCAACGCGTACATTGTATATTATTTTTCGTATTATTTTTATAAAATGTTATCGTTTTCAATGTGAAACAATAAAGTAACCAAAAAAGTACCATCTAGTATTTATATATTCTTTTAATTTTAACAGTTTGATAATGCTTAAGAAAATAATAGTTATAATGAAGGAAGCACATATACAAATTTGTACATATGCAAATAAAATAAATTCAATTTCACTGATAAAAATCCAACAAATAAATGGGTATTAGGAATTTTACTTAAGTTTTAAACTGTACATTACAAATATTTTAAGAATTACAATATAACTAAATAATATTATCATAATAATACGCCGTATTTTGTTTTATGAATTTACTATTAATATTTTTAATGCAATTTAATTAATTAATTAATTATCAATTATTATCAACAAATGTATGGCTTATTTTGGTTTTCGTTGAAAATTAAAAATCATATATAATTTTGAGACTTTTAAAAATCTTGATTTAGTATATACTCCAAAAGTATTTGCTTATCATTATTATACCACGAAAACATAGAACTTAAATTACTATTAAATGATTAAAATTTATTAATACACTTTTTTTCACTGGAATATATTATCTAATATCACTTTTGTTAAACTAATTTATATATTTTTAGTATTTATCTGAAACTTTGAAAATATTATATCCGTTTATTTTATATTATTTTAAACAGTTTATAATAGAGCTCTTAATACACGTGAATTCACGGAATTCACGTGTCGCGTGTAAAATTCAAAATAAAAACGTATATCCTTAACTTAATACTGTACTAATAATATTTTATTAAAACTTCAAGTGTATAACATAAAATTACTAATTTTCATCATTATAAAAATGGATTTATACTTGGATAAACACGTATTTCACGTGTACACGTGAATTCCGTGACACGTGTTTTAAGAGCTTTAGTTTATAAGGCTCCATTGAATTTTTGGAACACACTTTATTACTCAAAAATTAGTAAAAATATTAAACACAGTATAAAACTAAAACTTTCATACACTATTGTACGTCAATATAATTCTAAGTTTTCTTGGTAAATATATTTTCTACAAAGCGAACAAGCGTTGACCGAAAAAAATTAAATACTTTATTCCTTCATAATAAAACTTAAATATAACTGTTATCAAATGAATAAAGTAACATAATACTTTTTTTAGATATAAATCGAGAAGTGAATACATTCATATATAGTTTATTCACAAATAAAAATTAAAATAACGAAGCATACCACAGAAGAAAATTATTATTTTTTTTTTTTTGAGAAGTGTATAAACGAGAATTAAAAAAATGATTATATTTGCTTATGGTAGGTATTAATTTATAGTTTTTAAAAAACCTTTCGGTTTTAGAATAAATTGTGAAAAATCCTATGCGGGCTATTGATCAAAGTCAACACAGAATCATCCTCAGTTACGAATCCACCAAGACCAAAATTTTATTTAGATTATTTAATTTAGATATCATATATTGTATCTAGTACTATTCCTTTGTATATCAAACCATTTAGATAGTCCACAGAAATAATTAAAATGTATAAAACTAGAAAAGATAAGTTTGTAAATAAGGAAACTGAGTATAAATTATTAGAAATTTTTTTTTAATTTTATCGTATTGGAAAGTATTTAATGAAAAGAACCAATGTATTATTTATTTACTAAGCTCATAACAGTTTTAAATAAACGATAATAAAAGTTAACAGCACATTTGTTTTCAACAGAATCTTGACAATTTTTTTTTCTTAGTTTATTTGGAATTGAATGGTGAACGTAGTAATTGCTTCAAACAAAGAATTTAAATTATTGATTTATATGTATACATCGTTCTATTATGCATCTAGGAGTTCCATTGTGCCAAGTTTTTGATGTAGAAATCTCTGACCAGGTAGAATTATTAATTTGTTCTGGTATGAAATTCATAGATTTCGGTTTGGCTTGGAGTGAGGTCAAAAGGAGAACTTTGTTTAATGTTATACACATATAATATGTAGACATAATGGAAATCATAGTGGCTTTCACTCGTCAGAAACCATAAGTATAATGGAACAGTAAGATGATTATAAATACATACTAACCAAAGGTTAAAGGTTAGTCGAAGTAGCCCGAATAATAAAATATTAATATATCATTGATTTAAAATACAGTTGTGTATAAGAAAGAAGGGTAGGTATAGCTCCATGAGTTCTGTAAAACTTGTTATTAAAAAAAAATTAATTCAAAGTGCTGATTATTTTTTAAGTGAAAAGATTGAAAAAAATCCAACTAAATATATATGAATACATGTATAAAAGTCTAACCGTTAGCTGAAATCTCCCAATTTGGTCTCGCCTGGTCTCGGTAATTGCCAATTGATAAATGTATAAAACACATAAATTTAAAGTAATTCGAAAAGAAAAAAAAAACCGAATTAATTATTTTAAATAAGATATAGTCGAAAAAATTGAAATTTACCGATATAGGTACGACAAAAATATATGTATATGATAGATTGGAAAAAAAATGTTAAAAAAATGTGTGAAATATTACATAAAGCGGTTCAGTTAACATATTATTATGACGTTGTGATTATGCGTTTGAATGAAATGTGTATAAAATTATAATATAATGTATAAACACACACACTATAAATCATTGAACTTTCCTTGACGGGCTGCATGAAACATGCCTATATTACGTATATGGTATAATCGAATAGGTGTCTGATGGATTTACCTGAGTAATTATTTTAGTAATGTGTTGCGACTATTTAAAGTTCAATGATCCATAGTGGCTGGTATTTTGGAGAAAATGATTTCAAGTTTTCATTAAAATTATAATTACTACAGTATTAAAAATATAATATTTTTCACGTAGAACATGTAATTTTAAAAGTTCCGTCTATTTAAATTTTACAAAATGAGAGGAAATATTTTAAGTAATTTAATATTTGCTTTTTATGCACATATTATACATTGAATAAAATTTTTTATGATTTTAAATTTAAATAATATTTTAAGAATAATAACAATTTTATTAGATTTATATTGATATACGTACTCTTTTTCTATGTACATAATTTGAAAATGTAACTGAAAATTAAACATGATATTACACCACAATAAGACTATTGATTACTCTCGAAATAATAAAAAAAAATTTAAAAAAAATTGAGGTGTTCCGTAACTTCCTCCGTCTCCAACACGGAACTAATCACATGTTAAGAAATTATGCTTAAATAAATAAATGAAGAATAGGCGAAACACACAAAAGGTATTTCGACTTTTATTATTTTTGGTCATTATATATTTACAATAAGAAAGATTACAGTAAAGAAGTTCTGTACTTATATCAGATTAATAACATAATGTACATTATGTTTCAAAACTAAATTTTCTGTAGAATAAATAATTTTATATGTATACAAGAAATAATTATATTAATATATCATCTAAATAAGTTATTAAGTCATTAGTTATTAAAATACACTATTATTTGTCCCAAAGTATTAAAAAATAATTATTAATGCAAATATAGTCAATCGAGATTTTATTTCACAACCATTTAATTTTTATTACATTTACTATGCTCACAGACTCCAATTACTTATTTTTTTAACAAACGAATCATATTGGATTGAGAAATTTAGATTTTATAAATCGTATTTATATCATATAATTCTTACTTCCAATTGTCTCCGATTTTAAGAATATTTGAATATTGAATCGCATTCATTTTATGACGACATAATTTTAATAGTTTTATTTTAAAGAATTCATAGTTTTGTATACCAGGGTCAAACAAAATATTTTATAACAATATTTCAAAAACTCCAAAAGTTTTGATAAATGATATTTATACATGTCTTTCTTTTTTTTTTGAGTACTTTATATCTTTCAAGTTTGTAGTAAATCGACCTACGCTCAGCACCATTTATCGAATATGATAGTTTATTATTTCTTTGACATTTTTGGACATCCTTCTAGAAAGTCACCCAACTCTTAAATGTCAACCATACAGCAAAATCTATTGATATCTTACCTTTTTTAAATTTTATAACTTTTCATTACATTATGATTAAAGTTTGTAAACATTTCACATTATTAAATGCCATTATTAGAATTATATATTCTAACTACAGACAAAGCCCAAAACATAATATATTATTAATTTATGATTGAATTTAATTGGATTCAAAGTTTCTAGTTCCCAAAACTGTGCTTGTATTCGTAATGTATTAATAATTTCCCACTGAAACAATAGAAGTTTGCACATTAAAATTTAACGAAGTCTTAAAGCTTTATTATTTTTGTGGAAGCAAAAAAAAAAAATGAATAAAATTTAAATAATCAGTTTCATTATTAATATGTATGCTATTATGCTGTTCACTTTTATTCTGTACTCCGGTACAGATAATGTTTGTACTCGTATTTATTAAGACGCAACATTTGTTTTACATGCAATTTTGTGAAAATCACTTTTTAAGAAGAGTAAAAGATTTATATTTTCATTAGTAATACACTGTACCCAAGACTATTAAATGGAATCTCATTTTATATTTTAAACAATGATAGTTAATTCTAACTTAATTAGGTTATGTTAGTAAAATAAAACTTAAAATAAAACGCTTGAATAGGCTTTTTTTTATTTTAAGGCGTATACTATATAAATCAAGTAAATGTGTTTATATGCGGAATATAGTTTTTTTTTCCTTTATTTATATATACACAATCTGTTTCTAAAAGGTACAATAAGAGTATTTGCTATAAGTATATAATGTAACATGAGAACTTGATAAAAGAAGCCACCCAATGCGGACACTTTTGAAGAAGAATATAGTTGAATTATTTTTCTTGATGAACACTTGTTCTTGTTTCACGCAATAGTTAAAGCATTAAAATAATAAAGTTAAAGTGTAATTAAAAAGTTAAACGATGAAAAAAACAAATTAACATGAAAAACTAAAAATCTAATAAAACTTAAAAATTTTGTACACAGCCATCAAATTCTAAATGAAGCAAAATACTTAGTTGTATTTGAATAATGTTTTATTTTTATATTTATAATAAGTAGGTATATGTATATTAAGTAAAAGAAATTCTCTATTTGTCTCAAAATCATTATAGTCTCCTCTTTGTAGATTTTAATATTTCATTAACTTTTATTACAATTTTTATTTAAATTGGATAATTCTTCCATTCGATTAATTTATGATTCATGAGTTAATCAATAGTAGTAGTAGTTTTTTACCGACGTATTACTACGATGAACAAAAAAATAATCTAGTGCATATTATTACGATTTAATTTTGATATTTTATTATTGTAGGTAAATAGAAGGATGGGCAAGTTAATGATTTTTTTCTAACTCAATTAAGTTAAGTTAATTTGCACCAATAATAAAAAATTAAAAGTTAAAAGGTAATTTTTTTATAGGTTAACTCAATTAATTGAAGTTTTTCAAATCTAAGAAGACATATTTTAAATAAAAAACAACTATTTATTTTTTGTGCATGAGTTTATTATTATTCTATTTATAGCTATTACAGTAAATAATAATATTTTAATTTGGGTACACAGATACAAAAATAAAATATACATCATGGTAATAACAATACATTCCTCGTTTCACTTAGAATCTAAGACATAACCACTTGTCCAAATATTTTAGTTTAGTTTACCAACAGCAATGATACGGATTATATAATACTTTTAGTCTGATGGAAGTTGTTGATTCTGCAACTGTTCAGATTTAAAATAATAATCAAACATATCGTTAAGTTTGAAAGTCTCATGAGACCAACAAAGAAGTAGTGAAACCATTTACTAGAAACTATTCATCCTCGTTTAGAGAAAAAAAATTTTTCTTGAAAGTGTAAAATCAATAATAATTTTATGATCGTTTGTCAATTTTAATTGTATAGCTTTTAACTGTCCCAAATTTAGCTTAAAATTTAAAAGTCTTAATCATGAAAAAATTACTGATTTTATTCTAAACAACACACGTAAATCTAATGCTGAAACTTATCAATATAGTTATAATGTACAATTAGTTTTTTATATTTTAATTCCATTCAAAACATTAATCATTAAATATTGATAAGTATAATAAGTTATTAAATGTTCGAGGTAAATGTTTTATTAATAAATTTATCAAAACTTTCACAAAATATGGTAAAGAAATAATGTATTTAAGTTAATAATTGATATCATTGATTGAACTTTCATTGTAAAATTAGAATTTCTTTTCAGTCCATATATACAGAAAATTCAATATTTCAATAAAAAATACAAATTATTCTCCAATATGATTTAACATTATTATATATTATTTATTTTACATCTATAAATATGTACTCGTTGTTATTAGAAATAGCGTTTTCCTGAGTCAATAAATGAAATTAAATGTTGCGAATTGGAAAAATTTTAATCATATTAAAAACTTCATCCTTGCATTCATTTATTTTTTTAATTTTTTTAAAGAATTTTATAATAATTTAAATTTTTTCTGAAGAAGAATAGTAATGTACATTATTTTTCCTGAAATAATTTTTATATGTTAATGTTTTAAGATACACGGCTCTCAAATTATTAAATACTACTTGTAACGTTTTTAACACATAGTATATATCAGCTAGATGAAAAAATAACATTAAATTGAGCTAAAGTTGATGAATTAATACCATATGGTAGAAATGTTCTAGATCTAAAAATGTACAATAAATATATTTTCAAAATATACTTGGATGTTGGATTTAAGTTTTTGGTTGATTATTTCATGTTATTTTTTCTCTAAAATTAAAACCATTTTTCATTAATATTTCAAGAGAAATTCATAAAAGGATTAATTTTTTTTTCATAAAACATATTTGAATAAAATGGGAGTACATATTTCAATTCTTATTCATAATATAATCCATTATCTGTATAGTTAAATTCAAATTCATAATAGTTAACAATTTATCTTAGTTTTAGATTTTATTGGTAAAAGCTATTGATTTTATAGTGATATTTATATTTATTTTTTTTTTTTTTTACAAATAAAACTATAAAAGTTTCAAACAACAACTCATCGATTAGGGAGTAGACAGTGGAATATGTGATACTTAACTACTAAACAATGAGTAGTTGTATTCTAAAAATGTAAAAAAAAAAATTAAAAATATACAAAAAATTAGTTATAATAAAAGAATATATTTTAAATATATTTTAGTACAGATATACATGTTCTAAACATAGTTAACATTTACATTTTTGGGAAAGTAAGACTATTCAAAAAAGTTTAAAATAAATGATTTAAAATAAATAAATCATTTTTTTCGAAATTACGTACAATAATAAAATCAGAAAAATGTGATACTCAAATACCACGCTGTAGATGTATTAATTTAACTGAGTTTTTAATTAGTCAAAAGTATATAATTTTTTAATTATTCTAAAGAAAACTTTTAACTTTTTAGCCTGTCAAAATGATAAGAAAACTAATGTTCAGAGTTTTTTTTTTAGTCTAAACGTGCTTTAAATAATTGATTTACAAAATTTATTTTTATGATAAAATAACACTCTTCTCTAATTATATATATATATAAATATTTAAGATTATAAATATAATTTAATTGAGTTCTAACATCCTTTTTTTTTCTTTTAATTTAAAAAGTGTACAACAATTTTTTCGAGGTGAATCTGAATAATACTAAATGATTTATGAACTGTAATACTTGTAATTTATACATAAAATATGACTTAAAATGTTTTACTTTATTTTACAATAAACATTGATTTGAATATAATCTAACCAACAAATCAAATACCTTGATATTTGTTTTAAAAGGATTATTTTAATTATCATATCAAAATATAGTAGTATAATGATCTAAGACTTAGATTAAGAACTTAGATTCTAAGCTAAACGATCAAAATATACGTATGCATAAAATAAATCCTGAAAATACAATTTTATAATCTAGTATTTTATGTTAAATATTTGTTTTCTAAAATACATGATATATCATTGTTCAATATTGTTATATTGATATTATGTTTTTAAATGTGTTAAAATATCTCATAACTTAAGTTATAAAGTATAGTTAATATTTATTTAATATTTTATATATTATAATGTAATTATGTACAAACTATTTATAAATTAGTTATGTTGATAATGCAATAGCTTAAGTATTTCATTCAAAATCTTAATCTTAAACCTAATTCTGTTTATCTAAAATTAATTATTACAATAAAAATGTTTTGTTATCAAAATTATTATACAGTAGTCGCTTAATTTAATCACTTTGATACTGGACAAAACTGATGACATAAACTGATTAGTAACACTCAACAAAAAATTTGAAAAATTATAAAACGTATATCAAATCAAAAAATTAATGAATTATCACATATGTATATAATGGACATTCGGTTTAATATACACACCCATATGTAGTTTTAAAAAAAAAATTTAAGTATATAACATCTTAAATTATTTAAATTATAATTAAAATGTGAATATAAGTTTTCTAACTTGAAAATAATTCTTTGATTGAAGTCTGTTTTTTTAGTGTTTTTAAAATATCATTTGTAAAATGATCATAATTGTAATATAGTATAAAATTTGAAGAGTTATGTTACACTCCTGTTTGTAACACTTGTAGGGCTTCTCTCTCTCTCATTGCAAATGGATTGGAAGATTTTTTATAATCCATTTCTCCCTCTAACTTAATTTCTTTATTTTCAATTCCTCTTGGTTCAATTTGTGAGCAAGCATATAAATAAAATATCTTCGGTTAAATTGTATGCAGATATATTTTCATCGATTTTTAACCAATTTTCAAATTTTAGGGTATTTCTTGGTATTTTTCATCTTCTTCCTCTTCCTCCAATATACCTTCAACAAAACCTTCATGCTTAAAACAATTTCATATAGTTGTACCTATCACTTATTCCCAAGCTACTGTTATTAGATGTAATGCATCTAAGAGGTTGGTTTTTTCGATATTTATTAACGACAATTGATGTTGTTAAACAGTATAATTTGTAATAATGTCTTATATAATGTTTGTTTTATGAACTCAAACTAATAACATTATGTGACGTATCGATACAAAATCCTACATTATTTTCATACATAAGTATACAAAAGGCCTTACAGTTTTTTATAACAATAAACGATTACTAATATTAAACGTGATATAATAACTGGCAACCACTGTATTTGACATTTCATATGAAATAAGATTTATTTATATTTAAACATTTAAAATATAAATTAAACTATACATATTCCAGTGCATTAATCTATATGCATTAGTATTACATCATAATACTTATTAAAAATTTATTGAAACATTTTTAAGTAAATTTGTTACTTTAAATAAGGATCAATTTATGTGTTACGTATAGAATTGAAAATCGTTAAAAAAAATATTAATAATAATTTAGTTTGAAAAGTAAATGATACATCACAAAAAAATTTTCAGTTCAATATTGAACCCTCTGTTAAAAAAAATTACTGTAATAACATAAGGTATAAGAACTGACGTTGTATTACACGTCAAGAAAATTATTATTATTCCATGATTTTTCACATTTGGTTAAAAAACAAAATTATTTTTAAATAAAATTACTTTTGAAATTCACTATGTTGTATTACGATTGTTAATGATTAAAAAATAACCTATAAACATGATTCAATTAAATATACAAGTAGGCAATAAAATAAAAACTAATGTCGATAACCGTTTGAGCAATTAAATAGGTGCGCGTCTAAATTAAAACTGAAAATATATAAATGTATTTCATATGTTGTCGAAAGTAAATTCTATAAAACATTCATCGTTAAAAAAAATTCCTGTTTTTAGTGGGAAATTATTTATAAATGTTAATATTCGACTAAGCATCACTACCGACGGTCATTCTTTTCACGTTGTTAATTATTTTTGAGTGTCTTTAAACTAGGTATTCTATTTAAAATTTGTGTTACTTAAAATAATTGTAATTAATTATTCACTTAAGCCTATAATAAAAATATATATATTATCTGAACATGTTACCTTTGTTTTTTATATTAAATACGGATCGAACAGATTATCAGCAAAATAAAGTGGAAAGTGTATAAATGGTGTGTGCCGGGAAAATACTCGTATTTTAAGATGTCGTGTTTAATGTTTCACCGTTAAAAAACGTTAAGGTTCGAACAAGTCGATGTGAATATAATAACAATTATAATAAAAATAAGGGATTATAATTTATTCGTTAAGGTTGAGCCCGTAATCGTTCGGATAGTTTGTGCGGTTCATTATGAACTCTTGAGGTACGAGACGAGTTGGGCGAGACGTGTTCGAACGCGTATTGCGCGGCAAGTGCGCATATCAGCGAACGATTAGCGCGGACGGACGTGCGAAACGGCTGCGTCGCATAATCGATCGATCGGTACCGTTGTGCGGACAGGCTGATTGAACTACGCGCAAAAACCTCAGCTGCCGTGGATTTAAGTATGTCTTCGTATAGGGGCGGGTTTTATCACTCACCGAGGGAGGGGCTAATTGATGCTCAAGAATTTAGTTAGTTGTTTTTTAAATCTATATAAATTTAAATTACAGAATATGTTTTTGGGTCTCTCATAAGTAAGTCATTTTTTTTCACAACAGTCACAAATTTTAAATAATTATTGGTATCAATTTTAATCTGAAACCATTTTAAAAATACAGTTATACACTTATAATTAACAACAAAAATGAGCTATTTAACTATAAAAAATATATAAAAGGGATACCTTATTCATCAATGACAATTGACGATATTTTATAATAATTATTAATATATCAATATATCATAATACTTGGCTTTGCATAATAGTTAGTTTAGTTCCAGGTGGGGGGCTAATGCTCCCTTAGACACCACCTTAAACCCACCTCTATCTCCGTAGTTCACGCGGTACGCGTCACGCGCGCGTCATCCACCGAAGGTGGCAGGGACGCCAGAACCGGGGAAGGGGCAGGTACCCCTCCGGATTTTTTTTTGGTGGAAGGGCAAAAAATATATTTCGCCGGTTCCAAATGTAGGTTCGAACAAAGTTGATACTCCGCGTGGAAATTTCAGCTTAGAGTAGAATCTGGACTGGGTATTATATTATTTTCGGTAATAATAATAATTTATTATGACTAAAATCGCAGATTAAACGAATTAAATAAGGTAATATTTTAACAAAAAAGGTTGTTGAGTTATTTTTTTATTTTACCAGGAAAATTATAATTGTTGTCTGGAAAAATAAGTTTAAAAAAATTAGTATGAAAGCAGCGGTTGATTAGGGGCTACCCTCGGTTTGCCCCCCTCTCCCAAATATGTTATGTTCTGCCGTTGCCGGGGCGAGAGGACATCCCTGACGTGCGCGTGCTTTGACGCGATTTCTTCACGACTCGCGTTTGTCTTGTCGCGTAGAAACGCGAGCCGGATACATCTGGAAAACGCTTGCTCAAGAAACGATTTCCGACGGCTGTCCGCGTTCGCCGTCGCAGTCTTTCCGGTGATGCACTCTCTTCTGCTGCGCACGCGTCGTCGTTCTCCGTTCGGACGGCAACAGTTTTCACAACGGTTCACTATTTTATTTTTTTATTTTTTTCCGTTCTCGTCCGCGACAAAAGAGACCTGCGGTTTGTTGCCGTTCTTCGGCTACGATTCGAGGCGATTAGCGCGAACCAACCTCACGCGCGGTACGGCTTTGAAACCGTCCACGTCCTGGGAAGAAATCTTCAACCACCGATGGTGTATAACTCGGCAGTGGAGAAAACGATGTCGGCTTGCTTTCACGTAAGATTAACCCGAGGCCCCCGTCGTAATGCTTAAGACGGATAACCGTTTGTATGGGTTGCGAACTGAAGCGTAACGCTGCTGAGCCGGTGCACATGTTTTGCCACGTATTAATATTCGACGGGTCGTAAACAGCTAATGCCGATAGTAAGAGAATAATTGCAATTTTAAAATTAATTCATATGTAGAAAAGCAAAAACTCTTTTAAAATATATGCATAGGTGTGTACGTAAACATTCAATGAAACTTAGAATTTTTTTTTTTTGTTTTTAGTTTCATAGTCGTATTGATAACAAAAATAGCAGATCGCCAAATTTAGAAGGTTAGGGAAAACTAAACTTAGATTTGTTTACGGATCATCCCCTATGCTCTTGAAGTATATTTTATTTCGCGTAATATATTTTTATCTAAATATTATAATCAATGAAATAGTCACTCGTTTTGATTTTTGATTTTTGACCGGAGTCATAGAGTTATTGATTTTACTCGCATAATATTTACTATACGCATTTTATTTCGGAGCGATAAAAATAAATAGATAGGAAATACAATAAAGAATTAAAAGTTTTAAACTGGCAGTTAATCGAATTATCCTTAGTTGTCAATCTTCGTAAGGCTATAACCAATGCGATCATTTTTACCTTCATCAAAGAGCAATATTAATTTTAAATAATATTACGATTTCGTACACTGACAATGATATTATTAAATATATACGTCACTTCGCACAGAATCTTAAGTATAAAACGTTTCGATTACTGTATTATATCATGTAATTCAGTTTGAACACGGTGTTATATATTATTCACGAGGTTCAATAGAGTTGTACATAAGTATCTGGAATATAGTACTGTAATAGAAACGATGCAGCATACTATAGTATATTTGTTCAGAACGAACTGAATAAACGATTGTCAATATTATTGCATCAGAGAATCGTAAAAAATGTTTAAACTGTCGTTCACGAGTAGGCAATAAATTCTGGTACGTATAGTTTTTATTGAAAAAAATAAATAAAACATACTTTGCTTTATTGGTACTTGTATAATATAATTTCTAGCGATTTATCTTACACTACGGTTATTAACGTGATTTTTGACGTTCAAAATGTCTTCATCTTTTAAACAAAATAAATTATTATAGTAAAAGCATCACATCATAATTCGAAATAACATACATATTTATATTGCGTGATACGCTGATGAATGATGATAAAAAGAAAATAATTTAATCGAGATTTTAGATGACTAAAGCAACAGAAACATATCCGGGTGTTGTTAATTTATTTCGACGTAATAATCCGATGCCTTCACAATCCATATTAAAACAATGTCAAAACTTTTAAGATCAACGAGCATAATTCAGGTTGTTACAAACAAATCATATTATCAAAGCCATTACTCTAAGGAATAATTAACTTACGTACACTGAAGTTTATAAAATTTCACTGTTCAAACCATCCGAATTACAATAAATTATAAACGTACATATGTATTATTGAAACCGTATATTGGTATAGTTGGAACGTCCCTATAACATATATATAATTGATAACGAAAAAAAAAATATACCTACAGGTACTACACAAATGCATTGGCATTCTCGTAAATCGCTTTGGGTCTGGTATTTACCAAATTTAAGGTTCTCGAAAATTCAAACTTGAATTTATGATCGTGTTATGGAGTTCAATTGTTCAGAAATGCAATTACAATTTTAGTTTTGGTAATTTTATTGCGATCGAAAACTGAAACCGACCAAACAATAACTACTGAAAATATTATACGTTCCAGGAGTATCAGAAACACATTAAGTAAATGTAAGTTTATATAAAAATACCAAAAGCACTTTGAAGTGTCGGTAATACACCGCTTTAACTCCAAAAATATTTCCAGTCTATGTACAAAGGTTAGTGCATGGTGATGAAAACAATGGATTTTTTGAATGCCTCACCCACACAGACGTCTACAGCGAAGGAATAGCGCGCGCGCGCGCCCACGTATATATTAAGTATATATTATCTTATAAATCATGACATATTCTACATTGGTCGTGTCGTAAAATTGATGACCTTGTTAACTTTATTGGTGCAGTTGCAGTAGATGTTTCTATTCGAATATTACGATATGCACTGTTCAGCGGTAAATAGGTAAATATGTTGAAAACCGACAGTAACGTATTGGTAAACATAAGTAGAAACAATACGTGACTTCCGACTGTGGCATCGCAAATGTGATGATTTTACACAAATGAATTTAGTAAAAATGTATTATACCGCAAATATCCCTAGTTCTAATGGACTATTAATAATTCGTTTTTACGAGTTACATCGTTGGAACGCCTACATTACATTACGAGTACCTACATTGCGCTGGAACATCAACCTGAATGACGGTTTAAAGTGTATAATTAGTTCTTGGGATAGTAAAAAAATTAAACCGTTTACTGCACATATCCAATGTGAATGTCCAAGTTTACGTATTAGGGTTGAGTGTAAATTGCGCAATACGAATATGAGAACGGGTGGGAAATTAAATTTCTGCAATCGCAATTGACTGTGGTGAAATTTAAAGGGGTTATGGCGTAATAAACTCGAATGTCTGATCTTTGATACCCGATTCCGACATTAATGCCGTTAAATGAAACATGGTCAGATGGTGACGAGGGTTTCGACACCGAAAACTACTGATGTGTTCAGTACAAATGGCCGGAGGTTTGAAAAGAGCGGGTTGTAGTTTAGTGATCAAATGAAGAAGTACTTGGTATTGACAACAACCCTATTTTTTCGTTCTCTGGCGATAAAATAAATAAAATAAAAATTAATCTTTCGAATTACAAAATTATCAGTAGTCACTTTGAAACTGTGCGTAAAAATTAAGTGAGAGAAAGGTGATGTAAATTTTAAATTTCAAAATAATTACTGAATGCTTTACTTTTTTTCGAATCATTCTCGATCTGGGATTATCTTATTAACAGTATTTATAATTCTTGAGTAAATACGTGTATTTAAGATTCCAACAGCACTTATAAACTACTCATATTATGCAATGGTATAATATATTCAATGCAAGGAGCCGTCCTAAGAATTTGATCATCAAAATAATATACGAGTATGATAAAAAAATATATACCAAGTTTGTAAAATGATGGTAAATATAGTTTTTTTTTTTTTTTTTTGTTTTTAGTATAGTAATATAGTATTTTTCAAATCTCAATCAATCAAAGTCATTTAAAATAAATATATTTATAACAATAAGCTCTAATAAGTAACGCTGTGTTTTCCTAATAAATCTGGAATTTAAGAAGACCCTTTTAAATTTTTCCTAGATTGAGGCCTAGGGCAAAATGGTATCAATACCCCCTCCCATGGCGATGGTTTTGTTTAATGACATCGTTCGAATAATAATTCCAAAAGTAAAAAGCTAATGAGAGTATATAAATAAAAATTGAGTGTTGACCCCTTTTTTTGTCTCATTTTACTCACTTCAGCGTGAGACAGTGGTCATCATGATTTTTAATTCGAAAGCAATACACCAAATAAATTAAAATTTTAAAATTAATAAATTCCACATGATTTTTAAATTAAAACCATTAGTTCTTAAAAAAAAATATCAGCTGTTGATACGTATTTCTATTTATAAATGTTAAAGTATTAATATCCGAAATGGCTATTAACTTAGGGTGACCATACGTCCCGTTTAAGACGGGATTGTCCCTTTTTTTATCATTATGTCCCGTTGTCCCGACAAACTTTAAACGAGACGCTTTTTGTCCCGTTTTTAGAATAGGGACCCGTTTTAATCCCGTAACTTCCATAAAAATTGTAAACCGAGAGTAAAAGAAAAAAATAAATAAGATATGTCATATAGTGTATATATATATATATATATATATATATATATATATATATATATATACTACGAACTCATGTGAGAGACTTCTAACGAAATCGATATTAAATACGAATAGTTTACCAATATAAAGTAATATTTATAATCAACGATATTCGGTATAATAGGTATATTAGGTATATTAATCGAAAAATCGAACATAGTCGTGCAGTTACGTGTGTACATTGCAACGATCTTATATAGCCACTGTGTATCAGTTCTTTTTATTTAAATTATAGCGAGTCGTTAGTGTTATCACTTTTATTGTTTTTTTTAAATGCCTAAAAGGAAATATACGTTCACTGTACATTTGCAGATTAACTAATGCAGTAATAGAAAGAATATTTTCAATCACAAATATTTTATGAATGGACGAAAAAAATCGTTTTATCGTACCAACTGTCAAAGCAATAATAATTCTTAAAAATAATTTTAAAAAATATTTTTGTAATAATTTTTATGATTGTTGACACAACTAAAACTATTAAATGCAATCAGTTCATCAAAAAAAATATAATGTCAAAGAATGTGATGAAGATAATTATAAACAATTGACATCAACTCAATAAAAATAAAGAATATTTTAAGTAATTTTTTTCAATCTCACAGTAAAAAAAAAATGCAAATTAATGTTTTATTAAAATATTAAACTAATTAAAAATTATTTTTATTGCATATAATATTGAAGTTAAAAAAATGTGGTCTTTTTTTTAGAAAACATATTTGTGCCGTTTTTTTTTTCATAAATATGGTCACCTTATATTAACTGTCAAAAAAATATTATAAGATTTGTTTACAATAAAGTCCTGATTCGCAAAATTAATAATACCCATATTTCATTGAAATGTAAATTTTTAATGGTTATTAAAAACTTCGTTTGATCTCATTATTTATAATTTAAATTATAAAATAACATATACGAGTATATATATACTTATATATGCTACAGCATAAGAGTAATACAATTATAACTAAAAAGAGTAATCAAATTATTTTTAAACGAGAAACATTAACCACAACCACCATAAGTCTACGATTTTCTGATTAATTTTAATATGCATTTTTGAAAAAATTGAGGCATGTAACATTAATGTTTTCTTAATTCATGATCCGTGACTGATTTCTGACACATTAATGAACGGATCATTATTTTTATAACATATTTTTTTAAAAATATTTTTATTTTTTTAAAAAAAATTTAAGTATATACTTACCTATATATATATATATATATATATATTATACTACATATTATGGATTTTAACATAATATTAAGTCGGCCTCAAGGTGTTTTTTATTTTACTGCTTACAGTTTTTGTGATCCACGGTTAACAAAGAAAAAAATGCATTTATTCAAAAACAAGTTTGTTTTAGGTTTATTTAGAAACATACAACCAAATAGCTTATACGAGTACACCGGAATGCTATTGAAGATGACGGCTTTTAAGAATTTTATTTTTATAATATTTCCTACATCCTATTTAAAAATAACTGATTTTCAATATTAAATGTATATATATATATATATATATATAATATAGATAATACTTGTAAGTATTAACTATAAGTTGCAATGATAAGCAATGATTGAATTTGAAAATATCAATACCGGAAGTATATCTTAAAAATTTAACTAATTTTGATTTATTATAGAACTTATATTCCCTAGAAAAAATACATGTTAAACGAATTATAAGAAGATGTAATTTTCGAGTCAGATTCAAGCATTACACGGAAACATTGGTACATAAATAGGTATGTCTTAAATACAACACCATATAGTAAAATGCACAGTTTTCTCAAAAACGATTTAGTTTTCAAAGTAAATCTATATTAAAATCATAATAAAAATTATAGTTACCCGATTGTATTTTTATTAATATAATCACAACAAATATTTACAAAGTGTTGACGCATTTACTAATTTTGTTATTCAAATCTATCATAAAATGATCGGATCACCATTCCATAATGTGGGTCAGGCCATCTGGATAATTCATATTTCCAGACCTGCCACTCCACCCCTACTCGTCGATACATATATCCATATCAATATTATAATAAATCGTATTCGTGTTGTTTGTAGACCACGAAAAAATTACACAAATTTAGTTTATTGTAGATTTTGTTTCGTAAAATGAATAGTTTCATTGGTGTATACCTGTACTCGTATAATTGCAATCTCAAATGCAAAATGCAGAAGTATTTATTTCAATCAATGAAAAATTTAAAAATAAAAATATTTTCACCACAATAATTCTCAGTACATAAACCTATGGAAACTCATCAATACTATCAAAACAGCTGTAACAGTAGTCTCCTGATAAATGTCATCCTTTACTACCACATGGTACGCATATCTATTTTATAGGTGTATTATAATTATTTTACTTTCTTGAATACTTAACGATTTAACATATTGAAATAATTAAATTTATGGTGAGGAGGGGGTTTTAGACTAAAATTGTTATTCACGGGTAGTATTCGGTGAGTACTTAAACATAAGAATAGTTTTTAACTAATCTATACGCTCATACTCAGATAATTGAATTAAAATTTATTTTTTAAGTACAATATATTATGTTAAACCCTTAAAGCCAGCCAATTAACACGTTTTCCTGTACGTGGATTATCTGAGTTAATGTTTAACTGTGCGTTAATAAGGTCAAACGAATAAAAAAAAAAAAAATTAGCATAGGTTATTTCATGGTCCTATATTTGTCCTAAAACATAAATAATATATATCACATTTTTTAATTTTTTTTATATGAAAATCGAATTTAACTATGTCCGGAAATAAGTAAAAAAAACTTTCGAACAATAAATACAATATTATAATTATGCGATATTTTTCAAATGTCAATTATTGTACCACCGTCTGGTGCATAAATATTTTTAAATTGGAAATTATACATGAACGTTACTATTATTTATTAAATTAATTTCAGTAAACGGAATGTATTTTACTCTCAAAATTACTAAATATTTTTTAATGATCTTTTAATAATGGGTACAAACAAAATTCAGTACGTATACTACATACTGTTAAATTGCAATGTAGGATAATTTCAAAACATTTTTGTTTAAACTAAATTAGTAGATTTTATTTTTAAATTATTTTAATAACCTATGAACAATTTTCAATAAAATGACTCTGTAAATATGAAAATTATATTTACAGTTTATTTTATGAAGAATAAAAAATATGTTGCAATCATAAGATAGTAGGTACTATAAAATACAAATAAAGTCAATTTCATTAAATTCCTAGTTAAAATAATTACAAAAATAAGTGAATATAGTTCCTAAATTTAAATTTTCTTAATATAGTTTCCTATTTTATCTTTATAATTTTATATAGTTCCTAAATTTAAATTTTCTTAATATAGTTTCCTATTTTATCTTTATAATTTTATATAGTTCCACTGATAAAAATTGCGAATTCAAATTCTACATATTATGCAAAGAGATAACAAAACGCTCAGTAAAACTGTATTCAATGAAAAAAATATATCTTCCAACCGTTGGAATCTGACAAGACTTCTTACTAACAGTATGATAAGTTTATGCAAAAAGTTAGTGAACTTATTGAGAACTTACAAGAGCTCGGTTAATGTTTTCCTGATGTTTCCATGTATAAGGACAAAATATAAAATATTTTAGAACGGATCATTATTGTGTATAATTTCTATAGTATTTAAATGTACATCACGCAATATATAAGGATCTTATACTACCAATAATTTTAAAAGATGGTATCTCCTATTCCGTCTTTCAGTTAAGACCGTTTATTATTTTTATTATTCTTATTTTTTATACATCTTATGGAATTAGATATCGTTTTGAAAAATAATTAATTTTATACTTCTCTATTATATATATATATATATATATACTCTGCTCAAATTTTTACTCACACCTAGGTAAACTTAAATTTTATCTTTACATGTAAATACTACATCAACATTTTTTTTACAAAAGCAATACTAAAATAGACGTAATTTTGAGTTCATTATATTTATTTATATAAAGCTACCAATTGATTAGATTCAATATATTTATAGACAAGTAAACCACTACTAATTAAAATAAAACAAAATAATATATAGATTTTCAATTTATTGATATAAGTAGATACTAGGAATTGTAATTTTTTTTTTAATTTATCTATAGTAATAAAAATGTTAAATGCCACCCTAGACATGTGCATATGTTGCCTACCCCCTAAGTCATGCCTGCATATGGATCGTCGTTATTCCAATTTGTTTAGGTATGTGTGGCCATTAAATGCACCTTATAAGAAAAAATATGCTATATAAAATAAATTATGTTTAAAAACGAATATACATTGCATTTGTGGATCAATGAGAATCATAAACTTACACGAATGAATAATTAAAATGGTCATATAAGTATAAGAAGGATGAATATTTATTACATTTCATACATAAGTACAGCAATTTTTTTTTTTTTTTGCAATGTTTAAGTGAGTACTTAATATTTAAGCCAACGGACCGATTAAATAAGAAAGTATTGTATTACATAATAATATACTCGTACATTACATACTGATTGTATATAGTTATGTGAATTTGTAAATAAAAAATATTTGTATGAACTATTGTGTAAATATGCACTTACCTAAGTAGTAATCAGTACCAATAAAAAAAGATCATCCTACTGTAATCAATTTTTGAAAAGTTTTAAGAGAATAAAAATAGGTTAGTAAAGTGTTACAGTGTAGTAAGTTTAATTTAAATTACAATCAAATGTTGGATGTAGGTAGTATACGGAAATATATTTTTGTCCATTGTTCTATTCCGTTGTCCCTACCATTATATTCTCCTTAGCACATCAACATTTCCGGGTTTTCGACCATGTTCTGTATTACAATGAATTAATTCCATTTTTAACTTATTAGCTAAAAATTTTAGATAAAAATGTTATCGAGTAAATATCATAACCAAAAACTTATTTTAAGTATTTTTTTTTTTTTCAATAGTTTATAAATGTCTCAACTTACGAATACTTCAGATTGCATTTAGGATGTCTATGTGTCTTTATAGAGAGTAATTTTACTATACTATTCAATGATGACCAATAATAATTGGCAGTGGCGTAGCAAGGATATGGCGAACTATGCCTATGCCAGGGGTGTGAATTGCATCGAAATTTTTCCATTATACTTTTTGAAATACGTATGTTGTCTATTTGTACATACTACGTGTAAATTTAACGATAAAATTATGAAAATAGCACAAGAGCATTTAAATAAAAAGTTTCATATGAAGAAATTATCGATTAATTTGCCAGTCATAAAGCGAGAAAAGCAAATTTTCAAATTTTCAAATTAACATTGTAATAATAACTTATAAATATAAATTGTATATTTAAAAAAATTAGTAAAATTAAAGGTAAAAAAATTATCATAACATCAAATTTTAATTGGTTAGAAAAAATATTTTTCTAAGTTTGACTGGGATGGCAAAAAATGCCACTAATAATTGGTTATCATCCTATTATAAAAATTTCTCTATTTTAGAATATTCAATATGTTTAATATTTTACATGAAATGGGTTCATAGGTAATATTTTATATTATTTTATTTTATTACAGTACCGACCGGAACCCAAGACAAGAAACTAAATAATATTGCATAGTTCAGGTATTATTTTAATAGAATGCAATAACACTTTGAGTAGATATCTGTTTGCCTATTATCATGATTCTCTGCGATTATTCAAAGATAGCAAGTGTAGGCTATTGTTCATAAATTATTATATTTATATGATTATGACTTGAAAGAATAAAAAAATAAGGTAAAAAATATTGAATCAATTAGTTTATATTTAGGAAATGTAACTAAAATATATTTGATATAAATTAAATAAAGTGCCACTTACAATTATTTGAAATTTTTTATAATACACATTATAAGTTAAAAAAATACATACATTTATAAAATAACTTATAAAATAGGATATGCTTATCCGATAACTCTTTCACTTCTAAATCTCAAAGTAATCCGAGTCGACCTTACAAAAATTTTAGACCAGGACGAAATCAACCTCTTAGCAATTCATGCATTACCTCCATTACAATTAAATACATTCTAACAAAAAGTTATATAATCTTTATCACCCTCATTAACTCAATCTGTAAACTAATTTTCTTTTTAGTGTTTTTCCATATATTTAAATTATGATATAATATTTAAGCAATTACTAGCAATATTTATATCAATGATGTACATAGTTTTATTATCTCCACTTTAAGTTAACAACATGTGTATAATGTTAAACTAACAAAAGATAATATTATGTACTAAGTCATGGATGTGAATATATATTAAAAAAATTGTTGGTAAAAGTTCACATTTTAAATTTTTATGAAAAAAATATTTAACAATTGATTGCTTTATTATTCTGTGTTTAAGCGATGTACATAAGATTATCTTTATTACTTAATAGATTGTTAGTTATAGAGTTTAAAATAAACGTTTCATATAAAAAAAAAATGGTTCATTATTTTAATATTATGTATATTGTTAAAGCTATAAATATGAAGACACCGCACCTATAACTGTAATCATTCTATTGTATTAGAGTATTTATAAATAATCCATTGACTTTTATTCCAGAAGAACTGTGTGAAATATCATAAACACGTATTGATGTTAATATGATTTAAAAATTCTAAACTCAACATATACTCAAGAAATAATTATTTCCAATCAAAAGTGTACACAATATCAAAATCCGTCTAAATACTGGTATCGCATATTTGTTATTCATTTCCTTGCTTTTAGTTTACTGGAGAGAAGTGTAACATACATTACCCTACGATTATTTAACACTATAATATATATAAATACAATTTCGAAACATTAATTTCCTTAAATTATAGATTAAAAAGCACAAATAAAAATAATAATACTAATTTCTGATTTTATATAATTTTATTAAATTTAGTTAAGCATTTCTTTTTATTAACACAATAAACTAGGTAATAATCCATTTCCTTCATTCATGTAAGAATTGGTCCCCTTATTCAATCACACAATTTTTATGAAAATGAAAATAGTTTCGATGATTTCCAACATTTAAATATAAAGGTTAAATTTAGAATATAATTATATAATTATAAAGAATACGAATAATGATAATTATAGTGTTCCGAAAAAAAAAACTGAATTTTTATAAAATATTTTAAGTAAAATTTCAATTGAAGTAATCAAAAAAAGACGGCTTCTCTTCAAGTCGATGAAATATCAATGTAAAATAATAATAATAATATCCCATTAAAGTAAGAATCGGATAAAATATCTGTTTTGTTTAAAATAGTTGTTCCATTTTAATCATCAAAATAAGTAAGAACAGGTTTAACTTTTACTAGAATTTTACTAAAATATCATATTGATTAAATTTAAATAATAAAAAATATAGATATTCTTAAATATATTTAATGCATAAAATATATATTAAATATGAAAATTATTAAATCGTTGGATGGCCATCACTGAATTTCATACAGTATGATTTATACATAAAACATTTGTATTTCAAACAATATTATGGAATTAGTATCTACCCGTTTCTCTGAAGTGTTAAAATGGAAAATTCTAGTCCAGCTTTTAGATATAGTACACAAATTCGACATTATTCTGCATAAAATTGACAACATTTTGGTAGACTGCGTTGTAATTTATAATATTGCACGTTAAAGGGATTATATTATATAGTGATGTTTAAAAGAACATTTTAAATATGAGATTAACATTTAAAGATTCCAATGAATGTTCATGATATTCATATTGTTTCTAAATAATTATTTTTGAAAATAAAATAAAACCTACTTGGTATACGTGCACGAGCATGGTACAACATTAAATGTTTCTATCGATTTAGATAGAAATAGATTTTTGACGAATTTATTTTAAGATTTAATTCCAATATGTCAAATTTTACTACAGCTTATGAATAAATCTGACACATCAATTAATATTTATAAGCAATAACATATGACTCTACGTAAAAAAATGTTCTAGATGATTGATTTTACATAAAATAAAATGGGTAAGAAAAGCGAAACGATTTTCTAAATAAACAAAAGTAAATTTAACTTTTAATTGAAAGTGAAAGGTTTCAAATCTCGTTACAAAAATTATCAGTTTCAAAAGTATTAAATTATTGATATCATAGACAAAATAATTTTTTTTTTTTATGAAATATTTGAATATTTATATTATTTTTGTACATTCAACTATTAAAATATCATAGTTAAGATTCATCAAAATCAACTTCTTTAATTTTCATGAAAATTTCGTTATGAGATTTCAAGTCTTTTAAACGTAAATAATTATAATTATTTACTGTATGTACTTTAACAAAACTTGATGCATAAAATATTTGTTTTTTTAAATTTAAAATATTTTTGAGAAAAAAAAAATTTAATTATTTTGGTAAAAAAATGTATATTAACCAAACATTGTGTAAGATATTTAATGAAATTATAACTGATAAATGATGAACAAACATTTAAAATATTAAACCAAGAAATATTAAATCTCTAGAACTATTATTTTCTGAATTCTATATTATAACTAATATCGATTATTTCATAAATAGGTATTGCGAAGAATTGCCACATCGCATTCTTGGTATTTTTTCTCAATTTTTGAAGGATCATATATTGGTAATATTTGAAAAACAGCTTCTATAAAATACCATCCGTACTGAATTTCCAATTGATATTGATTCATAGAGACATTTAAATTGTATAGAAATACTCTTATGGTAAAAAAAAAAAAAAATGATGTATTTCACACATAAAAAAAAGCACTAAATAAAACAAATACACATTTATTGAATCTAGAAATTACACGCATTTTATGTATAAATCAAATAAAATATGAGTAATATAGTATGTATACAATTTTACCAAAATAATCACACCTACTGCAATATTTTTGTGATTGCAAAATTTTCTTGATTTATTAGACAATACTTACATTCAAAATATAATTTAAAATTTAACAATTCACATTATAACACTTAAATAAAAATTATTTTTTTGTAAGGTTTTAAATTGATCAGTTTTTTTTTCAATTTTACCAGAAAAATGGTAATTTTGAAGTAAATTGTTGATATGCTGTATTATATTACTATAATTTATATTTTAACCGAACAGTTTTGCTATAATTTTTTTAATCCTTACCGTACATTCTCGGTAGTATGTACCATTTTTTTAAAAAAATAACTCTGAGAAAATATTTAAAAAAAAAAAAACGTACCTGACCTTCCCATTTTCATGTAGTTTTTAATACTTCAAATGAAATTAAAATTGTTTCAAAAATTGTACATTCATATTTGCTTAAGTGACGAAAAAAGTTATAATTATTAATTCCAGGTATCAACAAAATATAACACTATAATAATAATATACGACTATAGTGTATATATTTACACAGTATACTATACTTCCTGCATACGAGTATTAAAATAACGTAAACGCGTGTACGGCTATTATTTTTGCTCTCTACATAGTGATAAATCTTTCTTTTTTTTTTTAATTTTAAAAGTTTTAATTTAAAACAGATTTTTTTTTCATTATTAAAACACGCTGCTGATTTTTAAATGTACCCATTGTAACTTTCTTTCCTACAGTTTGTGTGCTTGCTAGTCGTTTGACAAGATAAGTTTTTTCATATCGCCTGGATTTTTTTCAAGTGGTGCGGTATACAAGTGAAGTATATTTTTGTTTGTATGTGTGTGTTATATATGTGTTACTAGAGTGGCTACTGTGAGTTCATACTTCGATCAAATATTTAACACATTCTCTGCAGAATATGTCCGTAACCTGCGTTTAACCTACTTACGATATGTCATCGGATCCGATTGATAAAGATATATATATATATATATATATATAATGATATATGGTACTGTTCTTATTAATATCTTATTGAATTAAATGTGCACGTGTGTGAGTGTGTAATAAAGAGTACGCGCGAAGCCATTTATCGAGTTGATCTAAAATCTCGCCGACAGATAAAAGCCATAAAATATATTAATTATATATAGGGTGATATTTTAAGCATGATTAAATTATGCATGTTATTGAATTCTTATTTATGGAAAATTTATGTATATTAAAAGATGATTTTTTTCCAAGACAAAGATTATTTTTATATCCTAATTATAAATTTTGGAACAATAAAAACTTGTGCTTTTCAAATGAGAACAACTTTTTTGAAATACGCAAATTATTATTTAAATATTTTATTTTTTTTCAAATTGTTTGATGTAATAGTCAACATTTGTAACAGTATTTCTAGTTATTCAAATTTCAAACGGTGAATGAAATGTGTGTAATAATTATAATATTGATATTTTTGGCATAGGAGAATGAGAAAACAATAAAACCTACCAACGATCAGTATTTATCGATATTAATTCATCTATACACATAACATCTAAATTATGGATTCACACGCATACCATGTTAAACATTATAAATTATTTATTATTCGCATAATCTTGAATCTATATCGACAAAATTAAATAATTAATATTTTAATAACTTCACACTTTTCATGTGCAGTTTTAAATTCAAAAACTCCAAAAGGTCCAAATATGGATTATGTTACATCAACAATTCCATAAAAATGAACTGAATAATAGTGAACTGCGAGGGAAAAATGATGTTTACATTTGAAAATCAGAAGTTGATACTGCCGCAGGATATTCCTTAAAAGGTACAAAAAGTTTGTGTATCGGAAAATACCATACACTCGCATTTTCCATAAATTAGTATCTCGAAGAAACGCATATTTATGCGAAAAAAAGGGATGTGCTTGCTTGAAAAAAGCATCCAATGTAATCGTATGCAACGAATAACTATATATTGGATACACCGTCGTCGCGTGACACCTTTACACTCGTAAATGTTATTTCAGACGGACGGCTTTCGTAAAGAATTTCCCATCGTCTCCCGTTGACTTCACCGTGTTTCGTCGTATTGTTATTCCTCTCCGGTCACTTCTGTTTCCGGTCGCGTGTCGTCCGTTTTAACGATTAATTTATTTGGAATCCACACACCAGTGACTCGCCATCATCGGCCCTTCCACTGGTCGTTCGCGCCCCCACACACCATACGTCGGCGGCACACACACGCGAAGATGAGAAAATCAATTTTCCACTCTACCAGTACACATAGTTTTCGTCACGTTCTCTTATGTATTTTTTTTTCGTATCACATTAACGACGTATGGTGGTTAGTAGTGGGCTACGTGCGCGCACCCGAATGGTTGACCGGACGAGTATATAATATACATTATGGTTTTCAGCCGTTTTTTTGGCAACGTATTTTAACGCCATTGCGCGCTGCTGCCCACGTGTAAATCGTGTTTCGTTCCCATCGATGCGATGGTTCTTTGCTATAAGATCGGAGTCATGTTAAGAAAAGTGCCAAACGAGGGCAGTTGCTCCGGGCAGCAGAACAAAGTTGTGGGAAAATAAAATGTAAAATGTGATTTTCATTTTAACATTATTTTATATAGATTCTAAAATTATAAGTCGCAAAAAAAATTAAACTATGCAAGTGATTGAAAAATATAAATAAACGTTATCTTCAAAAATGTTCAAATATCATATAATATAACATTGAAAATTATAGCGTGAATGTAAATAAACCAATCAAATACTATTTACCATTAACTGTACACGGATGTCACATGCAATCAGATTAGCTCATACCCCCTCTTTCCTCCAAACAATATTATTATGTATACTTTATATATTTTCCTCGTTTTACATTGTAATACAAGTACAATGTAATCAAAAGAATTGTAACAGATTGATGATCATCTAATTTTTCAATGATAGACACAAGAACGGTAACGGGCAACACTTAAATAAACAAAATCTACCCTTGGAGTGAAGAAAAAATTCGATTCCGTGGCACTGTGGCCACGATGTTTTCGAGTTATCGAGAAAGACACGTGATTATAATATTTAACAATTATAAGAATATATATATATCGGTATGGTAATTGTAAAGTATACAATATGTTTATATTTAACGTTGTAACCGACGCCGGTTTAGCAGGAGTGCGAAATATGATAAAAATAGAAAAAAAAATGAAAGAAACGATGGAAAGTGAAAGAAAAAAAACGTCGGGGCTTACCTGCTGCGTGAGATAGAATAATACCAATAATAGTGTCGTTATAACGACTGCGACGATTCCCCGACGGTGATGACGACGATGTGATGACGAATGTGCGTGCGTGTTTGCGTGTGCGTGTACTTGCAGTGGGTATGGTGTGAATGGGTATTGCGTGTCGTTTGTCGTTGCGGTAGGAACACGCGCGCGGCCGAACGCGAGCTGAGGCCTCGCACTGAAACGGCACAGCGCTCTGCGGATGCACGGGACGAAAAAAAGTGCGCATGGAATGAGAGAGAAAGGGATAGAGAGAGAGAGGGGGGGATGGAGGGATGGGGAGAGAAGGATAAAGGGCGAAGGAGATGTAGAGAGTGAGGTGGGAAGGACGAATGAGAGGGAAGGGGAAAAAAGCAATCCCAAAGGGTAATAAGCGTCGGCGCGCTCGTATCTTTCCTCGGTCAACGGTAGCGCTGCTAACGTTCGGTCGGCCGGTGTGTACGTATACCCATGCATACAACCCACCCATTACTGCCGAACCACGCGCAGTACGTCGCCGGTCGGTGCAGGATGGTTGCACGTCGTCGTCGCGTGTGCACCCTGCACACAAGCACAAGATTATACGGCCGCGATGCATAAGCGGGTAGATGACCGCTATGCAGCGCCGGAACCGTAATAATATCAGGGGCGTATTTCAGGGAGGGGCGTCTACCCCCTAAACCTGTATTTAAAGAACCGATTATACGTGAGATACACATTTCAAATTTTTTTAACGTGGATCACTTTATAACGAAATCAAATTACGCGTGGCTGTGAATACTGAATTGGGCTTTTTGTTGAGTAAAAAATAGTACCAACAATTTTACTTGTAAATTTTGAGCCTAAATTAAAGAAAACATTTGAGTCTCTCCCCCCCCCCCTAGAAGTACGTCTAAATACGCTTCTGAATAATATGCGATGATTAATACGCGTAGGCTTAAAAATTTGCCATCACAAAAATAAAACCCTAATTGCGACAATGACATTGTATTTTCCGTTTGAGTAATAAACAATTTAAACGTGTTGTTGGATGTGGTAAGCTAAACCCTGTTTAATCTGTACAGTCATGGAAAGAGGCTGAAACACGTTTACTATGTCACCAAAAAATAACCACGTAATATAAATACGGTTACCGATTACTATATGATGTAGGAGTGTCTTCGATGGTTGGCTTCTTCTCCAGTTGATTTCGTATTTTAAATAGAATTAAAAATTAAATACGTAATCACAATTAATTCTTATTGTAAATATAGATTGTACTTTTGCTTAAAAAAAAAAAAAAAAAATAAAAAAAATAAAACCGAACTACACTATATTTGTACAGTAAAATGTTACTTGTAATCAGTATAATTTATATTTTATTTATCCGACTTAAAACGTTGTAATCGCGTCACAGATACAATAACTTCATCAGAATAACGAAAAGCGTTCAGGGAATTGGAAACCTGTTTACGGTAAACGCGTACTCGCGCGAATGATACCGGTAAACAATTTACTTGAGGTTATCCCGCCAAAATATGTTCATAATTATACTCGGCTACCCCGCGAAACGCGTAAGTAACTCGCGTGCGCGTAACGTTTTGGTATCTTTGCCCGTGCGTAGTTGTTGGTTACGAGTCGTTGTAATAATAAAAAAAATGTAATCATTAATATGATGATTTGTTGGTGACGGAAGCTTGATGTGAAGTCCATGTCAATTGATGTTTTTTATTAATGTTCTTAAGAGCACGAGTTGATGGTGTAAGAAACGACAGTCATCCATGTTTGTTCAGATTTTAAAACCAACTTCATGAACGGAGGAAAGAAGAACAGTTAAACTAGTTAAAACTAATCAAATCAAGTAAACCGTTTATATTAATATTTCAAGAATCTGGTACGTGCATTAATAGTATTGTCCCATAGGAGTATCGGTTGTCTGCGCTACTTCTAACAGTGTTGTTGAGTTCGCACCGCTCACGGGTAGATACAATATTATTCAATGTATATGCTGTATATATGTATGTATGCTGTACTACTTCTAATTTTTATCCAAAATAAATATTGTGATATACACTTATTTCCGACGACTCGGATAATAGGAAGACTTCGGATTGATAAATAGTATATTTATCAACAAAATAGTCATTATATTTTAGAAATCACTTTTTTTTTACAACATCTATGACCTATTTATTTAAGACGTTTAAAATTTAATGATTTTCACGAATAGCTTTTGAAAATTAAGTCCGGCACACATTATATTTAACAATTCATTGTCGTCAGATATCCATAGCGGAGATTAACTAAATTGATTTTTAGACCTAGTGCACATTACCTATGACTTTTTAATTTTCGATATTTTATGGCCCAGTTTAAATGCAACATGCGTTATTATCTCACGAAAATCATTTAGATTATACGTAAAAGAATTTTTAAAAACCTCAAACCTGAACGATACCCAAATTTACACTTTTGGTATCACGAATAAATGCCAATTTTTTAACTAGTATTCAGTACTAAAAATAAAATGTTTACTCCTGAAAACCTAAACTAAATTATTTTAGTGCAAAGTCGTGGTATAAATTAGATGAATGGGCTTGAAAAGTTTTCAAAGCACCTTTTCCATTCGGAAAAACTATTTCAGACCGAGAATCTTAGCTTAACGTGATTTTCTTTCCAACATACTCCAGAAAAAAAACTACACACTATTTACACAAAATCCCATTTAACGAATCTGAATAAGTTAACTACGAAAGCTATGGATGCTCACTGATCCATTCACTGAAATAATAAAATTTTGTTTTTTCACATACGGCAAATTTCATTGATATGAACATGTAAACATACTTTCCAATATCAAAAAACTATACTGTAACCAACCAACTATAATGACTTTTAACTTTTAAACAATTTCCTAAGTTTTTAATTTTAGAACAGAAATCCAATTATTTTTTTTGAATTGACTAGACTTGCTCATTTCTCCAAAAATACCAATTTCATTAAATAAGCATAGTGAAATAATACTCATTGTGTAAAAAACAACCGTGGCTATCTGATATTTGTATATTTAAAATGGTTTTTATTACCAACCTTGAATCTTGGGATTGATTAAAAATAATTTATGTTTTCCTTTATCTATACTTGTTATTTACAGTTCGCTTAAGCTCTGTCTACATATTCCAGTTTTTTCCGATCTTTACTTTATGAACGATATCTATAATTTTTCACCTCTTGTTTTTCCAGGTACCTTTTCTTTAATTATTGTGGCTTCACAATTATTGTATATTATCAAATATGCAATTCATTCTTTCCCTCTTCCTGAACGAGTTCTTAATCAACTTCTAAGTGTTTATACTCAGAAAAACTTCTTGGTTTCAAGGAATTCTCATTAGTTGTCTTTAACATCGTACTTCAAAGGCTTTAATTTCGGTCTTATCAGTCTAACGCATTTTCTCCATTTCAGCTTCGAATAATGCATAGTAGTATAGTATAGTACTTTAAATAGAACATTTAATGAAAATTTTCTTAATATTGAAACCTATTGTGTAAAAAAACATTGTGCTTTGTAGAAAACTTGTTTTTCTTGCGTTGTACTATTTTTTTAACTCCTTTTACCAATACTCATGATCTAATTCTAAAATATTTAAAACTGATAATTGTTTCAAATTTTATATTAGCTTTAGATTACATTTACGTCTATTTGTTGCTTCTACATACAGTTAAGTACCTTAATATTTCCCTTATTTTTTTTCATGAAATAATATCTCATTCATCTTTCTTTCTAATTTTTTTTTCGGCTATCTCGTTTTGTCAATACTGTCAGAGGCGTCATTCCAATTTTTGAAAGGTTGGGGCGACTGATTAAATTAGCCAACTTCATAATATTTAAAAAGTTATGGTTACCTATATATTTAAATATTTAATATTTAAGGACGATAGACTATCAATAAGATATTTTTTCAGAACAAAACATGTAAAGATTAGGTCATGTAATGAATAATGATGTCATCATGATAAACAAAGAACATAAAACATTTCAATTTACCTAATTAAATAATAACATTTAAGATAGTAAAACATTAATTTATTTACTTATCCTATAGGCTCTATGTTACTTTTTTTTTTTTTTTAATTTGCTATTGTTGGGGATATTACAGCAATAAAATTATATGGTTCGCATAGTAACGATTGTCATAAACTGGGGAAGAACCATTGTTTCCCAACTTTTAATAAACCGTGAATGTGTATTTAAAAGAAAATATTATAGGATTTCTGAATACAAAATAGTAAATAAAAATTTACTATTTACCGATTTTAGCATTTGATCATCGGACAAAGAATTGCCGACTTTTTAAATTTTCTTAGAGTGGGACATTTGCTATAGTCTGCTCCCCCCAAATAACGCTCCTGAATACTGTTAAATGCAATGGAAAAAAATAACTAAAACATTAGCAGTATCAGCTTAAACATAAATAAAAACGTTGACAGTATTCAATTGAGACTAATAAAACTATGGGATTTTTCCGGGTGAGAGGTACAACCGAAACAGAACATTTTTTTTAATATTACCATCGATATTTTTATTTGGTTCATATGAGCAAATTATAGATTTTAATTATAATTTGTTTTATGGATTAATAAAATCAACTTAAATAACTCAAATTAATTGTTGTATCATCATAAAATATTTTATCATATATACTTATTATCAACTACAATATACTTATATAATTATAACTCACTTATCAAAATGTATTGTTTTTTAAACTAATATAAAATTACAGTTATTATAATTGTATTTATGAGGAAATATTTTTAAAATTTTTATATCAAGCAATCGTTATTATTTATTTTTATTTATGACATGTTATTTTCTATTCTAGATATATTTCTAAAATATTCGATAAAAATAAATTCTAAACAATAATTAATTGTTTAAAAAGTGTTGCAATTTCGATGAGTGTTATAATTTTACTTAAAATTTGAAAGTGATTTACATACTAAGTGAACTGGACTTGAACGCTGTTAAATTATGTATTGCGGCCAGTCAACTCAACCTAACTAAACATTATGTACTTACTCATAATTAATTACGGGTTTGATATTTAAGTTTTGTTTATTGGCATTTTTAAAAAATATTTCTAAAAAATACAAATTAATAAAACTATCAGCAAAAAAAAAATCTGTCAAACGTGATGCGTGATCTAGATAATAAGAAACTGTAGAGTGTTACTGGTTTCGAATGTTAATCATATATTATGAAATCAATAATAAATCATTATAATGATTTCAAACGAAGGTGATAAGCATAATTTCTATACTTAGTGGCGCACACAGGATTTTTTTGAGGGGAGGTGGGGTCAAGGTAAAAATATAACACATTTTACAGTTAACAAAATTAAGCAAATCCTTAATATATTTTGACTTAATAGCATTGATAATAGAATAGACTATTCTATAATCTATGATACTAGGTATTCAATACTAGCTTTTTATATTTCAAACTTGTAAAATTTGTAAATTTTAACCTAGATATCGGAGAAAATTTTTTGGGGGGTTACAACCCCTTGACCCCCCTCCCCTGTGTGCGCCACTGCACTTATTCATAATTCGGAAGACCGAAAATTAAAAACAAAAAAACTAAATCTTCAGTAAACTCATGATCATAGAAATATAGTTCCATTTCAACCTTTATGTGTAAATCAAAATAAAGGGAATTTCCAAAATATACCTCTAAGTATATTTACTTAGGGTTAACCTATTATAAAATTGTCTAGTTATAATCTATAAATTATTCATTGTATCAAAAGAAATATTAACTTGTTACATAGCGAAATATAAAATTATTTCCAAGTTTGGTTTTTTGTTTTTCTCACGCATAAAATTACTTCTCAGAAAAAATAACAAAAATCGAAAAACTAACTTAAATACAATACATTTCCGAATTCATATATTTAAAATACTGTATAATAAAATATTGTTGCACATTTACCTCCTATATATATATATATATATATATATATATATATATATATAATAATCATATAAAAAGAAGGAATCATATTCCAAAACTAATTCATTCTTCTTTCCAACTAAAATCTAGCATAATTTCTATAGATTATAGTAAAATATAATTTTATATTTGGAAAAAAATAATTATAGTTATAGCAAATCACACGAAAATAATTTTGTTTAATAAAATATTAATTAACCGGAAAATGAGTGTACATTTGTTTAAAAGTTATACTGTGTAAGATATACAATTTATATACTATAATATTTTGTATAATTTTGACTCAAATGATAAATTATATTATATTATACGATATATCAGTAATCAATTACAAATTTATACAAAAATCACTAATGTGCCAACATAAAATTAGTTACTTATCATTAATAAAAAAGTATTTTGAAAAAAGTGAAACCCACTTAAAGAAATTTTAAAAATCGTATTTTTATTAATATAAAACTGTTTGATTTTTTTATTACTAAAAACTTAAAATGTAAATTATAAAAAAAAAATAAACAAAAAAATGCTACTGCACAAGGTTTTACATTTATAACATTTATTCATATTGTTATATTTAAGTCAAATAAGTGTATTAAATTTCCATGTTAATAACACTTAATCAAATGAGGTTAAAAAAGGATATAATGGTATTTGTCTGTACAGATCATACAACATTAGGTCTACTTCACAAATTAATTTGAATAAAAATAATTTAATATAGAAAATACTAAAAGATCATGTATACCAGAACGAACATATGTTACTTAAATAAATAATAAAACAGGGTCAGTAAAAATGCAGTTTTCAAGTAACATCGAAAACAGTTTGAAAACGCATAATTTTTTTAATCCCTGCTCTATAGACACCTATAAGAATCTTACGAAAAGGCTAAAAGAAAATGCTATTGAATTTCCCATCTAAAAAAAATTAATAAGTTCTATGAAATAAAAAATTATTCATTCTACATAATTCTATGTAAAATGAATATATCTTAAATATTGCATTAAGAATAGATGATAACCAAGTCGTTCGAGTATTTAGCATTAGTAAATATTTAATTTTTGATATTATTCGAATTTTAAATTTCTAATTAAATGTAGAATGTTATTAATATATATGTAAATTTAGATATAAATAACATTCCAATTACTCTACTGTAGGTTGATTTAAAATATTATAAAGTAACTGAAAGATATTTATAAAAATATCTTTAAATTAAGTAATTGAAATATGAAAATTATTAATGTAGCAAATAATATATACATATTCATATTTTACTTACAATAATAAAAAAATTGAAATAAACCGTAAAACCAAACTTTCATCCAACTTAGTAATTTTCATTGTTCAACAAGAATAATATTAATATTTAACTGGATAACATGACACGTCTTGCATTGTATATTTCCTTTAAATGTTTTTTTCGTTTATATTTTTTATTTTATTGGACATGTTATTTTTTAAAGTTCTTTTTATAATTTGACGGCAGAAGTATAAAAGTTCTTGCGTTTGATGATATTATTTTTTTTTTTTTTTTATAAAATTTTCAATTCCGTTTGATATCATATGGAATTAGATTAAAATAATATATTTTTAAGTGTCTTAGTATATTAAATTTCAGATCTAAGAATCTGAGATAATTTTTATTTAATTATAAATTGTTCTTTAAATTTTGCAGCAGATATGATATTAAGTATTATAATAGTAAGATTGTTAAAATAAATGTATAAATTACTTAATGCACATGTGTAAGAGAAGTGTATATTGATAATATCATTATAAAATCATCTTTAGAAATAGATTTTCGTAAATATCAAAATGTATTCTTAATAATAATATTCTTTATACTACTTGAAATCTAACAACCATTTTGATTATTTGTATTGGTTCACCACCGTAGAAATATTTTTATAAGTTTTCTCGCTTATCAAAATAATAATTATAAGTTCACTATATATATTTGTAATATGCCATTAGATACATTACATAAAAGCAAACAAGACAATTTTCTATTATCAGTGAGATAATTGTTTTTTTCTATAAATTCAGTATAAATTATATTCCTACGTGTTGGGCGTTAAAATAAGTGTAAAAATAAGACATAAATTATAAAAAAAAAAAAAAATAATTAATAAAAACAGTTTAGGTATATAGAAATAATGGTAAAGTTCATTATTTTTCTTTTTTGTTTTACCAGTGCTTACACCCATAAATCTCATTTAAATACATTTAAAGTATCACTATTTTTGACCATTAAAAAAAAATATTACGCTATAACATCAGCATCCAAATTTAGTTCCAAACAACACATAATACATATTCAAAAAAATAACAATTCCAATAACATAGACATATTGTCGATTAAAATAATTAATTTAACAGAAATAGATATTTTAATTTAAATAATTTATACCAAATTCTATAAACAATAGCAGTTCATAAAATACATACTTGAAACTAATGGTCTTATTTTCATTATTTAACAATTACCAATATTAATTTTATAATATTTAAAGCTAGAATTTATATACGTTTGCATGTTTTTTTGTTCTTAAGTCCAAATTGAATGTTTGTCAGTGTATGTCAGTATGTCAACGATTTGGCTTATTGTCGATTAAATAGAACCATTTTTTTTTTTTCATATTTTTGAATAATTGAATATAATGCACATAATTGCATATTTATAGATTTTTGAAAATCTAGTTGATTTTGTTAATTTTTAAACTTCAATTTTCAAGCTTATATAATATTTTTAACTTTAAATGGCATTTATTTAATTAACATTTTTTTTTTCGAATAATTGCAAAAATAATACATATCTATTCTTATCTTGGTCAGACGACTGATATAATTACACACACGTTATTTAAGACGTAATAATTAGAAATCTGAATGGTCCAAAAATGTTTGGCCCGAACCGATTCAGATTTTCCGCTGATGTATAAAGCCTGATTTACAGCCGTGCGTATCGTATCTCATCTTTCCTTGATAGTACAAACCATTAAATGGCCACTTAGATCCTCTTTAAAAGTTCTCGCCAATGATTATTTACACCTACCCAGAAGCTATTTATTTGGATCCGAGGAGTTATTATAAATGTTCGTGGGCGTTTTATGAAAAACTCCCTCAAACGTACTTGATAAACACTTTCCGGACCATTTATAATGAATACTACCAACGGTATGTATGTGTTACCGGAAAATATGATAATTAGTTAATGTCGACAATGGCAATGTCTAATTTTATCAATGAATCGTCATAAATTACTAGTAATTGACGTTAGTTCCTAAAAACAGAAATGTTGCTAGATTACTAGATCATATTAAGATATTAAATAAATTTATAATTATTTATTATTAACTTATTATAATTTATTAACAGCCATTATTATTTCTTTGCGATATTGGCAAATTTTAATTAAAGTTCAATTTCCATGACTGATTGCTGTATGTGTAAAATTAATTATATCGAAAAAATCTTCATTTTTCGCATAATAACAATAATAATATCAAAAAACAAAAAAAATTAAAAATTATAATAAAAATGAAGTTGGAATTGTTCCATATAAAAATCTCATTATGCCATTAAGTAATTTAAAATTGAATCATCCTAAAATAATACATTTTTAGTAAAATTAATAATAAATATAAACATATAATCTGGCAAAATTAGTTCCATTCTCACTGCGAAAATCAACTGAAATAAATGGATTAAACGTGTGCTAGATTTGTCGGAAAGCATGGATAATACGACCACAAGAAGTTAAAAGAAACTCTACGTCACATGCATTTAAATAAGTCTGCTATACGATAGAACATTGGTATTAAAGTTTTTGAGTTTGCTAAATGCTCACAAGACACCATAAGTATTGTTTAAGTTTGATGAGAGCTGTGTAATAGACATCAAAGCCAGCCACCAAGCGACATGTACTTACTAATTATGAAGCATGTTAATTTAACATATCTGTTTCAGCACGTACATTCCTCTTTAAATCTATAATATAAGTACCAAAGGAGTAAAAATGAAATCCAAAGACATGTTTGAAGAAATGTATATCATCCAGCGAAATAAGTTCAAAAATAATAAATCCATGGATATATCAAACAAATATACTTTTTTTTATTACAAGCCATTTTTATATGATATGTATATGTCGTAGGCATATAATCAAATCATACTGACTATAGGGTGTACAATATACTCGTACTATCATCTATGTCTATCACATCTAATTAGTTATTACCTATATAATTTCATTTTTAAAACAATAGTAATAATGAACATGAAATTAAACATCTTATTTCATATACCAACGTGTTTTACATATTAACAAATAATACATTGTTATTTTATGAATAAAATAGCAATAAATAACTAATAGAAAATATATTTAAATTTTTAAAATAATACAAAATATACCTGACATGAAATAGGCATTTAATCATATTATTTAATTAGATGACTAGGCATTTAACTTTATTTGATTTGACTATATGCCTACGACATATATATTATATAAATTATGTACATACAGGAATCGATCTTAATTATTACATTTATTTGTATTTTCTGTTTGTGTTAAAATTGTTTGACCTAATGATCTATGAAATATTTCGATTAATTAATTTATTTTGATAAGTTTGGAATATGTATATTTAAATAACATTAATTATCCAATGAAACTATATTGGAAAAAGTATGATGGCTGGGAAGTTTTTTCAATTTTAGTGGAATAATATTGTGGAAATAAAATGAAAATGATTATTAATTATTACAGTTTTAGATTGGTTCGATTCGATCAGTTAAAAAGAAAAACGTTGTGTAAATACATAATATGTTATTTAAACATTCTGTAACTTCTATTTAATGATAATATATTGAAACTTTAATATGCCTTTGTAAGTTTATACTTTACTATGATAGTAATTAATTTTTTATATATTCATTTATGGTCTAACATGGATTTTAATTAAATGTTTATTTGGTTTTCTTGTTAGTAAGTTAATATATCAAAAACAATAGATGTCCACTCAGCGACGAGAGTTAAAATCGTTACGAGTTTACGACCTTTATGCAATTGATATATTCTAGTGAACGAGAACTAATAAAAATAATTTATTATCAATTATAACAATATATAATAATATAAATTATAATATTATTTATAATTATAACCAATCATAATTATTTGGTTGTTATTTAAAGCATTTTTCAAACTTTTTAAAAAAAAAAAAAAAATTTGTATCTAGAGTACCAATGAGATAATATTACACTATACGAAACTAAATTAAATTCGAAGTTTGAGCAAAATTAAAATTAAGTTAAAACGTTAAGTGAATATTAACTAAGTTAATTATTTGTTACTTTATTTTGGAACTAACTTTTAATTTAATAAGTTACTTTTTTAATATATATAACGTGTTAACTTAAGTTAATTTTATACAGAAGTAAAAAACGAAGTTTAATTTTTACATAAACTAATTACCCATATTACTTTATTTTGCTTCATTGTAAAATTTTCAAAAATAAAATATAAACAAAAAAGTTAATATAGGATAGAACATGGCTGTACACTTGTAAGTTAATTATATGAATTATATAATTATATTATCTATACATTTATAAATTATAGATAAAAAATAATATATTTTAATGTAGGTTTAAAATAAGAACTATAAGTCTCTTTTTTAATATATTTTATGTTATAAATCGTAACCATAACCCAGAAATAACCAAGAGTATTTCTCTGTAACAAAAATAAGTACAGTAATTTGTATTATAATAGTTGATACAATAATTTAAATGATATTTAATTTGGGTACATACATGAGATTTTGTATGTATATTATAAAAATTGTTCGTATATTGTTTATAAAAAAAATATTAGAAGTAAATAAATAGTTTTACTATGAAAATAAATTGAACTAATATTCCATACCATAAATTGAAGTATTATCATAGAATATCACTAATATTTATAAAAATACTCAAATTCAACATTTGTGCTTCATTTTTTAATGGTTAAAAAATTATAAGTGCTTCTTTGATGAGTGATGGACGAGTTATTTTATCAAACAGATATTCAATACTCTGTCTTCTAAATGTGGGCATAATTTCGAGTTTACCAAAAAAATCTAAATAAATATAATTTGTAAAAATGCTATTTTTACTAAGGATGAGAAAGTGTAAAAAAAAATATATTAGTTAACTTTTGAATTAACTTTACCGATTTTTTCTAAGATTAACTTAACGAGTTAAAAATAATCTTTAACTTGCTTAGTCTTAATAAAATCAATTCGTTAGGCTCTAAAAGAAATTTGAAAAGCTGTAGCTATTTGAAATTGTTGTTAGATACATAAGTCATTAACTCAGAAATCACTAAACAAAAAACATATTGTTGTAAAGTAGATATACATATCTCTTAGCTTATAGTTTAAAACTAATATAAATATAGTTTACAATTTTAATTTAACTATGGTAATTCTTAGTAATACAAATATTGTAGGTAAATACGTAACATGGGTATTCATCTAATACATATATTTATTATTTCATATTATATTTAAATGAAAATGACTGTTTAAAAAAGATAATGATAACAATAAAAACAAAATAGATATTTTTATTAATTTGTAACTACCTATTGTTTTAACAACAATATTATTTTAATTTCATGTGTTAAAGTAAACGTAATAAAAAAATATTTAAGATAATTAATTTTACAATTTTTAGCTTGATATACAAAATTAATTACAATATATTAAGTAATTAAATAATAGGTATAATTATAGGTTTATTTCACATAAATTAAACTTATTTAATAATTAACATATTTTAAGGTTGATTTTATTAAAACACTTTTCATTTTATGTTTGTAATTTAACATTTACTAAAAAATTAATTTGATTTAATTTATATATTAATCATCATATAATTTATTACACATAAATACATATAATCATGGTTCATAGAAAAAAACAGTATAGAGAAAAAAAATCTTAATACTATATAACCGAAATGTAACTACAGTTTAAAAATTAACTTAAAAGCCTTAAGGAATAATAATATTACTCCGTTTAAAAAAAAAAGTGTAGATTAGCAAAAACGTATGAAAACTAAAATCGACTTTGCTGACATTTTCAAGTTAAACAGTTATTTATACAAAAAAAATTGAAAAGCAATTTGTTTACTAATTTTGCAAGAACATTTTTTCGTTTTACCATCGTGAAAATAAATAATTAATTTTACTATCCCTAACAGCTACAAAAATTGTTATATTCATCATCGTATGGTCATCACTCGCTGATGTTGATGTCAGTGGCGGCTCGTGAGGTTCGCATAAGGCAGTACACAAATAATTTGTTGGATACTTATGCAGTTGGGTAAAAAAAAATATTAATCTTATTATAAGTATGGGTATATATAACATACTTATCAACATATAGTTTCCCTAATCAAGTTCCCTAAGCTCTTCGTCACTATCAAATAAAAATAATTTGAAAAAAAATAATTTATTGTGTATGAGACATAAGCACGAAAATCTTATTTCACGATTGGCGCGATACGCGGAACGATAAAAATTAGTCCAGTGCATATATCGATTGTGCTCCAAACGACCATGTTTTACTAACTGACCTACCTATACATTTGGCTAGCTTTTGCACGGCCGCCCGGAGCACAACGAACGTGTGCTCTGTTAATTATTTGGTCGCCAATAGACACAATTCTCAACACGAAGAGCTGGGAAACCTTTTTTTTTAACAAACATTATTATTAATTACCATACAGATTACGTACATAATAACCATAACATAATTTAATTTACTATAAAAACTAATAACTAATAAACTAATAACTTTTATATATAATTTGTTTGGATTGTTTACGTGTTCCTGTGCACCATAGCACGAGCCGCCACTGGTTGATGTATAATAATACATTGTCTAGTTATGTATTAGCGTACTGAATAAACTTAGCGAAGTGTTTATATCAATATTTCTGTTTAGTTGTATTATCTTTGAACGGTGTTTAAATGTACATAATTTCTCAAATATTATGGCATTTATTAATGTGATTCTACATAGATATAATAGATACATATTTATAATAATGTAAAGATTTTATTCTTTACGCCAGAATATTTTTTGTTTAAATTTTAATTAGAAAATGATAATAACCATCTCATTTTTGTTTTTTGTTTTTTTTTTTTTTTTTTTTTTTTTTTTTAATGTAAAATGCTTATATTATAAATAAACACATAATATTTTCATTGTTTAAAAATCTGTCATTTTTTTTTCAATATTATATTATTATACAACGTACACATACTGTTTTTATTGAATTTAAAAAAGTAAAAAATAATTTTAACTAAATTAGATATAAATAATAGTAATCATTTTGGGAGTCGAATTAATTTTATTCAATTTTCAATTTTTTTTTTTTTTTAAGATTTTTCGATAGTGAACAATGTGTTCTATAGATTATAATGTATTTTTTACTTTATTATTTTTTTTTAGAACTATGGTTTAATCTTTGCAAAATTTTTTTAGATTACATATACAATATAATTTTCATCTACAAAACAAATTAAAAATAAAATTATTTTAATTTATCTAATACTATTGTTTTGTAATATGTTGATGTTAATAACTAAATTTACATAATTTTATGTTTTTATTGTGTGTATTATTAAAATTATAAGGGACCCCCCTTATACATTATAAATAAAAATAAATAAATAAATAAATTATCTTATAGAAAGATGGATAAATGGATATTAAAGACTGAATATAAAACTTTTAATACATTTAATAGTTATAAAAATTCATTGAAAATGTACTAGGAAATATTTAGATTACTTAAAATCAAATTTGAAATTATTGAATAAATCTAAAATAAATACTGAAAGATTTCGTCATAATTTATTAATAATGATGGGCGATAGTCAGGGGTGGGTCTAGGGGGGGGGTTCAGATGGATATGTGGTCCTGCGGTCTTCTATTGCGACTTTATGGGAGGTAGAATACGAACAAGATGCGATGCTGGCCGTATCCTACATCGTGGGTATGCTTCTCTACATGATAGAAGACGCGACAAAAATTGCAGCAAACGAATCCGACAGCGCGTTAGTTGTTGTAAGTGAGGATATGGAAGACAAGGAGGATATGGACGATGGACCATCAAGTGAGAATTTTTGCTCCCTCGAAGTTTAAATGTTAACGGAATTTCAATATTAATAATAATTATTAATTGATCATTGTAAATTCAAATTCAAATCGGCTCATTATTTAATTTCTAGTTTTTATAATATATTTACGTTACATATATGCAGTGTTGCGCAAAGATAACTTAAAATTTATCTGGATAAAAATTAAAGATAGTTCAAATTTAAATTATCTAGATAAAGGTAAAAGATAACTTTATTCTTATTTTATTAATTAATTTACACTCTTTTTTATAAATGTATACTTAAAAAATTTAATTTAATTAATATTCGCTAAAATTTGATCTAATAGGTATCTCCAATATAAATAATGAACAAAAACTATTTATATGATGTACATTTATGTATGGGAAATGAGTAATTAATAATAAGTACTTAGTTTAAAAAAAATACATTCTTTTTAGATATATTATACTTTTATAAAACAATACATTACAATTTATATAATACTTATTATGGAGTAATCTTTATGGTTAAAATATAAAAAGATAATTCTGTATTATTTAATTATATTTCTTAGGAATCAAATATTGTAAGAGTCACTAAAAAGTATAAATCGAATAGTTTGTATTAAATAGGTAAACAATTCTTAAAAATAATACTTATAGGTATAATTTAAGTAATATAAATAAAAATATATTGCAGTAACACAACTTTTAAAATAATAATAATTAATTATAAAATTAATAAATTAATAATACTAGTAAAATTTTTATTTATTTTAAATTGTTATTAGTTTTTAACTTAGTTCAATAAACAAGTTCAATTAATTGAATTTTTTGAATAAATACACTTGTATTTATTTATCTAGATGAATTAATAACTAATAACTAATAACAAATTAATAACTCAAGAATCCATCTAAGTTAATTCATCAGGTAACTAATTTTATTTTTTATCTAGACAGGATAAAAGATAATAAATTATTTATCTAGATAATTTATTTAGATAATTTATCTAGAGAATGCTTAATGTATTTTTGATGTTGTAGCATTTTGATGGCGATTTATGATACGAATGTGTTTATCTGTTTTTATGTGATGTGTTAATAGATATTTGAATTTTACATAATTTAAAAAACAGTACTAATCCATCACTGGAAAAATATTTTCCCCGAACTCACTGACATGTTTAGATACACTTGTCATCGACGGCTTAATTTTCGGCGTTTTAATGTGAATACGAAACGAACGGACAACAAAAACAAATACAACGAAATACGCGACAAAGCTAAACACTGAACTAAATTCCTATAATATACTAAGGACAATATTACAAGTTAAAACATACTAAGATATTTACCTATTAAGGAATGTACCTATTAGTAAATATGATAAACTTATAATTATTTTTTTTATTGTTTTTTTATTTCTATATATTTTGAATTGGAAGGCATTCTTCAATTATAAAAAGGAAAAACGATTTTCTGATTCCTAGCTAATTTCATCTAGTAAGTACTTTTATCAAAGAATTTTTATAATTCTCAAAAGTTCTCAAAGTATTAAAAAAGAGCTAATAAAATATTACAAAAAAATAAATATCCACAAAATATCTCGAAAACCTAATACACCAGTGGTCTCAAACATACGGCCCGCGGGCCACAAGTGACCCGTGAACCCTTTCTATGTGGCCCGCAATAAAAATACATTTTGAACAAAAATATAAAAAGAATTGTTAAAATTGAAATTGTTAATAAAATATTAAGTAATAATATTATCTAACGTTCATGTTTTATTTTATTTACTTGTTCGGAAATCCCATTATGCTCAATAAAATCAAATCTTATCTACAAAGATAAATATAAATTATACTTCGGTGTAATAGTGGGTAACAGGCTAACAGCATGACTGTGATCAGTGTTGTTTTGTTCGTACGAGTAACTAGTTGCTATTCAAGTTGAATTTTAAATTTAAGTTTATACGCGTAATTTGTTTGTTGTAACGTCTCATATCAAACCGATGAAACGTAAAATTTACCAAGAAAGACGGGCTTTTCAAGAAAAATGAGGCTATGTATATATTTTTACTTATTCTAATTCTCTTCCAATATGTTTGATCTGTAAACAAAGCGTATCTGTCATCAAGGAGTACAATAATAAAAGACATTATGACACAAATCATGGTAAGATTTACGATAAATTTATAGAAAAATTACGCGAAGAAAAATTTGAAGAATTAAAAAAAAATCTCTGGTATCAAACAAAATTATTTGATAGTATAAGAAGAGAAAATATTGATTCGGTTAAATGTTGTTACGTTATATCAGAAAAAATCGCACGCGCGTCAAAACCTTTTTCTGACGGTGAATTTATTAAAGATTGTATAGTGCGGTGGAAGTAATATGTCCCGAAAAGAAACAAGCATTTATGAATATAAGTTTAAGTGGAAATACTATTGCTCAGAGAATTGAAGAAATGGCCAACAATGTTAATTTTATTTTTTATTTTATTTATTATTTTATTATTTGGTTTAATATATTATATCTAGTAAAAATATATTTTAATGAAATCAGGAGCAGTTCTAGGACTAGATATTCGTACGGGCAAACAATATATTTTATGTTTCAAGTTACGTCCCGTTTCACGTAGGCGCGTATCGTACGCGTGTAACATAAATTGTTGTTTATTTTGTTTTCATAGGTAATTTTATAAATAATAAGTAATAAATATTTCTTGTTTTCACAGAGAAACCAAATGTTGCTATTATCCGATAAAAAATTTATAACATCCTTATGTACATTTATAAGTAAGCTGTAAGCTAAATTTAAATCCTAAATTTTCCTAAGCTACATTTTTTTCCTTAACAGTTAACACACATAAAAATAAAAATATTAATTCAAATTATATATATATATTTTCTTTTTTCTTTAGGTATATAAAAAATAATTTAACATATTATATATATTATATTATATATTATATCTGAAATTGTAATCTTCTATGTTTTATTTTTGCAAACATATCAAGAGCAGGAGTTGGGTCTTTTAACAATTTTTCCGAATTCTCTTTATCTATAGATAATAAAGCAAGGTTACTCAACCTAGGATTTTGCATTGTAGCTCTCAAGTAAGTCTTAATACGCCGCATAGTAGAAAAACTTCGTTCAGCACCAGTTGAGGATACAGGAATTACCATAGATAATTCAACTACTTTTCTCAAGTTAGTGAAAGCTTCGCTATAATTACTTATTTGTTGATATACATTAGACAATGTTGAAGTTTCCAAAAACAAAGATTTCCCAATTAAACACCGATTAACCAATTAAACACTTTTTTATTTATGAAAGTGTAAATAATAAAAACAAATATATATTTGAATTCCTTAATTCTTTACTTATTTAAACATCACAGTGAACCTTTTAAGGTGAACGTAAAAATTTTGGTACGGGCAGCTGCCCACCCTGCCCGTACGCTAGAACCGCCACTGAATGAAATCACGAAATAAAAGAAATTTATAGATTTAAAAAATTTAAATTCCTTATCTTAAAAAAAAATGTAGTCAACATATATAGTATATATAATAAATTTAAATTAAACATTTAAAAATGTATACCTTTGTAATATATGATTACTAGGGCAAAGAAGTTATAGATTTTGCATGTTTTTTTCTGAGTCTTTATTTTAAAGCAAACCAAGATATAAGTATGACTCATAAGCCCCATAGTTGAAATATTAAATTTTTTTTTGCATATTTCGTTATTTTGTGAATATTTCACGCATATTCTACACATTCACACATTTTTGAGGGAAAAATTGCTCAATTTAAAATTGATTAAAAACTGTATGATATTATTATATTTATATACTATATAAATGGTATTATACACACCACCCGATGCCCATGTAGACTATCTATTATTGTAGGTACCTATTTTAGGTGGACATTCGGATAATGTTATCTTTATTATTATAACATCGCATCGTAGCAATTGGCAATTAAGTATTTATATTACATTTTATAACAACATTATTATGTGTCCGTTAGTAATTTTGTTAGTACCTATGGTGTTAAGTGTTGTGAATGCATATATTCAATTTTTTATGTGCATATTTGCATGCATATTTTTTCCAATTTTACTTTCTATAACTTCTCAGCTCTAATAATTACAATATTAAAATAAATAAAAATAATTTTTTGGATGGTTGATTATCAGACACTTTACTATACTGAATGATAATTATCAATAAAATATACTAGTCAGACTATATTAATTTATAATTGTAGACTTTAAAATTATATATTACTTGTTTTATTCTTACATATATATATATATATATATGTTGTACAAATATTATGGTAATTTATCAAATAAGCTATAAACGTATCATGAAAAATAAAATAATTTTTTCTTAGTTATTTGACCAAACTACAACAAATACTATTTATGATTCCCTGGTAAGGGAGTTCGTCGTGATTAATTCTCAATAGTAATCTTGTCGAACAAAGGTTTGAGCTTAAATCTAATGAAATGAAAACACACTTAATGTATGGTGAATAGAGTGATAGAAGATTCACATATATTATACAAATGTATACATACCATTTGTATTACGAATTAAAATTAATCTACAAACCTAATATCAACAATTTTATAGAAAAGAATTTCCAAAATTTAAAATCGATTACAATATGTAAATTAATTATTTATAAATTATTTTAATACACTGTTGAATATCAAATATTATATTTATATACATTTTAAAAACTGTTGTTTGTTCAAATTTAATATTATCTATAGGTATAGAAAATAATATATTTGTTTTAATAACTAAATAAACATAATTATACGTGCAGGTAAATGATTGATATTACCTTAAAGTAAAATAGAAATAATTGAAAAATAAAACTTCAATTGAGTGTTACACTCGATATACAGATTAACACCTAATGGTGTTTAATAAGCTCAATATCATTCAAGAAAAACTAAGAATAATATATTCATTCTAAATTATATATAATTGTATTAATTTAACATTTTTTATATTAATTATTAGTAAAATTCAACATTTATGTTATTATTATTATTACTAAAATAATATACGTGTGTTCAATTATTTTATAGATGGTATAATAAAGTACACATTTACTTTGAAAATCCATACTCATTTCAGAATTATTTATTATTTGAATATCATATACAAAAAATGTTTAGACATATTTTTTCTTAACAGACGTCTGCATTTGTTATCCAAATATATTTCTATGTAGGTATGTAGCATCATTTTTTAAAATAATAAATAGTCAGGAAAATGAATGTAATTTTACCCATATTTTACCTTTTTATGGGAAAATAACACCGACTGTTTTTTTTTAAAAATATTGCGTTTTGAATTTTTATTTTTCGTATGGTTTTAGATTTATAAATATTTAATACTTATGACAACATACATTTACAATAATCAAATCAAAATTTGAATTTTTAGATAAATTTGTATCTACTATTTAATTATATCAGACGAAATTATAAGCTAGGGTCATAATTCTTGTATTTCAATCGTTACGATTATTATTTACGCTTTTTTTTTAATGTGTTTATTGTATTACATAAAATGTAAATAATAAAGTTATATTGGAGAAAAAAGACACTTTCTTATTATTAGATTTTAATTTTTCTATCGTTAAATAATGGTTATAACTTCATAATATATCATCTTTGATTTATGAAATTTTATGAAATTGCGATTTTGAAATCGGCTTGATCTCATCTGGAACCACAGTTGCGGTCACCTCTAGCATACAATCTTCATTGTCTTCCTTCGTTAACAGCGGAACCCATTCGTCCGTCACCACGACAGTAGCATCGGTATAAATGCAGTGATGGTCCACCGCCACTGCATGCCAGTCGGCCCGCTAATCGATTGGCTGCCACAAAAAACACTTATTATGCATAACGGTTTTCCAAGCTATATAAAAATAATTGTATGATTTAATTAAAAATTCATCATGAATATCGACGCTAACGTATATATATGTTACCGGCAATATGGATAATACAGGTATTTTGTAAAATGCCTAGACAATTTGCAAAATGCCAATTTTTTTTTGGCAATGTACAAACAATTTTATTATATGTTATATTACATTAAGATTTTTATAATTATTATACATTATTATTCATATAACAGACAAAATTTAATTTTTATCTATTATTATATTATTACTATAATAAAAATATTTTACTTAAACTTCTATTTAATTATTATAAAATGTTGTAGAAAAGTGACATTTTGAAGTGCACAAAATATTATTTTTAAGGCAAATACACTTTTTATTTTGACACTTGGACTTACAAATACATTTTAATAACCCTTGACCAATTCTTATGGATTGCATTTTTATCAACTCATTATACTATTCATCAGATAAAAAACTAGTAATAGTGACAAATTTTTAAAAATATTTTGTAGTCTATTAAAAATTTGACTTCATATAAATCGTATCCATAGTTGCACACCATAACAAGACACGAAAATTACGATAAAAATGACGATATTGTAATTATTAGTATGTTCAATATTGTACCTCAGAATTATTATTATAGAAGTAAAAGAATCTTAATTGCATGAAATCGTCTTCGCACTTTTATGATAAACGGTAAGTAAAGTCGTTGGTAATAGGCGTGCCCAATTTTGTTTATATTCATCATATTGCCTACGCCACTTTTAGCATTATACATAATACCTAGGTAAAGCTCGTATTATGTATATTGTCGAGTGATTTTTAGCATTTTGCAAAATATCGGATTATCCATATTGCCAGTAACATATATATACCTATATATATTATATACACTTTCATAAACATCAAATATAAAATAAAAATATAACAATTACATTTCTAGTCTTAAAATGTTATACATACCTATGCATTTTATCATTTTTCTTAGTCGAAAGAAACATATTTTTTACAAATCGAGCATTTCTTTGGACTGTAAATTATTTACTTAATATTTTTCATGATTTGTTACACCACAACTAACGTTACTCGCCATTGTCTAAATGGAATTACTTTCAAAGTACACTATTATACTTTAAGTCTGATTAAATGCGTTGACTGTTTTTATGTCAAAGTGTATTGTGATTCAATAATCCATGAAACCGTTTTAGTATACATATTCTCAATGTTATCTGCAATTACAAAATAAAATCTGGAATTTGTTGATTTTTCGATACATCCAAGAACATTATGTTTTTTTATTACGATAACAATTTATAAGAGATTGAAATCATAATCGAATCACTTGGGTTCAAATATTAAATAAAGAATTATAATCGTAACAATAGTTTAATTTTTAATGAATTCTCATAATCGTAATTTGAATTTAAAATACATGATTATAAAAATAAGTATGGCCCTTATATATGTATTTGCAGAATTTATCTTAATAGATATACTGTACTGATCGCGTGTTCATTCATAGGCTTTGTTCAAACCATGTCAAAACACAAACACAAAATTTGAATGCATAAAAATACTCCAAAGAACTTTTCACAACATCATTGGCATCGCTCTATTATTCTTAATTTGCTATTCAACTGACACTGAAGATTATGTAATTTTCTATTGACTTCTAGAGTACTAATTTTTAATGATTCTGTAATACTTTCTATACATTTTCTGACTTGTCTCTATATTTATCTAATGTAAAATTCCATAGTTCGGGAGACGACTCCAGAAGTTCAATTAGATTGTACAAAATATCCTTGTCCCATACAACATCACATATCACAGACAGAATTACGAACAAATATGTATAAAAAAAATATAACATGTATTCAAACAATAAAAATCAAATGACCGTGGTCTATTAGTCTATTTAACTAGGAGAATAATTTTGAATTAATAATGTAAAATAAAATATGTGAAATGTATTTTTTTTATGATTTTTCAAGTATCAGCTACTTAGGTTATTAACTTAGGCCATTTTTACCATATATAATTTTTTATAAATTGACAAAAAACAAAAAAACAAAAAACAATATTAAAACATAGATATAATAGTATTTTGTATAAATGTGTAATTGTATGTTTAATATAAATACGTGTTACAGTATGACACTAAATGTATTATAAGTGAATTTTTTTGGATAAATATTCTTTCAAATTGATTATTATGTAGGTAGTACTGTGTATAATATATATATATATATTATAACAGCGTGACGGTTGTCAGATGGTACACCGGTGATGTCACGCGTGCACGCATGTTCGCTGTTTAATGCGGAAGGAAGGATCGGATAATTTTGAAAGTACGACTATTTTAGTTTTAATTTCTAATATTACATACAGGTATAGAAAAAAAAATTGTTTTTTGTTTTACAGTCTTTTAAAAACTTGCTTAGGCGGAGAATCATTATTTTTAGTAAAAATCTATGAACTCGATATCACTTCCAAGAATAATCTATAATAAAACACAATGTGTTTTATTATTTTTGTATTATTATTAATTTTTTTTTTCATTTGTGTTTAGAACTTGCTCTAAACAATGAAACTCAACGATTTTAGAAATGCAGTAAAAATTATTCATATATTTAGATTTGACAATACGGATAAGTAATTAAATAATAATACAATATAGATATGATAGCGTTCCAAAAGTATATAGAGATCATTATAATACTAATAATATAAACAATAATAATAATAATAATAATAGTCATAATTATAAAATTAGAAATAAGGAATGAAATTAGGGAACTAATGTAGAATACGAGCTTATAGAAAGGGTATACACGATGAAAGCAGTTGTTTTAATCTGTGGTTAATTCAAGGAGAATTATTTGATAACAGTTTCAAATCTTCAAAAAATTTGGAAAAAAAAAATTTCAGCCGTAGTTAAAAGTAGTGTGATGGCAGTGTGATTGGCGTTTTTGTTTCTGATTAGAACTAAGACCGGGAGCAACAATACTTGGTATATTAAAATTGGTGGCTGAATGATGATAGAGTTTATTATATCGATATTTACCGCGATTTTCGATGCTATTCTTATACACGAGACGTATTTTATACGAGGTTTTTTGTGCCCTTGTGTATAGAGCGCATTTGACAGGTTCTGATGGAGATTTTGTGCAGTCCCAAGAGTAATGATTATATCCGCATCTGATACAGCAAGGGAACTGGTGGCAATATTTACTTGTATGAAAATAAGCTTGGTAGTCATACCTTGGAGGTATGAGTTTTTTCTTTGACAACACTATTATATTTTAATGTGGAGGAGCAAATCTATTTGAGAATTTTACTATTATTATTGGCAACATTTAAATCAATCCGAAATAAAGGTAGTGGACGATTTATGATACGACATACATGCAAGCGCGGATCCAGGGAGGTCATGACCCCCCTCCCCCCGTGAAATCTACATTTTATGGTCAATGTAATTAAATGAAATACCAACAAACGCTTAAATTTTATGAAGTAATTTGAAAATATAACACGGGCTAGATAAAAAAAATGTACGTTAAAAATAAATAAAAAAATAAAGTAAAAAAGTTTTGTGGTACTTGTAGTCAGATCTAGGATCCTAGGTATATATTTAAGATACATACCTGAGATATAATTGTATCTTGTATCTAGTATATTTTTATGTTTAATGATACTAGTTACATTCAGAAATTATGTTTTATTTATTTACATAATAATTTTCCTAATTTCCCAATAGCTAGATATAAAATTTGTAGGCTTGAAGTTAGTAATTTACAATGTAAGATAAATTAAAATAACTATTGCCTGCTGATAATATATCAGGTTTATAATGCGTATTTTGAACGACACGTATATTATTAAAAAACATGGATAACCAGAATAATTCAATATTTAATATTCCAAAATGCTTAAATGGCACATGTTATACTATTTAAAATTCGGATAAAATATTCAATATAAATTTTATTGTAAAATATGAAATATATAAAGAAGAAGAAAAAAACAGAACTATTTCACTATTTCAGGAGCAATAAATTCCACATCAAATTTTTGATTACATATGAAAGAAGCATTTAAAATATATAAATTATAATATTTTTATTATAATATAATGTAGAATTATTTCTAATAATTAATTTAATTACGTTTAATAGAACAAAATTACCACGAAGCTTAACGAAGTTAAAAGATCAATATTACCCAGGACCTTCCCTGTCAAAACCCTAAGAAAATATGAGTCAGCTATTAACCGTCTCAGGATCGGATACACACGTACATTTAATGAAAAAAGAGGACCTTCCCCCACTTGCATATGCTGTAGGGTCCCTCTTACCTTCATACTCACTGAATGTAGAGCATGTAATACGGAGAGAGTTGAACTGCGGATATCCCTCTACCTAGATGAAATACTAAGTCCTGAACCAGACAATGTCGTCAAACTCAGTCAATTTCTAACAGAAACACATCTTATCAACCTCTTGTAACCAACCTCGTCACTAACCTTCCATACAAAAAGAATCACACTGATGAAAACCCACTAGTATACAAATCTATACCATATTATACTTATAATTTATCTTTTGTTTGAATTTATAAACTTATGTATTTTAATATTTATTTATGTGTTTATCCCATTTTATTTGTACATTAAGTCACTAAGTGATACATTATAACGTCCAAAGGCAATAGAAGCCACAAATTATATTCTAATAAAAAAAAAAATGTAGAATTCTTAAGTCACAGAACTGTATAGTAAATATAAATATAGAATTATTATATTATTATTGACCAATAAATTATCTTGTATTTTGTATTTAGATACTTTGTTTGAGGTATCTTAGCTCTGCCTATAGTTGACTAGTTACTTAAACTTTCAGCGAGAATCAGCTTATTCCACTGAGTAAGTTACTTAAGCTCTTCCGATTGTTAAACATTCACGAAATCGTTGAGCTAGGCATGTCATCTTCTTGCTACTAAAACATGATTCAAATTATGCTTAAGAGGTTTGAATCTACATATTTAACAGCGACCAAGAAATTTCAAAGATTTGGTTTAGATCTGCAGTTATTTTAACAGTTGAATTTTTTCAGGCGATATCTTTGTTTTGTTTTCAGTAAAACGAAAACTATATAGATTTTATGGTAGTCAATAAATTACATAGGTAATATAATAATTTATGTGCATACCTATTAAATTTAATAATATATGAGTGTAATAATAATTAAGATGATTATAAAGAACATTATTAATGATAAGATTATAAAAAATACACTTCGAATTACCAGGTGTTAAACGGATGAAACTTCAAATTTTCGCGTTGGTGGCTAGTTTTTCCTACAATCTTACTACAAATTACTGAATGTTCTTGAATGCACTGTTTTTATTTGAATTACTGTGAGATTTTTAAAGGAGCAAAAATGATGTAAATACACCAAATTAATTTAGTTTAAAATTGGTATTTATTAAAAGTTCTTGTTTTTCTACCATTTTCTATTTGGTTTTTCTTCTACATTTACTGACTAATGTAAATGATTAAAAATCAAAATCTAACACCTTGAATATTCAATTTGGGTTCTATTAACTACTAAGAAATATTTTAAGCTTAAAAATTAGTCAATAATTTCTGGTTTACGAGTTGTCCACAAAAATATCATCAATGACAACCGCTAGGAACGTCAAAAAATTTTTTTTTTTAATAACAGGATCGAGGAACGAGTTCCTTTTTAAAAGGAATTCTCTATACAAATACAATAAAAAAGATAATTCTGATAAAAATAAATTATAACCATATTCTATAACATAGAAGTAAAACGTTTTTAGACTATAATATTATAAAAAATCTTAATTGTTATTAACCTCTTTGCATGATCATGTCATCATGACGAAATAGAAATAATTAAAAAAATCTGTATATATAAAACAGTAAGCTGATTGACTGCTATCAACGCACAGCTCAAACCATTGGACGGATCTGACTGAGATTTAGCATACAGATAGCTATTATGATGTAGACGTGCGCTAAGAAAGGATTTTTCGAAATTTTGAATTTAAAGGGTTGAAATCGGTAAAAGAAAATTTTTACATGTAATTTGTATTATTAAACCTAACTAACCTAACCTAAAGGTCCTAAGTCGGCGTTAACGCGTTGTCGGCGGATAGAGCCGCGGTAGCACCGTTGTCGTTTATTGTGATTATCCTACATATTATATTTATAGCTGCGCGTGACGAAAACGTTTGCTTATATAAAATGTATGCCCCCCACGTGCTGTAAATTATATGTACTTGGCCGCTTTGTCGTTGTCGTTGTCGTAGCGATAGCCCAGCGTTCGATAAAGGACCAGTAAACGGTTTCGGTATACAAGTGTAATATAAAACAGCTTACTGCCGGATTAGTTTTTTAGATTTTTCCGTGTTCGGTTTTTGTTGTTAGGAGGATTAATTTAACGTTGTTTAATTTAATTACCTAAGAAATGGCTAAAGAAAGTCTTTTAGTTAATGGAGAACTTGAACAATATACTGTTGTCCCCATTGTTGGCGATGGTGCCTGCTTATTCCGAGCTCTTTCTTTTTTAATACACGGAACACAAGACAATGCGATGGAGGTGCGATCACTAATTATTGGATATGTGGTGAATGACTGGACCAAGTTTTCATTTATGTCCCACATTAGAAATGGTAATAATTACTCAACGGCCAATGAATATTATGCTGATATGATAAAAAATGAAACTTATGGTGGGCTTTGTGAGTTTATAGCAGCGGGATGTATATTTCCATTTAATTTTAAAGTTTATCGAAATGGTATCTTATACACGGAGTCCAGATCTAATGATTGTCCAGTAAAGCTTTTACGATTTGGACAAGATTTGCCCAATGGAAATTTTGATGCTTATTTTTTTACTGCGACAGAAAACAATACTCAGAGTCGTATAGAGAAACTGGTCGATGAACGCGAACATTCACCTATTGCATCATCAGTACACAGTAACATTTCTGCAAACATTTCACTATCCCAATCAAGTGAAACAGATCAATCTATTTCGTCCTGTCGAAAACGAAGGGCTAGATTTACTAATTACACAAGAAAAAAATAAATAAAAAAAGCACAAAAAAAATATAGACAGAATCAAACTGAATCTAGATATAAGGAAAATACTACTATGCGTCTATGAAAAAGCAAGGTGCATTCAGGTATGGCATATGATCCAGATATTGTATACAGAACTGACACCTGTGTAGCTTTGGGTTCTATGACCTATAAGTGTCAGTAGTGCAACGCTTTAAAGTGGAAAGATGAGACACTTGATATGTGTTGTAGCGCCGGAAAAGTACAACTTGAGAGGTTAAAACAACTACCTGAACCTCTCTACAGTTTGGTTAACGCTCTGCACCCAGATTATGTGCAATTCATGAACAATATTCGAAAATATAACGCCTGTTTTCAGATGACGTCATTTGGTGGTAAACAGGTAACAGCAGACGGTTTCTTACTGACTTTTAAAGTTAAAGGACAGGTCTACCATTTAATTGGAAGTATATTACCTGAACCCGGACAGGGCACACAGTACCTTCAAATCTATTTTGTCGGTGAAGACGAACGAGAAGTAAATATTCGGTGTTCTAAATATCCTAACTTAAAACCCAATTTAATTAAACAACTGCAGGATATGCTACATCAAGTGAACCCATATATAAAAGATCTGAAAAGTGCCATCGATAAAATACCTCCTTCAGAGTCATTTAAAGTTGTAATACATGCAGATAAAAAACCACCAGAAGAACATAGAGGCAGGTATAATGCACCAACGGCAAATTAAGTTGCTTTAGTGTTAGTAGATCAGCAGTTTGATCGAAGAGACATCATCCTCGAAAACCGAAGTAACTCACTTCACCGTATCAGTGAGATACATCGAGCATACAACGCACTGCAGTATTCTTTAATGTTTTGTTGGGGGGATGATGGGTATGCAATCAATATACCACAACGCGATCCAAAAACCAAGTTACCGCTTAAAAAAACTGTCTCTGCATCAAGTTTTTACTTATATAGAATAATGGTCAAAGAAGGGGAAGACAACTATTTAGTTAATTATCGTTCTCTTTTAAGTCAATATTTGGTAGATGAATACGCCAAAATTGAAACTGACAGATTAAATTACATCAAAAACAACCAAGCCAAATTGCGTGCAGATAGTTATATTCATTTAAAAGATGCGATTGGACGACGAGACATAGAAGCTAATCAGTTAGGCCAAATGGTTATACTCCCGTCAACTTTTACTGGTGGGCCAAGGTACATGCACGAAAGAACACAAGATGCTATGACCTACGTTAGACATTATGGTTGTTATGACCTTTTTATGACTTTTACATGTAATCCTCGCTGGGACGAGATAAAAGAGCTCTTACTTCCCGGTCAAAGATCATATGATCGACATGATATAATTGCAAGAGTGTTTCGGTTAAAAGTCAAAAAGACCATGAACTTATTGACAAAAGGTAAAATATTCGAAGAAGTGAGATGCTATATGTATTCAACAGAATGGCAAAAGAGAGGTCTACCACTTATTCATATTCTTTTATGGCTTCAGCATCACATTACTCCGGATCAAATCGACAATGTTATTTGTGCTGAAATACCCGATCCCATACGTGACCCTCAGCTTCACGAAATCGTTAAATGTAATATGATTCATGGCCCTTGTGGGTGGCTGTTTTAATCGAAATTCACCATGTATGAAAGATAACGCGTGCAGTAAACATTACCCCAAGAATTTCATTAAGGAAACTCAAACTGGTGATGACGGTTATCCGAAGTACAAGAGACGTTCAACCGATGACGGTGGATTTCCCGTCAATATCAAAGGCGTAGATATAGATAATCGTTGGATAGTTCCTTATAAACCAGTACTGTTAAGAACATGTAACGCTCACGTCAATGTGGAATATTGCAGTTCAGTGAAGTCCATAAAATATGTGTGCAAATACGTAAATAAGGGCTCGGATCAGGTTTCATTTGCCTTAGAAAATGAGAAAGACGAAATAAAAACTTACGAAAGTGGACGATATATAAGTTCATCAGAAACCGTGTGGCGAATCCTTGAATTTCCAATTCATGAGCGTTTCCCTACCGTTGTTCACCTTGCTGTCCATTTAGAAAATGGACAAAGGGTTTACTTTAATGAACAAAACCTACATGACAGAGTGAATAGTCCTCCTACTGGTACACTTCTCTCATTTTTTGATTTGTGTAAAGTGGATGACTTTGCGAAAAATTTGCTTTACCCAGAAGTACCTGCATATTACGTTTGGGACAAAAAATAGTTCCAAAGAAGGAAGAGAGGAGTAAACGTTGTTGGTTGGCCAGATATCAAAAGAGAGCACACTCTGGGTAGAGTTTATACTGTTCATCCAAACAATACAGAATGTTATCACCTTCGTATGCTTCTACATGAAATCCGGGGCCCGATTTCGTTTGAAGCGTCGAAAACTGTAAATGGTTAAGTATATCCCACTTTTAAATCCACGTGTAAGGCTCTAGGGTTACTTGAAGATGATGAACATTTGTACGCAGCACTAGAAGAGGCATCACTTTGCCAATCTCCGCATATGATACGGGATCTATTTACGATTATATTAGTGTTCTGCCAAGTAACAGGTCCCTTATATCTTTGGGACAAATTCAAAGAATACTTATCTGAAGATTTTAAAATACGATTAGAACGACAGGATTCCGTGGATGCAGAACACTTAGCGGACGTAGCGTTGAACAAATGCTTATCGGTAATAGAAGATTCAGTGTCAGCATTAGGTGGTCGGCCACTTAAAGAATATGGCTTACCTCAGCCAAGCAAATCTGAACAATTTGATAATAGAGAGTATCTCAAGGAAACAAGTTATAACTTAGTAGCCTTAGAAGACGTCGTAAGAAACAATGAAGAATCTCTGAATGACGAACAAAAGTTTGCTTACAATCAAATTATTACAAGTGTTAATAATAATGAGGGTCGAATATACTTTTTAGATGCTCCAGGTGGAACTAGAAAAACTTTCTTAATCAATTTGATTTTAGCGAAAGTTAGAAGTACTCGCGACATTGCCTTAGCTGTAGCATCTTCTGGAATCGCAGCAATTGGAAATTGCAAATGAATAGCAATTGGAATCGCTCATATTCATGATAAGCCTATGGAATGGTTGTGTGAACGTGCTATACTCACTCCAAAAAATGACCAAGCGGCGGCTATCAATGATACACTGCTGATGTCTTTTGAAGGGGAAGAAAAAGTATATACTTCTATAGATACGGTGGTCAACATGGACGATGCAACTAATTATCCGGTTGAATTTTTAAATTCATTGAAACCACCGGGCATGCCATATCATAGGCTTATTCTGCGGGTGGGCACACCTATTATGTTGTTGCGAGATTTGAAACCGCCTAAACTGTGCAATGGGACCAGGCTTAAAGTCAAAGCTTTACATCGCAATATAGTAGAAGCCACAATTTTAACAGGATGTGCAAAAGGGGAAACTGTGTTTGTACCACTAATCCCTTTAATTCCGAATGATCATCTGTTCGAATTTAAACGATTACAGTTTCCCCTGAAAGTCTGTTTTGCAATGACTATAAACAAGTCTCAAGGCCAAACTCTTAAATTTGCAGGAATAGATTTGCGAGAAAACTGTTTTTTACTGGGCAGTTCTACGTAGCTTGCTCACGTGTAAGCTCACCCAGTAGCTTGGTGATTTTGTCGCCTACTAATAGATCAGTGAAGAGCATTGTCTACATAGAAGTTTTGTAGATAACATATTGAAAAACTATTAGTAAAACATTTATTTTGAACCTTTAGTGCTAAAATTTATCGTCAACAAAGCTTCTGCCGCCAAAAGCTATAACTTATGGAATAGGTTATGATAATAATCGTTATCTTAAAAACTAAATTAATATGTATAAAATATTATTTCAAAAATATTAATTAATTTAAATTTCAATAGATTTAACAAAATTTAATCTTAGCAGGTTACATACATTTATATACTTAAACCCGGCAACAACGAGTAATTCATACATAGTGAGTGTTTGTTCGTTTAATACATTTTAATAATCTGTTACCTGAGTAGCTGAGAAAAATGTATGTGTAGATAAGATGGTTCTAGTCGGTGAAAAAAAATCGTTTTTATACTCTTCGTAGTGACAGAATTGCGAGACTTTGGATTATCCGATGATTGCAACAGCAGCTACTGCAATATCTTCTGAATCATTCATTTTATATAAGTTAATATTGTAATTAATTAATTATAATATTAAAGTAAGTAAGTTAATATTGGAAAAAAATACGTTCGATATCGTGTCGGTCGATTAGTCTACACAGTAAAAACAAGTTGAAAATTGAACGTGTCGATCGACACTGTCAATTGGTCTTCTCGATCGGCACCATTCGACATAGTGTGGACGCGGCTTGATGAATTTCTTAACCGTTCACTCAACTCCAAACTTTTACGACCACGGAACCCTTAAGAAATATTTTTTGTTTCGTGAAACCCCAACATCTCTAACTCCAACTTAACACCAATTCTGTAATTATTTGTATTTGCATTTATTTTTGTTACTGAAAAACCAATAATCCAAAAAATGTTATAAAGATAGCTCATGATAATTGTTTACTACAATTACTGTTCCAATATTCAGGTACATCCCGCGGAACACACTTTGGGAATTGCTGCTCCAGCGGAGGAGTTAATAAATGTTAGGATTTTTACACAATTAAAATCGCACCCACCTTCTAATAATAACTCATGGCAAAAATAGTTTAATACCGAGAATAGTTATTCTCGGGATAAAATTTTCTGTAGAATAGAAATGTGTCATTCCGGGTAAACTTATCCTAGAACTAATATTCTTAGTATAGTAATACTTGGTATGATAAAAGACACTGTGGAATAGGCCCTAAATATGATTACCATTAGCTGACCGGGTCATCGACTGGATACAGACCATTTATCTAAAAATAAATGTAGATAATCATTTCCTGGATAATAATCACTACATTGCATATTATGTCGAGTTCGTTTTGATCTACAATTATTTGTTAATTTATGTGATCTTGACTTATTAATTTTCGTTTTTTGTGATCAATAATTATATATTTTTTTTAATTTTTACAATATTTCTTTAATGAGTGAAAAAAAATATATAAAAGATTTCAATCCACGACTTTATGTGAAGATTTAGTTGAAAGATCACCGTTCAGCAGTTTTAGCTCCACGAGGTAAGGAACGACAAGAATCAAACGATGAAAATAAGTTGCAGAAAATGTTTTTTACCAATGTATTTTCTGAATATTTTTAATATTTGTAAAGATTGACGAAATAATTTACGTAATATAAAGAGGATATATAAAAAATCTGGTTTAAAATTTTTTCCATATCATTGACACGCTATTTATCGGCTTTACCCCAATAAACCATAAAATAAATATTTTTATTGTATTAAATGTTTATATTTGATGATACGAGTATAGTATACCAGGAGTGACCAGCGAGAAGCGTAAAGAGACTCGCGAGCCACAAAATATATTAAGAAATATGGAAGAGCCAAAATGTAAAAAAAAAAAAAGGTCATAGTGTGTAGTCATATATTTATAAATTATAATTGGTAATGCTTATTTATATTTTATTAGTTGATAAATTTATTGTTAATTTGAAAATCCTTTTACATTTATTTTATTTAGATTACCTAGTAATTTAAGTCAATTTTACAAAAATAACTATGTTTCAAATCTATTTTACTAAAAGAAATATTTTTCCATGACAATTCTTTTAAGTTTCAAACGTTAATCGATTTCTGTTACGTTATTCGATATTAATTTTAATCCATTTTTGTTTGTTTTGTTATCTGTTATCCGTTATCAATCGCTTATCGTTTACCGATATATTATCGGTTATCGATTTCAATCGTTTTTTGAATAGTTTAACGTTATCAACAAGCACGTAACCAGACATATTTCTATAAGAGGGCCAACATTTTTTGGTCCCTTTCTGTAGTTGTGTTTATCAAATGTGCGTTCGATATCCGTATTTGGAATTCCTAGTTTTCAATCTATTAATACACGTACTATCTCAAATCACGTCTTATCTCAAATTGATTGTTAAGTAACGAATATTTATAAAATAGAATCTCAGAATTTAATTTTTGTTATACGATCATTAATTATATGGAATGGGCGTATGTAAACTCCGCCACAAGTACCTTTTTTTACTGCAAACTCCGCCAGTGAAGAAAATCTAGTAGTAGTATAAAATTAATATGACATATTATTAAAAGTAATACGTAATAAGTAATAATAAGTGAATATTATTATTATAATATTATATAATATCCAGTGGTGTATTTACGAGGGTGGTCCAGGGGTACTGGACCCCCCCCCCCAGAATCTCTCCAAAAAATACAAAATAAACTAAAATTCTTACATATTTTCAAAATTGGCTATGTTAAACATTCACAGGGAAGTTGAAATTGCTGTTGATGAAGTGATAGAGGAGTTGGCCAAAAAATCGAGACGACTGGAATTTATTTTATAACAATACTTTATAATATATAGTGTTAAATACAATATATAGGTATATATAATATTACATACAGTGGCATAGAAAAAAAAATTCGGGGGGGGGGTTTATACGTAAGAAAAAAATTAATTAGCACAAATAAAAAGGTTTCTAGAGCTGAAAAATCCGAATTAATAAAATATAATAACACTGAATATCTGAATATTTTTGGGGGGAGGGGTTATCTTCAAGCTCTCCCACTCGTTGCTACTCCCGTTCCACAACAGAAATTGGACGGATTATAAATTAAAATAAAATTGAATTATACAATATTACCTACAAACATACATATATATTAAAATTAAATGAGGATTAGATATTGTAATGTTTCAGAAATAATAGGTTTATTTATACTTATAACATTTTCCTAAACATTAAATATTTTGGAGGGTTTGTCCCCCCCCCCCTCGTTACTACACCACTGATTACATAAGACTATACGATTATTACATTATATATTTAGTTCAACTTCCTCGATAAACTGCATAAGGACGTAACTATTACAATATAATATAGAGCTTATATTAATTATTAAATTATTAATTATGTATAAACTGTGGACCCCTCCAGAAAAAATTGAAAATACGCCACTGATAATATCATACCTCTATTTTATTTCACTAGACGCATATTTTATATTTTGGTTATATTTTTAGTTGTTAAATAAAACCAATAAATTGCCTCGTTGACCAGTAATTAATTTTTTATTATTACTTTGTTGCCACATATTTCGTTCAATATAAAATATACACGGAAACACGCAGACAACGAATGATTATGTTCGTCAAAGTATACTTTACGTATACCTTACCTACTGCCGATATCATCATTGGAAATACTAATTTCAGATAATATGAATATTAAATTATTAATAAATGAATCAATGTGGATATATATTCACCCTGAAATGAATCGAACCATGACAATAGTTTATCAATTTCGACATACATTATCGCAATAGATGTCAACGTATTTAATGTAAGAAGGCACATGGCAATATGAGCACTGAGCAGGTAAACAAAATTAAACTAGAGGAGTTTACACATACCCATTAAAAGTAAGAAAAAAAAACTGGTGGAGTATACACTAAATCTTTTATTATTTTTTTATCTTAACCGATATTCAGGAACGCTCACAGAAATGTAGCTCAGGGGAGGCAAAAAAATTGTAAGTACCTAAATACTTATAGGAAGATTTACTGCTACATATTTCATCTACTCATATTTTGTATTACTATCAATAATAATTTTTTAAAAATCAAAACTCATTTAAGTTTATATAAAATTACATTATTAGTTATTAGTTTTAATATTTATAAGAAAAAATATAATAAAGTTTAAGCAAAAAACAACTTTATTTGATTGAATTCGCATCATATTTTATTATTTTATTCAAAAAGTAATGACAATCTCCTTTTGTTTGAAGCAAATAAATTAATTGAATCATTATTTGTTGATTAAAAAAATGTTAGATACTTGTTAGATACAAGGATTGTCAAATAGTCACTGAATACCCAAGATCAGCTTTATGTAAAATAACTTCCAATTTTGTAAGTGACGCGAAAATCTCAGGGGGGGCAATGGCCCCCACTGGCCCCCCCATCCGGGCGTCCCTGCCGATATTCTAGCCGGAGTTTACAATCGCCCATATGGAATATACATTCAGGATTTAACCGGTTTGGGACAACTAAACACCATAATATTTAAAAATCAAAATGAAGGGGCCAGGCCCCCTAAGGCCTCCCCCTTGACGACGTGCCTGGTTATCAAAACGTTTTGGTGTCTCTATTACAGCCTACGTTGGTCGTTTTCAATTAATTCAAAAATATTAATAACTATATAATAACTTCCGCGATTTCCGATAGCCCTGATAGTGATGGGTTTTGCTTAATAATTATAAAAATTATTTTTAAGTCTTTTTACATATAAAGTTATACACAAAATAAAAAATAAAAATTTTTTTTATGTAGATATGTGACATAAAAAATAGGAGGAGGGGCTAAGATAAAATAAGAGCTTATTTTTTTTTTTTAGAGGTGGCAAAATTTGATTTTGCCTACTGTACTATTTTTGTTTGGGCCGGCCCTGAGTACCATACACTTGTGTGCATTATATAGTCACAGTGTAGATAAATTTATGTTAAGACTGTAGATACTAAAAATAGTGGGAGATAAAAGTGGTTTACTACATAGAGCATAGGTTCCCAAAGTGTGCGCCGCAATATCTAACATTTTCCTCATGATTAGTCATGCCATGACTTAGAGAAAGGCGCCCTGAAAAAACCTTGGATCAAAAAGGGCGCCTTGAGTCGAAACATTTTGGGAAACACTGACATAGAGCATGGTTTACTTTTATTAAATAATTATAACATGGATTAAAATATAATGTAATATTTTTATTAATAGATAATATATTTTAGATAAAATACCATTAATGAAAATTACACATATTAAAACATACAAATTTGTGATTTTAGATAGATATTTATTGATATTATAATATTTCTTAATTTATTATTTTAGTCATTATTCATAGGTAATGCATAATGATGAATATTATGTCACATTTACACTAGGTAAATATTATCTGATATTACGACTAAATAGTAAATAGAGTAGTATTCTAACTCTATGGATTACTGTGATATTCTGATAGTGTAAAGCAAACATATGATTTGCCATAGGTACGTGAAAAATAGAAAGTAACAGTTAGAGTTGCATCACTGTTATTTTCACTGTGATTTTTTTTTATCACAGTAGCAATATATTGATAAATATTTTTCACTGTTTAACATCACACGAGCGCTTTCCCGCAGTAAGGCATTTGGCTGGCTTATCATAAAAGAACGTTATCATAGTTTTATAAATTCTTTACATTTGATGAATATAAATTATAATGTCCTAATGACATATATACGACGAAATATAATAATTTACTATAAATAAAATGTATAAAAAAATTTTCATTTATTTTTTAAATTAATTTTGCTCCCCCTAGAAAAATGTCTGGGAACGCCATGTTTGCGTCATATTTAGGCAATATTAAAAATTTGGTAAAAATTAAAAGCAATATAATAATAATGAGCCTCTCTCAATACTTTAAGTGGGCCGGCCTAAGGCCGGACACATATTAGGGTGAGCCAAGCACATCCTGGCCCTCCTTTGGCTACGTGCCTGCCTACCTACCATATACATTAGGACATAATATAATTTATATTCATCAAATGTAAAGAATTTATAAAACTATACATTATAATATACCTAATAGTATATTAATATATACCTTTTAAATCAAAAGAGATCTTCTAGCTCCTACATTTTACATTTTACATTTTACATTTACATTTACATTTACATTTTAAAATTTGAAGTTATGATAACGTTCTTTTATGATAAGCCAGCCAAATGCCTTACTGCGGGGAAGCGCTCGTAACATCACTATTAGAGAATAATATTATCATTATGATTTAATCGATAGTTACAGCGACAGTGTAGTCAATGCGGGCGATAATAAAAGTATTTTTTCGGCATCCATGCGAACGCACTGTAATTGTGTTTTGTTTATCGTGTCACTCGACTCGTTTGCGGTACTGTGTGTATTATTTTCGTGCGATTGACTTTTTTTTTATCTTCTAATAAGTTTTACGTGTTGTATTGATTTTGTCGGCTTTTTAAAGTTTACGCCGTCATCTCCGTCCGATTCCATATAGGCTTCGGGTATGGTTATTATTGTACTATTATTCCGTCTCGTACCGTGTGTATTGCGTCTTATTGACGTGTGCACACTTCGTGCGCAGGCATCGCGTCGCCCTCTTCTTTGATCGTAATATGGTATTCGGTATTTTCAGGTGCTTTCGGAAATGGCCAGCCCCTCACCAAACTCAATGGGACCTCCGGGGCCCAATCACCAACCACCACCTCCGACTCAACAGCAACCACAACAGCAGCAGCAGCAACAACAGCAGCCATCACCACAAGTACAACAGCAACAACCAACAACCGCTCCTCAGCCATTACCGCCACAAAATTATTCCCCAAGCCAACCGGTCCCGCCTGCATCTCCAAACATGCAGCAGGGTACACAAACTTTTCCACCTCCAGGCATTTCGGTAAGTTTCAATCTCTAACTTGTTTTCGATTCATAATTATAATTAATATGGTTTATTAGAATTATGGATTTTGTTTATATATAACTACTAGATATCTAGTTTAATAATATACATTTTTTGGAAGTGTCTAAGGTCTGATCAATTTATAAAATCAAAGTAAAAACAATTTTAATCTTAATATAGAATATTCGAGTGATTTTCTCTTCAAATTTATAATCCAGTGTTTTAAAAAAATATATATATAAAAAAAAAATGACACTAAAATAACATTTAATTAAGATAACTTATGATTATATAAAAATGCGAATATTTTGTAAATGTACTATTTAAGATTATTTCTTATAGTACTATACTATTTCTTGATAGTGATTAAAGAAAAATATTTTTCGTTTTTAAAGAAGTATGTAATAATAATGTACATTATTATAATCAAATATTAATAATTAGTATAACTGTATATCAATTATTTTAATAAATCAGTTGATTTTACTACTTATGTGTTTTGGTAGTTTGTTTCACATATTGTATTTTACTTTTGAAATGTATTTAATTACAATTAATACTTTATTTATTTATTTGTTCATTTCTTATAGAAATTGATATACAATTAGAGTTCATTCAAATTATTTCCATGTAAAAATGTATAGAATATTCTGATTTTATTAACGTATACTCTTACTTTTTATCTTTATTATCAATAACAAAGAATTATAAAAACATGTTTAAAAACTTATTAGTTTTATTTTTCTGATAGATCTATATATTAAGAAATATATTTAAATATTCCATCTTCAAATATCTAGTAATTACAATTCAAATTGATTTCTATTTAATCTGATTATTTTATAAACTGAAAATCTACATAAACTTTAAAGTTAAACCCCATATTTTATTTACTGATTAAAATTAAGTATCATTTTGTAATACTTAAGTATTCTTCAATTAATTTTCTTGTACTTGCAGCAACTATACTTGCATTCATTATATTATTATATTCACCTCCTATAAACAAATTTTAGTAACAAAATATATCATAATTTCAAGAATATTAAAAAAAAAAAAAATTTACCATTTGAATCAAGTACAATCCCTCCAGATTCTTGAAGAATAAGAATCCCAGCTGCAACATCCCAGCATTTTAAATATGTAAAATAACATAGATCAATAGCTCCCATTGCTAAATAACATAGAGTTAATGCTGCTGATCCTAAAGATCTTATCCTATAAAATATATTTTATTTAAGTGTTAATTTATTGTAATATAAGAAAAAAATAAATCATGAATTTATCTTTGGGAATCTACTAATAAATGTTTTTTATTACTATTATTACTTACCCACGACAATTTTTAATTATAATATTAAGATTTTTGTAATGGTATTGTATTAATTTTTCATTATTCAAACATATTATATCATATCCAAACATTGCATTTTGAAGAACTAAAAAACAAAAATTAAAATCATTTTAAAACCTAAATATTCTTTTACATTATTCATTGTATTCAATTTAAGCCACCATAACATTTATTTTTGTAACTTAAATATTTATTTTATCTCTCACTTCAAGTGCAAGTTGTTATGATTACTGTAATTTATAATAATTTTCAAAAAAGAAAGCAAACTTTGATTTTGATTTTATATTGATATGTTTCCAACAAATATTTATAGAATTTATTTTGTGAAATATTTGTATTACATTGTAATGTTGATATTATTATATATTGATATATAACCTATTTTAAGTAACATTTAAAAATTCTTACTAATATGTAGGAAACAGTATTAATTTTACATTAGTAAACCAATTTATGCTTAGAATAGAATTTTAAATATTAATATTAATCCTTGTTTTAAGTTCAGATACAATAGTGATTAATTAATTAAATTTCTGAATTAGTTCATTTTATTTTAATCTAATATTAACATTTAAATAAATTAGGTTGGTACTTTATAAAATATTTGATTACCTTCAGTATTTGTCACTTGTATTTTTTCATTATTCAAGTATGCACCTTTACCTTTTTGAGCTGTAAATAACTGATTCAAAATAGGATTATAGATTATTCCTAACTTTAAATCATTTTCTACTGCTAATGCTAATGAAATACAACAAAATGGAAAACTTTGAACAAAATTGGTTGTTCCATCAATCGGATCTAATATCCATGTAGGTTCGGTGGTCAATACATTATTTGCAGCACTTTCTTCTGCAATAAACCTATTGAAATCAGTTTTTATATAAGTATTTAAAATCATTTATTAACAATTTAAATATTTATTTATTTTTTGTTACTTATGATTTGGATACAGTTTTAGCAAGTTGTCGATTATTGTTTTTTCAATAAGTTTATCATACTGTGTTACAAAATCTTGAGGATTTTTTTTTGTTGATATTTCTTTTGGGCTTGTAAATCCTTTTAATAAAATCTTGAAATTTGTTATAAATAAAATAATTGTTTATATAAATATAATTTTTACTCAACTTACTTCACCTGCCGCCAAAACTATTTTGAGTGCACTATTAAAATATTCTTGATTTGAATTATCAGCCATTGTTTTAAATTGTATTAAAAAATATATTTTTAATGTTAATTGAATGTTAAATTAATGAATCAAATTAATCATACGCACTGAAGAAAAATGTATGTAAGTATGGAAAAAAAAAAGAAAAAAATAATGGTAACTTTATTACATAAATTATATATATTATGTAACATATATCTAGTAATTGTATAGTGTGGCCAGAAAGAAGAAATTAAATCTGAAGAATGTTCAGTGTTGTGTGTTATAGATAAGTGTGTATTATAATCTTTTAAGTAAATTTAATAAACATGTAGTAATTGGTTTATATAATACAATCAAATATTTTTTAAGTTTATAAATAATTGCATTATAATATGTACTTAAAATGTTATTGGTTTTTTTTATTTATTTTTTTTTTTTATTATCAACAATTACAAAAATAGATAACTATAAATCATCATATTTTATTTTTATTAAAATATTGATGACGAATATTTATGTATATATATATTTTAAAACTTTTGTCATTCTAATGACTTAGATTTAAAATTTTTACAAAAGGAAACATATTGTTAAACATCCATATTTTAAAAGTCAGCAAAGTACTAAATTTAAGTAGTATACTAAAATATTAAAGCAAGACAAGTATCATTGATTTTGAAAAAAATATTTCTATTACATTACATCTTAACATTTTAGAAATAATTCTTAATAATGTTAGTTTACTTGATTATATAAAAATATGTTCATTGTATATGTTTTAAATTTGAGGTTCTTAATTGCAAGTATATAATAAAAACAATCTTGTATTGCTTTCCAAATGTTGAAGCATAAAAATATTTAATTTATCATGAATAATTATTGTTCAATCATTTACAATGTTGTAATCATATTTTACCTTTTCATATTAATATTTATAAGTACAATAAAATTGTGAGTAACATTTTTTGGGACTTAACATTATAAAATTATAAAAATAAAATTTTTATCTTACATTTTTAAATTTTTAAATTGTTTGTATTAATGATTAAAAATTTGACTTAACCTGAAAAATTATATCTTTTTTTTTTAAAGATAAACTAGTTTAAATCTGATGCAAAAAATATATTAACTTGTTGAGCGCCCAGGTGATATTTATTTTACTTGATTTAAAAATTAATTTAAATTAGTTTTCAATAAAAATATTTACTTGAAAGTCTGTTAAATTATTTTATGTAAAACTTGATTTTTTTATAGATTAAAATTTTAATATTTAAACTGTTTTAAATATGTATTGTTATATTTTTATTCTAATTTATATTTTATAGACAAGTGGACCGCCTCAAGAAAATTTAAATGCATTACAAAGAGCAATAGATTCTATGGAAGAAAAAGGATTACAAGAAGATCCTAGGTATTCTCAGTTATTAGCTCTAAGAGCCAGGCAAGGTAATATGGATCCAAGTCAAAGGCCACCCTCTTCAATGCAAGTAAGTTATATATAATTACATTTAATATAAACATAATTATAAATTATTAATTTTTACTTTTTTATGATATTTTATTTCTATAATTATTGTTTTTGTGTAGGGCAATTATCCTTCTCAACATCCGGATAAACCACCTTCACCACAGCAAAATTCTCCAAATCCTAATGGACCAAATGGACCAGTAGCACAAAATAATTTAACCCCAGCTCAAATGCAACAACTTAGAGTTCAAATAATGGCTTATAGATTATTGGCTCGACAACAACCTTTAACGCAACAATTGGCTATGGCAGTTCAAGGAAAATCTTCACCTCAAGGTTATCCACCAGTACCATCACCACACCATCGTCAACTTGAACCTGGAGAAATTGTAGATAATAGTATGGCTATGCCACCAGGAGGTACAATGAGAGTTCCAATGCCAATGCAGAATGTTCCCAGGCAACCCAATCCTCCTGGTCCTATTCCACAAGCTTCTGTTCGAATGCCCCAACCGGGTTCAACTACACAGCCTCAGATCCAACCTCCAAGTGTGCAGCATCCTCAAGGTCAACCACCAAATCAGTCTCCACCTGTATCTATAAATGGACCTCAACCGCCTTCTAGTATGGCACCTACAACACCAGGAATGCCTCAAGCTCCACCACAAATAAGTGCACCTCAATCTGTTGGCCAACCACCTATGGGAGGAGTCCCTCAACCTATGATGGGTGGTCCTCAACAAATGACAGGTATACCACCTCATATGTCAAATATGCCTACAACAAATGGACCATCTCCTCAACAACCTTTACAACAACAACAACAACAACCTCAACAACAGCAACAAGTCCAGGGTCCACCACCCCCGGTTAAACAAAATAGAACCACTACATGCCCAAAACCAGTAGGGTTGGATCCTCTTATTATGTTACAAGAACGTGAAAATCGTTTAGCTGCTCGTATTGCTCATCGTGTACAACAACTCAGTAATTTGCCAACTACAATGAGTGATGATTTAAGAATTAAAGTAGAAATTGAACTTAGAGCATTGAGAGTATTAAATTTTCAAAGACAGCTAAGAGCTGAAGTAGTAGCTTGTACTCGCCGTGATACTACTTTAGAAACAGCAGTTAATGTAAAGGCATATAAACGAACAAAAAGACAAGGTTTAAGGGAAGCTAGAGCAACTGAAAAATTAGAGAAACAACAAAAATTAGAGGCTGAAAGGAAGAAACGTCAAAAACATCAAGAATACCTAAGCACTGTATTACAACATTGCAAAGATCTTAAAGAGTACCATAGAAATAATATTGCTAAGATTGGACGTCTCAATAAAGCTGTGCTTAGTTATCATGCCAATGCTGAACGAGAACAAAAGAAAGAACAAGAAAGAATTGAGAAAGAGCGTATGCGAAGATTAATGGCTGAAGATGAAGAAGGATACAGGTTAAATTTTTATTGTTATTTCTTATATTATATTATGTTATTGTTAACATAGTTTTCTATTTTATCTTTTTATAGAAAATTGATCGATCAAAAGAAAGATAAACGTTTAGCTTTCTTGCTTTCACAAACTGATGAGTATATTGGTAACCTTACAGAGATGGTTAAAGAACATAAATTGGAACAGAAACGTAAACAACAAGAAGAACAAAAGAAAAAAAAGAAGGTAGATTTTAATTTAGTACATAAAATTTAATTTTATTTAATTATATAATTTATTTTATAAATGTAGAAAGATGGTCCAGATGATCTTGATGAAAGTTCACAACAATCAGATATGCATGTTTCAATAATTGAACCTTCTACAGGTTAAAACCTATTTATTTGAATATTATATATGTAAAATATTTTTTTAAAGATAAAATTGTATTGTAGGAAGAATGTTAAAAGGAGAAGACGCTCCACTTGCATCACAGTTAAACAGTTGGTTAGATGCTCATCCTGGTTGGGAAGTATTAGAGGAGTCTGATGATGAAGATGATGAAGAACAAGAAGAAGATGAAGGAAGTAACCAAAAACTCAAAAAAAATAATATTGAAAAAGAAGTTGATGAAAAAGAACCGATTAAAAAGGCCAAAATGGAAGATGATGAATACAAAAATGCTTCCGAAGAGCATACTTATTATAGGTTTGAGAGTTGCATTGAAATAAGTTTATGAATTATAACAATAACATATGTATTCCTTTTTTAGTATTGCTCATACAATTCATGAAAGTGTTACTGAACAAGCTTCTATTTTAGTTAATGGTAATCTAAAAGAATACCAAATAAAGGTAATTTAATATTAGTTTTGATATTGATTATATATAATCAATAGTCTAAATTAAAAAAATAAATATTAATAATTTAATATAAATTAATTTAAGGGTCTTGAATGGTTAGTGTCATTGTTTAACAATAATTTGAATGGAATACTTGCTGATGAAATGGGTTTAGGAAAAACTATTCAAACAATTGGTCTAATTACATACCTCATGGAAAAAAAGAAAGTAAATGGACCCTTTTTGATTATTGTACCTTTGTCGTAAGTATTATAAATTCTTATAAACATAGTATAAATGTTGTATATTAATATTTAAATCTGAATAATCTCTTTGTACAATATAATATTTTCTAAACAATTTAATAGTTTGCTTAGTGAACCATTAAGTCTCTTCATTAATGTTTTCATTATTATTTATAATTTGCATTGAAGTCATTCATTATTATTTTTTTATTTTTATTTTAGAACATTGTCAAATTGGGTATTAGAATTTGAAAAATGGTCTCCTTCAGTTTTTGTTGTAGCCTACAAAGGCTCTCCAATTATGCGTCGAACATTACAGGCACAAATGCGATCTAGTAAATTTAATGTTTTGTTAACCACTTATGAGTATGTTATAAAAGATAAAGCGGTTTTAGCTAAGGTAAACTATATTAATTTCATAATTTTGTCAACAAATTTAATTAATGGATAGTTAAAGTAAGTCATATATATTTTAGCTCCATTGGAAGTATATGATCATAGATGAAGGTCATCGTATGAAAAATCATCATTGTAAACTGACACAAGTTTTGAACACACATTACAATGCACCACATAGATTATTACTTACTGGTACACCATTACAAAATAAGCTTCCTGAACTTTGGGCCTTGCTAAACTTTTTACTGCCTTCAATATTTAAATCATGTTCAACATTTGAACAATGGTTCAATGCACCATTTGCAACTACTGGAGAAAAAGTATGTATTATGAATTAAATTGTTTGTAAATAATCATTTATATTGTTATTTTAAATATGTGTTTGTGTGTAGGTAGAACTAAACGAAGAAGAAACCATTTTAATTATCCGTCGTCTTCATAAAGTTCTACGTCCATTCTTGTTAAGACGTTTGAAAAAAGAAGTAGAGTCTCAGTTACCCGATAAAGTTGAATACATTGTTAAATGTGATATGTCTGGCTTGCAACGTGTATTATATAAACATATGCAAAGTAAAGGTGTATTACTTACTGATGGTGCAGAAAAAGGAAAACAAGGCAAAGGTGGTGCTAAAGCTCTTATGAATACAATTGTTCAATTACGTAAATTGTGCAATCATCCATTTATGTTTCAAAGTATTGAAGAAAAGTATTGTGAACATATTGGAACTGCTGGCAATGTTGTTCAAGGGTATTTTTTAGTGTATTAAGTTAAAAAAAAATATTTATTTAAATTTATTTATGTATTTATAGACCAGATTTATACAGAGTTTCGGGAAAGTTTGAATTATTAGATCGAATTTTACCAAAACTGAAAGCTACCAATCATAGAGTATTATTATTTTGCCAAATGACTCAACTTATGACTATTATGGAAGATTATTTGGGTTGGCGTGGTTTTGCTTATTTACGTTTGGATGGTACTACTAAAGCAGAAGATCGTGGTGATTTATTGAAGAAATTTAACAGTAAAGGAAGTGAATATTTCCTTTTCTTGTTAAGTACTAGAGCAGGAGGTCTTGGTTTAAATTTACAAGCAGCTGACACTGTTGTTATATTTGATTCTGATTGGAATCCACATCAAGTAATTATATTATATAATTTATTAATTGAATTTTTAGTTATATAACATTTATCATGTATGAAATTCTTATAGGATTTACAAGCTCAAGATCGTGCTCATCGTATTGGTCAAAAAAATGAAGTACGAGTACTACGTTTAATGACAGTTAATTCAGTTGAAGAACGTATATTGGCTGCAGCACGATATAAATTAAATATGGATGAAAAAGTTATCCAGGCTGGTATGTTTGATCAAAAATCAACTGGATCAGAACGTCAACAGTTTTTGCAATCTATTTTACATCAAGACGATGGAGATGATGAAGTAATTAATTAGCAACTTCCTTTTTTGACTGTTTATCAAAACTAAAATATGGTATAATTTCAAATTGTTTTTATTTAGGAAGAAAATGAAGTACCTGATGATGAAGTAGTCAACCAGATGATAGCACGATCAGTTGAGGAGTTTGAAACATTCCAAAAAATGGATCTTGAACGTAGGAGAGAAGATGCAAAATTTGGTCCAAATCGAAAATCAAGATTGATTGAAATATCAGAATTACCTGAATGGCTTGTTAAGGATGAAGATGAGGTATTATTTAATTGATATTGTTATTCTTATATAGGTATTATTAAATATAAATTATTTTAAAGGTGGAAAGATGGACATATGAAGAAGATTCTGAAGAGATAATGGGACGTGGTTCTCGTGCTCGTAAAGAAGTTGATTATACTGATAGTTTAACTGAAAAAGAATGGTTGAAAGCTATAGATGAAAATGTTGACGACTTTGAAGACGATGAGGAAGAAGAAGTAAAATCAAACCGAAAAGGGAATCGTGGTAAAAAGAGGGGCAAACGAAATGACGATGATGATGAACCAATAATTAGGAGACGTAAAACAATTGGACCAGAAGAACTAAAACTTCGGAAGAAAATGAAAACAATTATGAACATTGTTGTCAAATATACTGATGCTGATTCCAGAGTACTGAGTGAACCATTTATGAAATTACCATCTAGACACAAATTACCAGACTACTATGAAGTAATTAAGAAACCCATGGATATTAAAAAATTAATGACTAAAATTGACGATGGAAAGGTATGCATATTTAAAAAAGTTGATTAATAATTTTTCCATCTATAATATGATAATATAGTTTAATATTTCATATTTTATTTTTAGTATGCAGATTTAAATGAACTTGAAGCAGATTTTGTACAATTGTGTAAAAATGCTCAAATATATAATGAAGAAGCTTCACTTATTCATGAAGACTCAATTGTTTTACAATCAGTTTTTACAAATTCTCGTCAGCGATTAGAAACAACTGATATTCCAGAATCGGGTCCTGAAGAAGGAACCAAAAGTAAAAATCAATAATTTTTTTTTTCTGAAGTCCTTAAAAATAATTTAAACAATATTTATATTTTATCTTTAATCATAAATATCAAGAAATTATTTGAAATTATTTTTAATAATCATTTTCAATTATTTATTGTTAAAAACTTAATTAAAAAAACCTATATTATATAATATAATATGAAATCTTAATTAATCTAGCAATAAAAGTTATTTCTAAATGTTCTAGGTGAAGATGAAGTGTCAGATGCTGATACAACTTCTTCTTCAGTTAAATTAAAATTAAAAATGAAATCTCGCGGTAAAGGTTCTGAAGTTAGAACATCTAATCGTCGAAAGAAAAAGAAACATATAAGCGATGATGAAGATGATGAAGATTCTAATTTATAAACATATAATTTAGTATTTAGACATTTATTATTGCTATTTACATTTAAGAATTTAGTTAAGGAATATTTGTTTTCCTCAAATCTTAGAAATTAGGTTTAATTTCTTGAGTGGTTTAAAATTTAACTAATTTATGTATAAGTGAATTTATTGGGTCGAGAACAAATTAATTTTTGTATATATTATCAATACAGTGAGTATGTTATTCATTGAAATGAGATTCAATGTTGTGTGCACATATTGCATGTATTGGATTCCATTTTTGTCAACCCAAAATTGTACTATCTGAATACAGCAAAAATTAATTAAATATTGTAATACACTTCATTAGTGTTCTATTTGTAGTAGATATTTGTAGTTGGATATGAAGTCTCTTGATTAATATATTATAATAATATGCATTAATTCTTTTACAAATTTGATATTGGCTTGGTTTTTGTATGTATCTATGAGAAACAATTCAAAGTTATGACATTATTATATACAACAATCAATATGCTATTTAAATGTTATTAATTTTATCTAAGCATTTAAAAAATATGGGAAAATGCTAATTTTAGTTTTAAAAATGAAGAATTTTAAATTATTCTTAGAATGAATTCTATAATATTTTAAGATTATTTACTTTTAAATGGTAAATTTATCTAAATAATATATCAAATGTTTATAACCATTGATTTATAATTTATATATGTGGATAAAAGTTAACAGTTAATGTTTAATTTATTTCATTTGTAACTCAATTTATTTTCTAGCATTGATTTTTAAATATCAATCAAATATATAATTAATATAATATAAAATGTTATCTGAAGTCTCAGTTAATCATTTAAATAAAATATTAAATTATTTAATATAAACATATAAATCATAGCGCAATTTAGGTAATCATACCAGTGTTTTTACTCGATATCTGAGAAATATAATAATATTTAAATTTAATTAATTTAGATATGCCCATGGAGCCTTCTGACTTATTTTGTGGAGCACAGTTTGAGAACTGTTTTTGTAAAAGATAGTAAGTTACAGATACTTATTTGGTTATGTAATATCGAAAAGTTATGATGGGTTCCGACTGTTAAGATGTAATTTTGATAATTATTTACAGCTGTACACTATTTGTAATCTCCACATTTCAATTTTCTAAAAATGTGCATGATATGAAACCGCTTCAATATTGAGTTATTAGAGTGACAATGTGATTTGAAAACGGTGTATTTTTAACTAATCAATTAATAAAAGATTTTTTAAATGCTAAACTGAAAAAAAAAGGAAAGCCACGTGGCTATTACTTAAAAAACATGATGTTTTAATGATGGTCGTTAATAATTATAGTATAGGTACTAATTTATCGTGCCATATTAAAAAATATACCTTTTTGCAATAATGAAGTAGGTACTTTGAATAATATATATTTTTGTTTCAACAATAACAACATTCAGTGGCGTATATAGGTTTTCATTTCGGAGGAGGCCGTTATGTATTTGCTTTTTAAGTGGAAGGGAAGAAGGAAGCACACTATTACGAAAAAAATTACTTTAACACTATAAGACTTCTTGATTGTCTACACAATCAGAGAAATAAGAAACTCAATTTTTTTAATGATTTATTATTTTTTAAAAGTATAAAAACTACATTGTAATAAACAAATTTTTTATTAGTCACTCAAAATTCATCACATATTTTATAAATATAGAATTTTAAATTATCGCATAAGCCACATTCTCAGTGTCGCGACAAATTTTCGGAAACTCCCAGCATTATGTCAAAAAGCATCCATGTTAAAAATAACAATCTTTAAAAATATTGTTTTTCATTTCGGAAGGGGCCCGGACCCCCTCGCTCCCCCCATAAATACACCCCTGACAACATTTAAAATAAAACAATTAAAATCTCTGCACTTACATAAAATTGAAATTATTAATTTTTATGTACGCATATATTCTGTAATAATTAGTATTTCTTAATATATTTTTGTACTAATAACATTTTACTTGTGTACTCTAAGGCCCTACCAAAAGACTCATACGTAATATGTCATACAAATTATGCTTGACGTTACTGGATAAGTTTCGCACCCAGTGATGTAGTCTAAAAAAATTCTTGAGTATACGCCGATTGTAGGTAAAAAGTGATAGCGGGGTTAATAGTTAAAAGTTATTAATAAACTCCAATGCCACCATTTTTTTGTCCATAAGCCATAAGGTTAGTTAACAAAATAAAGATCCTAATTTGAAAATAGTGAAGTTATTTCTTTTCCGGTTATTTACCCATAAAATACCGAGTTTTATGTTTTGCACACCTTAAAATGTAGGTACATCAAGAACTTGAAATAGCAGAACAATCAAGTAAAACAGTCTTACAATCGGACGTCGGATGACTGTCTAGGAGCCCAGGTGCATATGTAAATACTATGCAATTATCCTTCCCCTTGTTATCAGCTGCGTACCTACAGGCAGAGCCATTGCAACCAAATATTGCACCCGGGACGAAACTTCAAAATGCGTCCTTAAGTATTTTAATTTATAAAAAAAACTGAATATTTTTTATAGATGTAATACCTATAATGATTTTTCCTTATAATTATATAAGCGCAATTTAATTTTATTTAAATCAATAAATTATTAAAATATAAATATATATAATAGTTATAATTAGGTTCATAGGTATAACATATTAATATTTATTAGTTATTTAATTAATTACATAAATACATCATATTGCTTTTACTTATAGATAATAATTAAATTGCAAATTTTTGATTTTTGCGCTCTCCCAGGAATTGCGTCCGGGACGGAGGAACCTCAACCCCCTTTTGCTAAGGCCTTCCCTACAGGCTTGAGTACTTTTCAGCCTCACGGTCGCAAGACCCGTTTCCCTGGTTGACGTGCATAGGTACGTTATGGAGACGACCTAACCTAACCTATCCCGCACGTGTACACTACGACTTCGGCCCAACGCGGCAATAGTTTATGTAGCTTTCAATCATACGCCCACCCGTATCGGAGGTCCTCGGCGATTCGACGACCATATCCGTTCATACTGCATCATCACATTTTCGAAAACGAAATCCATTGTTTAAATTGTAATCTCATACGATAGTTTTTTCGTTCCTCATGTTCTCTTTGACTGTTTATTCTAATCCATGAAGCAAATTAATTTTTTAAAACTGTTTAACTTTAACTCGAGATCCCCTTCAACTTTAAATCCATTCTTTCTTCCCAATCACCACTAGTAATTTTATTTACCATTTCTCTCTTCTACCTTTAAACGTTTAGTTTAATTGTAAACATTTTATTTTAATTAATTGTTAAAGATATTATATTTAGTTTATTTGTATCATAGTTAATAATTTTTGAGACTAATTGTTCAACCAAGTCTAAAAAAAAAATAATAATAGTTTAAACGATAATCCATTGTTATTTTAATAATCAATAACAATGATTATTAATAATCGTAAATTTTGCTCTGTTATATTTTATTTTTTAATGAATTTAAGATTCTAAAGATCATAATCAAGCGGAAGATTGATACTGTTATTCAGCTCAAGAAAAAAAAAAAAATTAATTGCACAGTTTTATAATTAAAAGAAAATTAACAACATTTGAAATTAAAGTTATACGAAAATTAATGATCCCAACTGTTTTAATATGAAAGTTGTGTGTTTCATATAGTAAAATAATGATTAATTTGTTAGTACATAAATGTATAGAGATTTTTTTTCAATAAAACGTGATTTGTTATTACACTCGTTTACAAACTTCATTGCCTATTATAAAATTCAATTTTGAGGAAACGACCCAAATTTTTGTATTTTCGGAGTCTAGGATGTTCTAAGAGGAAATAAGGTAACTGGCTTAATTTCACAGGGTCGTTGGAACTTTTTTTTTGCTTTTTTTTTTTCAAAACGGTACGGAAACGCGGTTCAAGAGCGGAGGACGTTAGCAAGGCAGCCGATAACGGACGAGGTTCGCGTGTGTTCCGACGATCGCCACAACAAAAGCGTCCGGCGCGGAACACGGACGATACGAGTCTGCGGTCTGCGTTTCGCAGGCCCGAAACGGTCGCGACATTGTTTATTCATTTGTTCCGTCGGCGTCCGGAACGAATTTCTCGTCCGCATTGTTGGTCGTCGCATGTTCACCGATGGGGGAGGGGGGGATACGAGTGGCAACTTGTACTCACGGAACTTCGCGTCAACGGCGCACGAACAGGACACGCGCGCGCGATTCGTTCGCCCCGCGGCCGAAGTTAATTGCCCGCAAACGATTTGCTCTCGACCCCAAAGATTTTTCAGCGTTTTCGCGCGCGTTTGCCATCCCCAAAATGACGCCACTGGTTTAATTCTATAGTACATCTCTAAGCCACGTAAGACTCCGTAAGATGAAATAAACGTGAATGTTTTCACTGAGGATTAACTTAAATACACATATTATATGATCTTATTAGTGGTTTTTTTTTTCATTACAATGTTACATTTATAATCCACTTTCAGCTCTAATAAATTACCTCTTGAGCGATTCGGCGGAGAAACATGCTTGGACGGTGCCGATATGATGTAGGAGGTCGACTGGAAACCGAAATCACGACGATAACGCTATGCGGCGAATTAGAAAAAAAAACCAATCGACTCGTAAAATATTGTTCGGTGTTTAAGTACTATCCGAATCGCGCCCTTGTATTTTTTCGGACCTGTACGATTTCATATAGAGGTCTGTAACAATACGCAACTATATTCATTTTTTTTCTCTGGTTAATCAGTTTACCTACTAAATATTTAATGAATAAATAATACATTTTTATAGATTTAATATTTATTGTACTACAAATTAAAAATAATGATTTTTCAATGAAAAAAATATATAATTTAAAATAAAAAAAATATAAAACGCATTTGTATAATAAAAATTTAAACTATCCCAACAGTCAAGTAGAGGCTCACTGTGCCGTCCTAAAGGGGGGTCTTGGGGGGGTGGCTCCCCCCCAGTGAAAACACCAGTCGGAAGTCGGACTTGTTTCATTATAGCGTAGAAGGACCTAATTTTACTTACGAAAAACAAATATTACATACTTCGTAATACAGTGTATACACGAATAAAATTTACAAAACTACTTTTTATACAGTATAAAATATTATTATATACATATAATTAAATCGTCAGTTTTAAGAACGTACGACACAAACATATATATATACTTGTTAAAAAGTAAAAATACGACTACATATAAATATTAACATTATACTACATATTAACTATACATAGTTAATCATACTACATACATTGAGTAAAAAAATTGTAGTCGGCATTTTTCATATTATTCATCCCCCCCCCTTGATTTTTATCTTCGGGACGGCCCTGGAGGCTCATGATGATTTTTGTGGTAAGAAACCAACTAAAAAGTAACTTACTTTTAATAAAATACCATATCAAGTCATTTAATCCGACACGCTCCAAACATTGGATATTTACCGAGTGATATTACAGTTACACTGATGCATTCTTTTTTTAGAAAAATATCCCGAACCTCAGTATACGATTTCATATAATTATTATAGAAATCAAGTTTCTAAAAAAAATGTATCGGTTACAGTACTCATGAAAAGTGTGAGGTATGTGAAAGCTTAAAAATGCAAAAACAAAAATACGCAAATACGCAAAATATACCTAATTTAGTTGATGATTGCAAAATTTGCCAAACTTACTGAGTATATAAAAAAGGCTGCTATTTCAAGAGCTTTGTACTAAAAGTACTCGAAAAAGAACAAAAAGTTATGTTACCACGTATTGATACATTTAAAAAGTTTTTTAAAGTATTATTTAATAAAAGAATAGTTACATACAGTGAAAGCTTTGTACCTGTCGGAGAAAATAAACATATTTTTTCATTTGCATGCGTGAAGGTATTAGTGGTCGTAAAAAAGAAAACTTGGGTAACACATTTTATATGTTTTTCTTGTACTATTATGATTCCCAAAAATTTACAATTTGGCTGAATAAATGCAACAGTAAAAATTAGAATTGGTGCTTATTATACTATTTAGTATATAGATAGAGTCAACTCAAATAATATTTATGCCCCCTAGAAATAATTTTGAAGCAGGGCATACTCACTTATGACAGCCGATAATTTCTATCATCAGTGGAATTCTTTTTGAAACATCAAAAGAAAACCTACGACTTCGAAGTTTTTTCTAATGCAGTAGAGGCCATTAAAGGAAATGTTAACTTAAAAAAAATGAGTTATTCTGATTTTTTTCAATAGTGAGATTATAAGGTATAGCATAAACTATTAAAGTCCACAAATGGAGTTTTGTTGAGTGACATTGTATCAATAAAAGTTGAATCTGAAAAATGTGGGTTGTTTACTAAAAGTCAGTTTAATGATGTAAAATACAAAACATTGGATTTTGTTCAAAAAAAGTATGCGAACAATTAAGAAATGACTCAGCCATATTTATACAAAGAAAATTGTGGAATACCAAAAGAAAAAAGTGAAGATAATCTTTCGAATTTGAGTTAAATTCTCCCACATAATAGAAACAAATTTTGGGAAAATATAAAGGTATTTGATCAATAATTAATTAAATTTACATTATAATGATTATTAAATAGGCAGATTGGGAAAATATAACGATGTGTAATCAATAACTAATTCGATTTGAATTATTACTTTTATATGTAGATTAAAAATTTAGGTATAATGAGTAGTTGTATTAAATTTAAAATACTATAATAAATTATTTTATAATTAATTTTAATTTCAAGATAATGATATCGTAATAACTTTCAACTTGCTTTACAAATTATAACTAAAAATTAGTATTGATACTATACGGTGTTATTTCTTCAACCCTTAATGTTCAGTACGTATTGGTGTGTTACGTAAAAAATCCGTAACCAGAATTACGACGTGTTCGTTAAGTAAACAAGTTTAAATAATCAACAATATACTCAGTGTGAATATAAAAAAATCATCACGAATTAAAAATTGAAAATGAAATTGAAATCGTTCCACTGCGTTCATCGAGTATACTTCCATAAGAAATTATGTATTCTACTTTGAAAATATTATACATATGAAAATAGAACTTCTAAAAATTAATTCTCTTAAGAATACATTTTTCCGAAAACGGCATAAAGGAAACTTACGACATCCTTTCTCGAGACAGCAGTATAAAAGTACCAACTCGTTAAGACGTACCGCGCACGCAACCCGAACCTAACGGCACGGTGATGAACCGTGCACGCAAGTCGGTTGTCGTAAATTTTTATTTTTTTCGCACGCGATCCGGGGGTGCAGCCGTGTACTATCGTGTCGATAAAATTACGTGGATAAATACGTTGAATCGATGTCACAACCACCATCGGTATACGATCATATGGTTGCGTTTTACCAAAAAAAAAAAATTATTCCGCTCTATGACCCCCGATCCACCCCCACGGACTCGTCGACCATAAGACTCATTACAAGGATGAGTAGGCAAGAGTCGTAGTAGCAGTACGTGTGTACGCGGATCGGTAGGTCATAGACGTACGCTCGTCTCGAGGGGATTAAGATAAATAAATTTGATTTCCATACGTGTTTTGAATGCGACATCGGATGGTACGAAATTTAATTTATCACTCGTTATACCCGCGTTATTGTATTGAATTGTTATGTAGTAGGGCCGATATTTAGGGCCATCATAGATGATCCTTCCTCGTATCCTATTACATAACGGTACTATCGATTTATAACAAGTGAGGTTGCGGTAGCCGATCAATATCTTTTTGTAGAAAACCGTTCGACAATCCGGAGAGTATGATATTTCGGCGATTTTTTTCCATTCAGGTAGTATCCTTGATCGCAACGTGCGTGAATTGATTTTATCTTTTTGCCGCGCTTGGAATTTCAATATTTCTACGAATTTATAAATGCGCACGAAGAAAAAAATTAAAAATATACTCATGCAAGTGCACACTAATTGAATACAATGAGAATTACGTCTGAACTGGATAGATGTAAAAGTTTTACACGATTACATCGTACGATCATTGTTTGGGCATAGAGTATTATGTTACACATTATACAATCGGAGTGGCGAAATCGGGGGACAAGCGAAGGAAGTATTCGTAATTATGTGAATTCAATGAAAATCGTAATTAAATATTTTCTTTTATTAAACTGTGGAAAGCGGAAAAAAATGTCTCCTATTATATCTTTGTTACGGAAATAATTGTAACAGGGAAAGCAATGTATTTTATTATTTATATTATCTTCTTGTTCAAATCTTTCTTGTTGGTTAAGCATTAGGTTACCGTATAGTACAATATAATAGACCACAAAGTGGATTTTATTTTTTATTATTTTACTAAAAGAGAATTTTTCTTACGTTTTCAAAGAATAGAGGTTTGATCTAGTCGAAAAAAATGTATACCTATGTATATATATATATATATAAATAAATATATATGCATTTAAGTTTTTATTTTTTTGTTGTTTACTTTTAATTTAATACGAGTTTCGTAGAAAGTTTGATGTATTTACAAGTTTATTTTTATTTTTATCTTATTTTGCTGTAAGCGAGGAAAACTTGTATTTTGTACTGTGATTTGAATCTTATCTAGGATTCTGAATTCTGTCTCAACTGTACATTTTTCATCACCCCATTATTATTAATACATTAATAATGTATTTTCAAATATAAATAATAATAATAATAAGAAGAAGCCGGTACGATACTGGTTTTGAAAGCGAGTCCGTTTTTAAAGAAACAAAGAATTTTATTTTTATGGAATAAAGATATACGTATATTAATTATTTCTATCTAATCATCGTAATCCGTGAAAACAATGGTTTTCCATATGAATATTTTAAACTTTTAAACCTCGATAAAAAAAAAAAAATTGGCAAAGTCTAATCTCCTGAATGTTTAGTTCTGAGTTAAATAGCTCAGGGTTATAACTTATTTTATCGCATGAATAATAAAACAACTGAAGGATAAAAGCGCAACCACACAGGCTTACAATCAAATACAAATATCATCAGCTCAAAAATCGAATTTCATATGCGCAGTACCCATATAGTTTTTCAACTATTCAAAATGTGTTATTCAACTGTGCTTTGGAATTCGATCTGCGTATTATACTATTGGGATGTACAAAAAAAAAGAAAAGAAAAAAAGGGAGGTAATAAAGATACATCTTACTATAATATTGATGCCAGACACTGTTCCTTTGTCGATTGGTTTCCATGACGAATACTGATTTAGTAAACATTAATGAAGTGAATACTATATAAACTTTAAGTAGGTAGGCAACATTTTTAATTTAAGATTTAAAACTTCAGATTCTAAGTTTTAATTGGAATTGTTATGTTAAAAATATGAAGGATTTCAAAACATCTTATTTTTTATCTTAAGTTTAAAAACACTTCATGTATAAAGCTTAAAAATATATAAATTTTGAATTTAATTTATTACTTTGTAAAATTTTGGGCATTCGTGTATCAGGTGATCTACCGTATTATACAAAGTGTAGCTGGTGATCTACAATTTTTATTACCTATTATTGTATTATACTATTATTATTTGCACATTATCACATACCGCCAGGGGCATATTTAGACTTACTTCTAGGGGGGAGGGGGCGACTCAAATTTTTCTTTAATTCAGGCTCAAAATTTACAAGTAAAATTTTTGGTTATGTTTAAATCAGGCGAATCCTTAATATTTGTGTCGTTTTTTTTTTTTTTTTTTAATCTAATGCAGGATCCACTTAGAATGGACTTTTGTGTAGTTCTTTTTTAACACAGGTTTGTGTTTTGAAAGTTTCGCTTGTGTTTTATTTGATTTTTCACTCAGTATGGACCAGGACTTAAATCAAAATTAATATATATTGTTTACCGTTATGGGACATTTAAACGCTATAAGCAATTGAGCGTTTATAAATAATTTAAACGTTATTAAATCTAAGCGTTTAAACGTTATACAAATTAAAACATTTTCAAATGTAGTATTTAGCAATCAATTACATATCATTAATAACATTAAATATTTTAAATATTATACATATATACCGTTAATTAACTATGTATTGGTAAATATATTTGTGGGTATACGCACTAAAAATATATGGTTATTAATCTTAAAATAAATTTTCTTGCTTCACTGGATAATTTTTTTTCTCTTACTACGTTCGAAAAAATTTAATTAATCCTTTATAACTAATGTTTATAACTTCTATTAAAACTATAAAATATAACATCACAAGATATACATTTTTAGCGCGTTATAAATTGCACGATGCAGATTTAAGAACCATGGGCTGAATGTTCACACTCCATATTATTTTATTCAATGTTATTCACTACAGTTAACAAAATACATTAAATACGCTGTACACTGTAATATTCAACAGCTAAATATTTCATTCAATTTTATGGTTCATAACAATTTTTTTCAATGAACTATTAAATTATTATTAGTTTTTTTGTTTTCGAGTTATTTTAGAAGCGTATATCTGTAAAATAATATTTTACATTAGGTTAGGTTACATTACATTTTACATTTTTTACCAAAAATCGAAAATCTACTAATGTGTATACGCTGTATACTCGCGTTTACGTACAAATATACCCCTGCCTTTAACGATATTTTCTTTTTGTAATTCTCATAACTCATGACTTATAAATAAAGCAATCATATTTGTTGTATAACAACAATAAAATGTACATACCACGTAAAATATGTATTTATTGTTAATTTATAACTTATGTATAGTGTATTACTACTAATGTTTCACCAATGTTCACCGAAATTATTTTTAATGAGGCAGGCCATACGGGTTCCGCGCCGACAATATCCAACGTAATTTCAGAAAGCATATTTATAAATTATGACTGTTTATAAACGTTTTGGTTCCTTGGTATGGACACTAAGTATCGTTATAAAATGATCCACATTAAAAAAATTTGAAATGTTTATCTCATATATGATCGATCCAGGGGGTGGAGATGGCCCCCATCCCCCCCCTCCCCCCCCCCCCCCCAATACAACCTTGCATACCACAGTGGGACAGTATTTCGATAACGATTAATGACATTTACAATAAAACTACGAGTCATTAGCAATATTGCTGAATAGGTAAGTTTCAAATTATTCGTTGGTCGTAGTTTGTTTATAATGCGTGAGTCTGAATTTTATAAAATAATTGTTGATGAAAAATCAACTGTAAATATTTTACAACTTCACAATTTACTTCCAAATGATAGTGAAACGCCAAATTGTAATAAATGTGATTCCGAAACAAACATTGTGATCAGAAAAAAACGATTGGCTTCTGGTGAACAACGTGAGTACCAAAGTTTAAGATGCCAAACATTCCAGTCTCTGCGTCAAGATAATAAATTTAGATTAACTAGATTAACAATTAATTAAATTAATTGTTTTATCAATATTTCCACATATTGTTTTATTCATATTAAAATTAATCAAATTTCATTCAAAACGATTATTGGTCATTGCGTATATGTTTGAAATTCAAAAACCCTCATCTTGGTTATCCACATCACCTTTTTGTATCGTCCAAAAACCTGCTTCGAATCAAATGTTTAGACTACTCTGCAAAATAGAACGATTTCATTGGCTTAACGGTTTCCTTTTTTACACTTTTCAAGATATTTTTTCGGATAGTGAAACAGTCTCAAATGTTTTAATAACAAACTCAAATATTTTATTAAATTACGCTGAATAGGTTGCAGCGTATATTTAAGGTTTCTGTGAAAGCATCTTTCACCATGTCATGTACATTCAATGTCACAAATACAGTTACAAGTTTCAATTCATTTTTTTAAGAATTCATCTAATTACCGAAAAAGCTGTGTCGATAAGAAACTTATTTTTTTTCAACCACACCGCATTGCAGTGTTCATGCTAAACATTTGACCAAAGATTCCCATCCGCTGTGCCGCAAAATTATTCGGGTGGGCCATATCATTTTTGCCTAAATATGTGTGCTTAATATAATAATCAAAATTATAATTATTGATAGAATTGACTCCGAAATTCCCTTGAAAATAAAAATTGATGAAATGTCTTGATAAAACAACTATAATATTATATTTCCGATAGTACCTGATTGGCATAGGCGTAAAATGGGGGGGGGGCGAAAAAAAAATTATAAATATCCTAAAATAAATTAGGAAGGGCAGTGCCCCCCTTTGATATTTAACATACCTTGTTTTAAAATAAGTACAAAACAGCTGGTTATAGTTATTACTAAAAATTTTTTTTTTAAATCTTAATTTTAAATTATTGGTTACCTAAAATAATGTAAGAAAATGAATAATTTTATATAATAATATGTAAGTAGTAAAGCGGCGTTTAACCTCGGAACTCTTTTCGTTAGACATGTAATTATATTTTTGCCCCCCCCCCTAATAAATTTCCAAGTTACGCCTATGCTGATTGGAAACAAACAATAAACAATTGCGTTGACTCTTACCACATACTATAATGACTATATAAAAACAAAGCCGGTGCTGTTTCTCAGTATAGTAATAATCATGCGCATATAATTATTACATATAATACTGTATAGGTATTTCAATCAAGAAATATTGTACCTTAAATTTAAAAATGGATAGATTTTTATAAAAGCGTAAGTTAACATGACGGTGATGTTAGTGCAAATGATAACAATTTAAATATTGAAATTAGTATTAAACGATCAGCTTAAATAAGTGTTAAAAGATTAAACTTACAAGTTATATTGTTTGTGGTTAAAAGTTGAGCAATGAAGCAATTGTACCCAGAGAAGACATTTAACAACAAAACATCCGGGCGAGTCATTAAAAGCACTTCTATATTTTGTACGTCTTTTAAATTCAAATCAAGCAGCTGCATTTAGTATGATAAAAAAGATAACTATATCTGATAAAGCTCTTGGAACATCATTTAAAGTTGCAGAACTGATTGTTAAAAATATGGACTCTCACATTATTAGTGAAAAATTAACAGAATCTGCCTGTTTAGTTAAAGTTGATACAATGTTCGGTAAATATTTGAAGATTTTATTTTTAAAGTACCACTTTCCAACAATACTATTAACCTCAAAATAAATTAAATGGCTAATTATATTAATGAAATTGTTTTAGAAAAAATTAAAAATCAAAAATTATTTTCATTGCTAATAGACGAGAGTCACACAGAAGTTCTAAAGCTCAATTATTATGTTTTGGAATATTTGTTGATAATTCTAATATTGTAGAGCAATTTATATTTTGCAAAGAATTAAAGAATTAACTGGGAAGGACATATTTGATGTAGTATATATTTTTTTGAAAAATCTGAATTTTTGTGGAATTATTGTCGTGGTGTATGCACAGATGGAGCTCCGTATATGATTGGGAAGTATAAAGGTTTTGTTACTTTTGCATAAATTAACATAGCATTATGAATAAAAATATTAAAAGTTTTAATTTATGTTATTAAAATTGTGAATTACATTAAATCTCGGCCATTGAAAACAAAGATTTTTGAAACTATTTGTGATGAAATGGATTCAGATCATATACGATTCACGAGATTAAGTATTTAATTGAATTATTGAATTGAAAGAAGAATTAGAATTATATTTTGAACAAGATAATTTTCTGATACTCAAAGATTTTTTTCGAGATGAAAGTTGGTGTTATTCTTTAGCATGCCTCAGCTGATATATTTAAAAAAAAACTAAATCATCTTAATGCGTCAATGCAAGGACTACAGGAAACAATATTTCTTAGATGAATGATATCAGAGAGTTTAAAAATAAAATTGTATTTTGGAAATCTTCAACAGTTTATGGTGATTTTTCAAATTTTTTAACATTTTCATAATAAAAGATGCGAAAATCCGATATTAAAGAACTACAAAAACTTATAATTGAATACCTTATGTTACCTGAAGAAAAAATTAAACACTATTTTGAATCGTTGATAACATCTGCAGATTGGGTTGTCCTGCCATTGAATTTCACAGACAATTCGAATGAATTTCATCTTGTAAGATGAAATAAATCTATAAATATATAAATAGGTATAAATAAATGATCTATAAATAAATCTAATAACGAAAAGAACGAGTTCATTGATATGTGTTCCAGTTCTACAACCCGTATATTATACAATAGTCAAAAAATTAACGTAGATTCCTTTTGGTTAAGTTTAACATCAGAATATCCGGTTATTTCTTAGAAAGCGTTACTATTGTTATTACAATTTTCCATGTTATGCCTTTGCAAACAAGAATTTTCTGTTCTAAAAAATATAAAAAAATGTAGTAAAAATCGTTTGAAAAAAATATTAAACTTGATTTTTTCCCTCCTTTTTGAAACCATAAACGAGTGGGAACTGTTTTGCACAATACTGCCACTCGAATTGAAACTGATTTATGTGTATTGCTGTTTCAACTGTTTCACTTCGAATAGAGGAATTACGTAAAAAACACCAGTCTAAAATATTACACTAAATTTTTATCATTTAATAAAAACAATATATTATATATATTCATTATTATTTATTTTAGTGTGCCATGAACAATTATAAAATTATCATGTGCGCTGTTAAATAAAGAAGGTTGGAAATCCCTGCATTTGATATCCTTCAAATAATTGTTCAGAAATTATTAATGTATCGTTCACGTTCGTCACGTTCGTGAGAATTTATTTGTAACGTTTTTTTTTATACATTTGTTATTTTTGTGACGTTTATGTCTTCAACAGTGATTTAAATCCTATTAATTCTTCAGGGACCCCATGTTCTCAACGATAATCCAGATTCGATCTCTATTACGACTGACATGTAGCATACACTCGTATGAAAGTATAAATTATAATCAGTCACTAGACACCCGAGTCATGGAATAACAAAGATGGATAGATTAATTTACTCGAAATGTTAAAACGTTATGATAGATGAGTACGATGATTTTATTTTTATTTTGAAACCACAAATTTCTATTTAAAATACAAATAAATCGACAACAATAAAAATAAAAAACTTAAGTAGTGGAGGGATTTGAAAAATTTAGACAGAGATATGGAAATATTTAAGAATTATAGGCAAACGTGTGGTTTTAATTCACTATCGGTCTTTCATGTTATACTTTTGCAAGTTTACCACACGTTATTGCTTACGTACGTCTAGTTGTAAGGCTTTTATTTTAGGCTTTTTATTAGTTCGTAAGAACTCGTTTATAATATATTTTTTACATATAAATACATACACAATATTTAAATATCACTCAAGCAATCACTGATCGCTACATCCCAAAAACAGTAAAATGTATAAAATGTAGACATTTATGAAGATTACATTTGAAATTGCAATTCTTCTAAATAATACTCTAGATGTATACTAAGAAATTTTAAAAATTTTTGTATTTAGACCGAATAATTTTTAAAGATTTCATCGCCAATTTTTTAATTTTTTACAGACTGCCATCTTCGCAGCACTCAATGCCAACTTGGAATTAACTTATTATTTTTAGCTGTATCTAATTTTTTTTTGACGTCACGTACGTGATGAAATTATCATACTACCGATCACATACTATAGGTCCACGATCACTCATTTTTAAGTAAGACAATAACAACGTGCAATAATAATAATAATTTTACAATCCCTTTTCGATTTTAATCTAACAAAAATAAAAAACAGTAGACAACATCGAATACGTGGTCATTTATTTAAACTGTAAACTGTTTTCCTTAAAATTATTTTTATCGATATTCTAACCATGTGTATACGTTTTCTAATCACTTTAGCTTTTGACTAACAATATTTTTACGTTATAGACAGTAGTGTGTAATATTTTCAAGCATGAGGCAACACAAGTTGTTCATTTTATTTTATTGTTATCTCCCTATAAAGTCCTAATTTACGTACAAAGAGCATCAATGTTCAGTGAATAATTCGTCCTGCTAATATTTACCATTGATGTTAATCATCGTTTATTTGTAGTTGATTAATTTATTCAATTCAGTGCAATGTTAATGAAAAAAAAAAAAATGTTTTTCTTTTAAATACTTAGTTTTAATTCTTCTAAAAGACAATTTTACGAACCATTAAGTATAAAATAGCAAGCTCGAAAAATAACTGACGCTACTCTGCACATATAATAATATTTAATTATATTATGAAACTATTACTAAATAATACAAACTACAATTAACTATAGCTTAAAAATTCTACTTTATATTAACTATAGTTAATTATTGCTAAAGTATTCAAATTACGGTAAATTATTACTAAATAAATCATACATTATTTTTAACTATTAACAATAAAACTGTTAGTATACGACCGTAACACAACTCAATCATATTTTTTTCATCAAAGCTTGTCCGTCCTTTTTTAATCCGATCATCATAGGTTTGTACATAGTAATCAATCACTATATTGTCTGAACGTCTAAACGTATAAAAAATCGAAAATATAAAAATATTTCACTGACTTAAATAAGGAAAAATGTTAATAAAATAACGTATTAGCGTATGTAGGTACTGTCAAAAATATAATGAACCAATTTCGTTTGGTTGATTTGTTTACTACAACAATCAATTTGACTTTGGCCTGCATATTTTTTACAACACTTTTTCGTAACCAATACAATCTGTGATAATCAACATCAAAAACTGTAATTTTTTATGAAAGTTTACTATTCTAACAGTGACACATCATACTGGTCCAACATATTCAATCGACGAAAAGTGAGAATACTTCTAATATTTTAAACAAAATTCAACACTTTACGGTTTTTATAAAAATGGTTACTTTTACTTTCGATTAGGTATCCTTGATTAGTAAAAATAGTTGATTATTTTTATCAAATGAATAAATTATTTTAATTTCGAGTGATTTTTAAAGAGATTCCCTCGATTACTAACCATTCGATTATTTCCATCACTAATATTTACATAAAGTAAACCTGATGAACATGAACATGCATTGCAGTTCATTAAAAGTACATTAAATTTATTGACATTGACACAATACACACACCTTTAATGTTTATGAAAATCGTGATCGAAATATTTTAAGAGTTCACTAAACACGTGGAGAAATGCAATGCGTAGTTTAAAATCATGTAAATAAATACAATCGGTATTATACATTTGCATTGTTACAATGTAACACATGAGATGACAAATAAGAACGTGAATCGGATGTACGACCATATTATTGCGTCTGTGGACTACAAGTGTAATGTTGTATTGTACTATTTTAATAATGTGAGTTTTAACTGTTCTGTATTGTTATTTTTAGTCGCGGTTGCAGTATTATACTATAGCTATGTGAAAACGAAAGATACAAATTGCGGTTTTCTTGAAATGCGGGGTAAAATCAATAATTTCTTGGTGAACGCAAAATAATACGTATGGGTTTTCCGATGAATTTGTGAAAATATTTAAATATTTTTGTTATTTTTTATATTTTTTTAATTTTTTAATTTTTCCGCAACGTGACTGAAAACGAGTCTTTTAGTCGTTTATGTTAAGCTACACACATTTCTCGAACAATTTTATTCTATTCTAAAAATAAGCTAGTAATTACATATTAAATATTCTGCCCTCAAAATTTGTTCAACTTTTATTGGGTGGTACGAGCTATGCTATGCACACGACGCACATCTCATAATTATAAATTCGAATATAAAAGTTAATATATAATTTTATTATTTTTGCTACGACGTGTGTGTGGGATGTGTGTCAGTGGGATGTTTATGATTTTGTTCTGGCATATAGTATAGAAGACAGATCATTTGTTGGATAAACAAATGTGCATGTTATAAATATATAAATATGCTTCCTTTCATATGCACCCTTTATATAAATCTATGTTGATTTGTATACGTATTACTGTATAGAATTAAATTTTGCATTACATTATAATATAATAATTATTGCATACTCGAAACAAATTTCAATTAATTGAAAACACATCAATATTTTAATGCAGTAATTTATTATTATACACAATTACAATTCGTAAAATAAGATCTTGTTTTTTAAATCTTTTGGCCGATACGCTCATCGGTCATTTTCGTTAATCACTTCCTCGGCGCAGAGTCATATCAAACATTTTAGCGGCCCCGGGCAAATTTTTTTCTTCGGGACCACTGGGCACAGGTAGCATATTAAGGGTAGATAAGAGCACCCCTTATTTTTAAAAAACTACGGCGCTCGAGGGAAATTACCCCCTTTAACCCCCCTTTAACACGGCCCTGACTTGGCGTCAAGCTTTATTGTTTTGAATAACAGCTAATACGGTTGATTAATTTGATTGATCTTGTTCTATGATAAATCATCTAATAAAAAAATCTATCTATAAGTTCCGTTATGAAATAATAAACGTAAGGTCATCAATAATAGTTATTCTGTATTTAATTTTTGAATCCAATTTTCGATCAGATCTATCTCCATCATAACCCCCCCCCCCCATTATAATTACGCCAATGGTGCGGTTACGGACACGCTGAGTAGTTAGACAATTGCACCGGCTAATGCGCTACATGAACGAAATAGGTGTACCTATATAATATATGTGGTGGACAGCCGCTGATAGTATAATATTTATATCTCTATTCTTTTCGGTGTTTTTCCGGATTTAGACACGTTCGTATTTAGATATAGATGCGTTCGTGTAAAACTGATTTATCATATTATTGTAGAAACTGTGTAGCGTCTTGTGATTAATCACACGCGTAACATAATGTAAACGTGTTTTCCGACTGTATTATGAAGTATTCATTTCGCCGTCGTCGCCAGTAATGAACTAATAAGTAGAGATGTAATGTATAATCGAATAATCGAATTATTCGAACATTCGAACATTTGAATAATTGAATATTCGAACATTCGAATATCAGTATTCGATGCTACAATACCTATTATTATTAAACGTTTTCTGTTGCGCGAAAACTTAAACGAATAATTTTCGTTACGTATTGTATTGTAGCATCGAATACTGATATTCGAAAGGTCGAATATTCAAATATTCGAATTATTTACACTAGACTTATCTGAATTCGAATATTCGAATACGTGAATAATTCCCATCACTGCTAATAAGTTTATTAAATAAACCGTATTATAGTTTTCTATTGAAATTCACGAATAATTTTTTGTGACTAGAAAGAAAAACCAGAAGATTACTCGTATATAGTTTTAACAGAGTGGCTCGAAGGAAAAAATAAAATTCGAAAATCACGTATAATCATCGTATGTAATGTCACTACGAATGCTAAGTCAACTATAGTTAAGTCTTACGTGGTAAAATTATTAAAACTTATTCCTTGAGACGTTTTTAACGTGAGTATAATACATGCGGCTGCGCGTTCAGTGGTATTTCTTTCGAAAGCCGCGTTGATTATTCTACGAAAAAAATATCGCCGAAACAATGGTGAGAACATTATTTTAGCCCAGAACAACTTGCGAATTAAACCGGATTAATATTATTTAACATTTTAAGAAAAATCGATGCTTTGTAATATTTTTCCAACTAATTTCAAAATAAAACTATCGTCGTATCCATAATGCTTCATAATTTCGGCTACTAATTACTAATTAGTGCATATTCGTTGCTGCTCAAATTGTACGGGTTTTGGTTATTCTTCGTCCATTACAATATATGATTTTAAGTATCTGTTCCATGTACAATATTCAAATATACGAAATACCTTCTAGATTAGGTTACCGTATATACATGTAAACGTCTACCTCATTAATTAAGTAACCAATTATAATGTATAACGCTAATAACTAATAAATAAGGATCAGGTGTCAGTTTTTAAATAATGATAGCCCGTATACAATAAAATCAACAATACGATTAGGTGACGGTAAGTGAACATTTTAATTGAAATAAATTTAGTTTTTTTAATCACATCTTTGAATTTAAAATTTGTGCCGCACAGATCTTAAACAAAAATATATAATAATCTAGCGTAATCTGTTTAATTAAATTATAATATAGGTACCGTTATAACCGTATTAAACAGTAGACTGCAAGAAGTGTTATTTTACATTTTGCTCGTTAAGGGTGATAATGAAATTCGACAAGACCTCGTAATTAATATAGAGAAAATGTAGGTGACATATAATATAGGTAGTGTTACAAATATTGTATTGTATATAAATGGATTGAACATTAATAATGTAACTGTGTTTCTATTAGTGGAATTTCGGTTACTTTATTACACAGAATAGGTAGTCTGTTCGAAGTTTCTTGGGTTCCAAGTTCTCCGGGAGAATAAATACATAATATATGTATATAAATGCATAGTATACGTAACTATGAAATTTAAAACGGAATTAGTACTGAAATTCAAAGTTCAAATAATTTGTTCATTGCGTCATTTTGGCAAACATTGATTTAATATATATTTTTTAACTATTAGAATACGGATCGAAATAACTTATGGAAACGACGTAATAAAAAAATCATCAATTATCAATCGTATTGCCAGGCATCTTGAATCACCTTGAATTATTAAACCAATTCCACAGTCCACGTTAAAAGTTCCCAATGGTAATGTAACATTATACAATATAGCATTTTTTATACGATTTAGGAATCGATTTCGAGCATCAAATACAGTTTCAGATAAACGAAATAATTTATATAATATTACATACATTTCCGTTTCAATCAATTTTCGATATGTCGTGGTTTTTATGAAATTTTAAGGGCATAATAGTATACTTGCATATTATAGATTCTCTTCAATTAAACTTGTTTTGATTTACAGCATACGTAATTACACGGTAAAATATTGATTTATTATTTAAATAATTATCATAAACTATAATGAGACAACTTACGAATGCAAGTATATTTAAGATGAAAGTAAGTTAGACACCAGGTTTTTACTCGTTTTAGATACTCTAAGGGTACATTACATTTTTTTTTAAGTATTCAATTACAGATTTCGATACTTTTGTGAAAAATGTTTAAGCTACGTTTTTGAATACATAATAAAATATAAGTATTCGAGTTATAGGTACACATAAGCCCGGATTAAGGGGGGTCCAGGGATGACCATGAGCTCCGGGCCTCGATATCAGGAATTTATTTAAGGGCCTTAGAATTTGCAATTACTTTTTTCATTTTAGATTACAACATAGAATAAATCACCTATAATTGAAATAATTGAATCATATTATATAAGAATACCTACAATAATATTACGAAAATAACAATTTCATTTCTTTCAAGTCAAAAATAAAAATAAATGTTAAGCTTAATATTTTTAAATTATATATTCGTTTTGAGAATTATTATTGATGATGTCTTACATAATATGTAAGACATCATCAGTTAATATAAACTTACTACATTAACTTCCATACATTACATTTTTTAGTGTTTATATATTAATTTTGTTTTATCCATTTTTAAAAAAGTATTTTTTCAACTTTGATATTCATAAATAAAGTGATTCGATATTTATTGCGATATACCTAAAAATTATATATAAAAATCTATTATAATAAGTAAATAATACTTAATTTTCATTTTCATTCAGGGGTCTCGTTTAAGTTATTGGCTCCCCGACCCCAAAATGTCTTAATCCGGGTTTGGGTTCCGAAAAAAATGATTGTACATTTTTCGAATGGTAATATATGGCTGTAAGGGTGATTCCTATTTTTCATACTTCCTCAGGAGTTTAATTTCAAAACTTAAGTTGACAGTAAATTAAATTTAAATAACTGCGTTTAGTTTGTATTGATTAGTTTACTTCTAGTAAATATATTGCGTGTTATTGGATGAAAAATAGTTTTATTATTACAGCCATATTATTATTGTTATATTGCAGAGTAAACGATTCTAAATCAAGACCGTTTAATAAAAGTCATACGTGCTGTTAAAAATCACTTAACGAATTCCGTTCGGTCTAATCGTTATATTTCGATACGAACAAACCAATCTGCCTGGTTAGATTAATCGCTCTAAAATAAAGTTCATCACTTTAAGTTTACTTTTAGTAGCATCTGCACCTACACAATATTAGTGCTGGTAAAGTATTAGGTAAAGTATAATATAAATTCTATTTTGTAAACAATTAATAATAGCCGTCTCATATTTTGCCAACAAGTACTTTTTTCAATTGCGTAGTTTTGCAATATATATCCCGCCTTAGCGCTACTAGTGTGCGCGATGTAACATTTTAGTCAGTTGATTTACTGCGCTAGATTTTATCCCGCTCACCGCTTCCTTAACATGATTGGATATTACGTACGGAATATGTTGCCTTCATGATCCTGCGAGTATAATATTCTTACCTACATGATTGCACTGATTTATAGTTCTATTTCGGAATTAATCTACAGGGTCCGTGTTGATGATAAATCTTACGATATAATATTATCTTATGTCATAAAATCTTTAAATAATGATAGCTGATTAGAAAAAAAAATTAAAAATCAAAAAAGAAACCTACCTTTTTATAGTAAGCTTTATTAAATAAACAATGCATATAAATGATACATGCAAACAATTTTAAATATCTTGGTTAGTTTTCCTATTGGTTACACATCTATACGTCAACAATGCTTCACAACTCTAATATATTTATGTTCTATTGAAAATTTGATTATTTTCAAATAATTCCTAATCCAAAATCTAAGAATTGTTATAGCTGTTTAAAGACTAAGTTTTATTCGTGTAGGTCCGATTTCTTCGAGACGGTTTCGGAGACACATAACAGCTTCGGATGTCAAAAATTTCTTACACAAGTTTAAATTTGAAAATATAATTTATAAAATACCGATGATATAAAAATTATATAATAGTATTACATATTATGTTTTATTTTATATTGCAGGATTAAATTATGAATGATACAGGGTGGGGCACTGAAACGGCCGATTTTCAAAGATAAATTTTCCCAGTAGAAATTAAATTAAGAATTCTTTCTAAATAGGGGCGGAGTGGCTCACCGGGACATCGGGAAAAATCCCGGTGGCCTGGAAGCTAAATGGCCTGCTAGTCTGGAGTATAAATTGAGTAAAAAGATAGAAAAATAATGGATAATACAAGAATTTTCTATCATTTATTTTATATATTTATATCTAATTCTTACGTGCACATGAATATATGGTCGATAAGTGATAATCACCATAAACAGTATCGGGATTTATCGGTGTACCGGGAATCGGGTAAGATAATAAGACAGCAATCAAATATAAAAATAACTATTGGGGCAGACGACGTATTAATGAAGTTTTTTTCTCTAAAACCACTCAATAAGCCGTAATATTTAAACACATTAACACGTTTTTGTCCGTGTTTTTTGGTGGTGTGGCGTTTTAATAAATTATACTATAGTCGCCATGTTAGGCGTAGCTAGAATTTCTAAGGAGGGGGGGTATTCAAAATTAATTGACAAAATTATACACATGAAATTGATTACTTTACGTATATTTAAATTTTTCATATATATATTATTATAATAAATACAAAAAAAAAAATAGAAACATTTTTAATTAAATTAACTTAATGCGTAAAATTTTTATAGCTGGAGTATCTATTATTTCGTCGGTGGTTACGACTAAATCTCGATGAATATTCATAAATGCTAAGCCGTTCAACCGATTTTCACCAGTTGTGTTCCTAAAATATGTTTTTAAGCGCCGTAAAGAGGAAAAAGATCTTTCACTGCTTGTGAAAAAAAATTTATTACTGTGTAATGCCGAAAGTACAACAGTCTACGAGTAGCCCACTACAAAGTTTTTTTTCGGAGTTTAAAGATACATTTATATCCGATGGACACGTTTTATTTTGTGTACTATATGGTAATTTTTTTTTTTCAATGCATATAAATGCATATTATATTTTAATGATTTTAGAAGCATATTTGCATGTATATTTGTGTACTTTTTAGAGCTACAAGTCTATAAACCTAGTAATTACTAATTAATGCCGGGTCCCGGCTTTAGTGCTTTACATTATTGTTATCGTGATATATATTTCATTTTAATAAATAAGTGTAAATCACGGATTATGATGCATTTTTATCTTGACAAAACATATTAAGTATACCACGTCTATGGTGGAGGGGATTTTAATACACCTGTAACACGGGCTACGCGCCTGATATCAGCACTAAAACAAGATTACCAAAATATTGTTACAGAAATCGTTTAAGTATACAGTATGATTGACTAATAGAGTACCTGTATATTTATATTTCATACGTATTAACAAGGCTTGTTTTAAATATCTTATTAATTTCATATTTCTTTGTGAAATTAATGATAATAATAAAAAAGGGTGGCGCTGAAAAAATAGGGAAAAAAATAAAAAGTTCTTAATATTGAGTGGAAAAAAAATGTATGAAATTGGATTCATATTTTTGTAAGAATGTTTTGTAATTATGATACATTTTAAGATGTTTTGTATACCGAGTTGATTATTGCTCTATCTAAAATATCCAATAATGAAAGTTTTAAACCTGATATATTAAATCTAAAACTGATGGTATATTATCTTCATTATTGAAGTATGAAAATATTCTCATTGCACATATGTTTACTTTCCATAATAGGTCCTTTATCCAGATATTTACAAACATGTGGCTTAAATTTATTAAAATGTCAACAAATGGTCGAAGTGACTTTAGAACAAATAAAGAAACTCCAATGAGATATGGAAAATACAAAAATTACAAGTGATAAGTTTATAGAAAAAGCAAAACGCCTAATTGATTTACAGACTGAAAATACTGACGGTGAAAATGAAGGACTTAGAAATGTGTAATATTCAAGACTAGTTTGAAAATAAAGAAAAAAAGGATGGGCGATTATGAAAAAGAAGAAGAACCAATCATTAATGCTGCAAAAAAAAAATAGAAGTTGAAGTACATAATAAAGTATTTGATGTTATTATACAAAGTATGACAACGAGATTTTTAAAAAATTAATACATTGTACTTTGATCTTTCTCTTTTATCGCCTGACAATTTTGAATCATTCAAAAATAGAATGCCGAATGATGCTTTATCTACATTATCTTCGAAACTTAAATCATTTATTGAAGGAGAAATTATATAGATGAAATTAAAAGTAGTTTATGTGAAGAATTATTACATTTTTCTACCGCGTGGAAAGTTTTAAAAAAAAATCAGTAAATAACGAATATAATATGAAATATTATGAAGATGGTGAAGATACTGAAGATGATGAAGATTAAATTCATATATAATAAAATAATGCACAAATTATCAAAACTGTCTTCTTTGTTGTTACAAGACCTTAATTAAATATAGTTTATTTTCGAACACATATCCAAATTACACGCTGGTATACCAGTTCTTATTTCATATATATATTACCTGTAGCACAAGTTGCGCATGAAAGATCATTTTTGATATTAAAATATATAAAAACTGACTAAGTACAATGAGCACACTTAGAAATTTTAATGTTAATGGCCATCGAGAAAAAGGTATTAATCTAAAGTTATATTAGTTTGACCTTTGTAAGTTTATGTCTTAATTTTATTAGAACATAAAATATTATTTTAATATTATACAAAAACAATTTGAGGCTAATATATTTTCTTTTTTAGATCTTAGTTTTAAGGTTGTATTAATAGTTTTATCAATAAAATACATAATACCTACGCGATATATTTTAATATTTCTTATTTATACACATTCATATATTATTTATAACACACTAAATTCAATACATAAATAAATGAAATAAAATTTCTATTCAAGAGATGAAAATTATGTGTGGCCTGGATGAAATTTATTTTCCCGGCCTGAATAATCTTCCCACTCCGCCCCTGTCTCTAAATATTACTAAATACCACTCCATTGTTCCATGTTTACTAAATGGCATGCAGTCTTTCAACTAATAATATTTAGTGAGAATTCTATTTTAATTATTACTGAGAAAATTTATCTTTGAAAATCGGCCGTTTCAATGCCAAACCCTGTACTATTACCGTGAGGTATTTATTTGGTAGAGTTAAATATACATATTTACTGATTAATTTCAAATCATTTACAGGTTTTACAAAAAAATACACGTTATTTATGCAAAAATTATACACTTAACAATGTATCATGTTGTTTATTGTTTTTGGTATTAGCTAAAAAATATATAAGCACGCACTTGTTTCATATTGTTTAACGATTACTATGCACATAAAATACTGCAAAAGATAATATGTTTTATGTTAAATTAAATTGTTACTTACCGTAAAAATGGACATTATTGGATACCTTGCAATTATTAATATTTACATAAATTAATATTTTTAAAATAATTTAATGATTTTCAGAACACAATATTTTTCGCAATACTTTCATGTGGAAATTGATCATAAATGTTTTATTTGAATTTATACGCCCAGAATAATTGATTACCATTATTATTTATTTTATTCAGAGACGTACTTAGGAATTTTGCGTCCTAGGTAAGAAAATAAAACGCTTCTTTTCCAACCTAAATTTTTTTTTAGTAATATGTGTATTTGAGAAACCAATGCATTATTTGCTACACTCATAATCTGAAAGATGTACATAAAAAAATACATTTATTGAATCACATATTACCTAACTATGGTAGGTATATTTATTATTATTTATACAAAAAAACCTCAATGTATAAGTAAAGTGACAATATTAAAAAAAAACTCTCTTAAAGTATAAAATGTTATAAAATAAGAATATTTCAATTAACACAAAAAAAATTCCATAAAACATCATAAGAATAATAATATTATGAGGCACAATATCTATAATAATGTTTGTGATTTACGAAAATAGATAATAGATAATGAGTACATAAACTACGGTTATAGATATCAATATTATAGTAATTATATCCATGACACAAACCGATAAAGCTTACGAACTATATTATTACTAGTACGACCATTTTAATATATCTATGAAATATTTTTGGTCATAAGAGCCCATGTAATATCTTCTCAGTTTACATTCTGGTTTCATCTATTCTATGTTGGTGTCTCAATTCTCAAACTAGTAAACTACAATATAATTTTCTATGTCCTTACTCCTGGTATTATCAATGCATGTTTCATGCCAAATGAAAACCACAATAATAATTTTATTAGTATCATTACTTTTTTTTTATCACCTAAATTACCTAGGTAACATATTATATCAAATTGCTTTCCGAAATTTATCACCCCTAAAAATTTACCACCCGGGGCCCAAGCTCCCCCTACCTCTCCTAAATACGTCTCTGATAATATTTATGAGTCATTAAAATAACGAAAATCATCTGTAGATGTATTTTGTTTCGTTAAGTTACTATAATCCCAATGAAAACACTCCATCAACGCCGTGTAAAAAAACGCTAAGTAAAAAAAACTTAGATAAATGCTATAAAATGTGTGATATAAGGTGGAATCTAAGTAAATGGTCTAATGTTTAAAATGTATTTATAAGTAATTAATACAAATTTAGTTTACTTGGCCGGAAATAAATTTATTTATTTTAATGGTGTTTGCATTATTTATTACATAACATTTAGTACTTGGCTATACATTTTTAGACTGGAACTAAGTAAAACTCCGTTTTAAGTAAAATATATTTGGATTATTTTCAATTAAAATAATTCATATAATATATAAATAGTATAAATAACCAATTTCTATAAAATTTGGAATAATTACTTATATATATACATTTTATACATTATACATTTACTTAGATTCCACCTTATATCACACATTTTATAGCATTTATCTTTAAGTTTTTATCATATAGTGTTTTTTTACACGGAGTAATTGATGGAGTGTTTTTGTTAGGATATCATTAGTTTTTTTTATAAATTATTATATTTAATAAAGTATATTAATATGTATGGATTAATTGTTTACCTCGTGCACTCTACGAAGGATTAAATTTCATTACTTTTTTTTACACGGAGTTGACGTAGTGTTTTTGTTGGTATATTATTAATTTTTATAAATATAAATACATTTTTTTTTCTTTTTTTGTAGAATAAAGTATTTACTCTAAATCAAATGTATTTATTTTAACAAGGTCAAATTATTTTTTATTTTTATTTTTATTTTTTTCATTATTATTACATAAACATCTTTTGTACCATGAGGCCACCGTTCAAAATGTACAAATGTATTGTTACATCTTATCCAAATATTTTGACGGTTTATTATTGATCTATAATGTGCCTCAGTCATAGATTGACCATGATGACAAATGACCAAGTTTTAAATATAGTTTTAACATTTACTATCAACTAACAAGTGTTGTGGTGGGTAATGTATTCATTTAAAGGTTTGTTATTTTTGTGTTTACATTAATCCAAAGTTGAATTTGAAAGTATAAATATTCTTGAGTATTGAGTATGTTTGTAGTCTGTGTTTAGTTTGAAGTAGTATTACAAGCACTATAAGTTATATTTTCTATTGTATCTTTTTTAGACATATCATTCAACTTGGAATATATTATGACAGTTTTTGTATCATTTGCTACATTAAGTTGAATTGTATAATTATTTTTAATTTATATTATAATCGTTTTACAACTAGAACATTTTAATATCATCTGTAGTTTGTGAAGCAAAAAAGCGTGTATAGGTTCATATAAAGGTATGAATGCACTAATAAACTTATCAGCATCTTGCTGTTTAATGTTAAGATTAAAGAGGGATGACCAATCAAATTTCTTAGATGCATTTAGTTGAAATATTCGTGATGTGTATGAATACGCAAGTTTTTTTAATACATTATCTTCTAATGAATTAATCAAGATATTTAGTATGCGAGTAAAATTACTTGCAAAGATGAATTTGCGTAACAAGAAACGGCATCTGAATTTGAAAACCTCGGGGTACTTAAATTGATAATATTTTGCGTTACAATAGACTCTGTTTGGAATGTTTGAATGTTATGAACCTGAACATTTGATGCATCTTTCCATATTATATATTTTACGTGTGTAAACTCTAGTATAACTTAATACTACCTATACTATTTTGGTATTTTTTTTTACTAATAGGTTGGACTATATTAATCAATAATGATAGATTATATATTTTATTAGGAAAATTAACGATTTGAATTTAAATTTTGTACCAAATATAATTTATGCAGACTTCGAACAAGTTATACACTCGGCAGTTTTAGATATTTTTCCTGATATTATAGGTACGCAAAGGCTAAATTTCACCTAGGATAAACGATCTGGAGAATAATTCAAAGTCTTGGTTTGTCTATAGTTTTTAAAAATAAATCTGAAATTGGAAAATTTTTGAAATTATTCTTTAGTTTAATATTTTTAAAACCCGATGAGGTTAATAACTGTTTTTATGAAGACCTAATGGCCATAAAACCTAACGATGAAAGAGTTAATAATTTTTTGAACTATTTTGAAAAAATTATATTTCGTTTGAAGTAGAGATGGGCAAAATTGTTTGAACATCGATATTCGATGTATCGGTGAAAAACCATGGATGTTTAAGAACATCGAAGTTTAAAAACATCGAATCGTACCATTCCAACGCAAGTGAATTGTTTCACTCAAAATTAAATGGGATATTTTATTTATCGAATCCTAACATTTTCAACTTGTTGAAGTATTGAAAAATGTTCCAACTGACATTTATATTAAAATGTGAAGTTCAAATTTAAGAAGAAATTGAAGAGACGATGCGGAAAAAGAAGAATTTATTAAAAAAAACTATGATTAAATTTGAAAACAAAAATATAATACGTCTTAACCGTTCAAAAATTGGCAAACAAAAATTTACCATTACAATTTTCAACCACACCATTTTATAAAATCAACCGTACATTTTAAAATAACAATATGCAATTATAATTTTTAACTATACTGTTTATATAAAAGACAGTCCTCAGTCAGTAAAAGTGGGAAGGAAAATATGTATATTATTATCCAGGACGCAACTCGTATATGTCACGAAAAAATATCGGACGCAACTCAGATATCGCGATGTATATTTTCGTATTTTGGAACGCAATTCATGTGTAGCCAATTTAATGTATTGGAGTATAATTGATTTATAATATCTAGTATATAACTATAAATGTATGGTGCCCATTGCACCGCTGAATGTTATCGCTGAACAAAACGAGACAAGATATATAAACTAACTAGATATATTTAGTCCGCTACAGCGGACTCTTGTAAGTTATAATAATAAAATATATGAAGTTTGACCGTCATTCGCCAAACAAATACTCAAATACTGTGAGAAGAATTATGATAAATTGATGACAATTATTGTTAACCACGTTCATCTTCATAGTAAATTGAATATTGGTCATTAGTATCATAGGTGTGCACAAGGAGTATGCAGAGTATGGAGCTGCACAGGGGTAGAACTAGAGGGTGGAAGCCAAGGTAAAATTTTAAAGGGTGTAATTATTTACAATTAATTTGATATTTTTAACTTTGTTAAATACTAATATTGGGTTAAAACTCAATAAGTATGATTGTATATTAATTATTAGAAAATAGTTCTCGAGAAGAGTATTTGATTATTGGTCTATGATAAGGCGTAATTTTAACATTTTCTCAGGGCGTAAAAATTTCTAGTTCCACCTCTGCAGTTGCATACGTTTAATACAAAGACTTGTTTCTAAAAATACCAAAAATACATAAAAAGATTGACATATTGGATCTAAAAAATGTATGTTACACGGGTTTGTGTTACACAAAACTAACTATGGAAATAAGTACTGTTAATGGAACTACTTTTGTATTTGTTTATACAGTAAACATATTTTATATTTGTCTAATAAAAATATTGGGTAGGTATGTTTGATCATTTTATTTTTTGCAATACAGTTATTTTATCGAATCTTACGGGAACCTTATCAATTAGACTTCATTGATACAACACAGTCGGCTGTCTAGTAAGTTTATACATCTGTAGACAAGACATACGAGACACAAGAAGCACGAACGCCAAATGAAGTGCCGGATGAAATAATATACAGCGCCAAGTATAATATATGCTTCCGAACGCGAGAAGTCGGAATGCACTGACTGTGTGTAGGTATGTTTTATGTGTCTGGCGAAGAGAAGGCAATAGAAGTGGGAGAAGTACCGTCACGTACACCGCCGAATAGTTCCCGTCTCCGTCACCATTGCACGTTTGTATTTAAACAATGAATAAATACAGGAAGCCGGCGGCAAAAGTAGCAAAGAATTACCACTAAAATGTCCACTATTTTTTGCTCATAAATTAAATATTATTTATCCAATTCCGTTGAAAATTATAAACGCACGTGGCCTGTGATTTTCTCGATCCTTTAACAAACGATACTAAAATGTTAACGCGGTTCGAATGGGAATGTTTCTATATGTATACACGGTTATGATGTTACGATTTATTTTATTTTTTTACTTAGCTCATGACACTACCGTGTCGCTAGATAGGATTAATTATTACTCTTCTTAATGACTTTCAAAAATGTAATTGATATTGTGGGTAATACAGGTGCATAATATAGCAACGCAAGGGCGTAGGTAATGATTTTTTACGGGGAATGGAAGTTGATATATTTGGGTAATAATTATTTTATTATAATTGCTGCTGAGATTTTTAAAATGGGGGTTGAACCCCAAAACCTCCCTTATCTATGCCATTGTAACCACGTATTTTTTTTTAATTTTTTTCTATAAATTTTCGATGTTTACGTAATAAAACGTATGATGAAATCATTAAATTAATTGTTATGATGGACGGGAAAAATAGACTACGGTGTTGTGCTTTAGCTTTTAGTAACGTTTTCTTTCAATTCCGTACTTAATTATAGGTATCAGCAATTGCGAACGAGAGCATCATGTATAATATATTATTATATTATTACTATTATTATTATTTCTTCTCAACTTATACATATTGTACTCGTTAAGTTTATTTTAACCTCTGAAGGATGAATATTATCGATTCACAACTATTTTCATTTTGTAGAGTGAAGAAAACATCGGAGTATTTATAATATAAATCCTGTGAAAGTATACCAGCATAATCTGTACAAATCGTGAACGCGCGCTGCGGAAGAGGTTCATGCAATAATGCTGAAAGTTATGAACAATTAAGTTTTCATAGACATTAGATTATACAGGGTGCCAAAATTATAAGAAACCGTGCATTGGAATAAACGTACACAATGTTTCTATGCGTAAAACTATTTACCGCTGTTCCTATAGGTTGCGGGTGTTATAGCGTGGAGTAATTATAACATTATTTTAGTGCGACGCACATCTATAGATAACAACATGTATTACGATGTGAAACCCATTTATTGAAATATGATAAATTTCAAGTACAGGTATTATATTTATACTGAATATAAAACGAAAATTATGTACAGTTTTTATCGGCGTTGAAAATATACAACAACGTCGGGTAAAATTAATATACATATATATATATATATTTTGTAAAACTGTATAATATTCAAATTGAATTTTCAGTTCAATTGACGTATAAACTACTATATGTGAAATAGCTACGCGTAGATAATTCAATCGATGTACTTGAAATAAACACCGGGGAAAAGCTTTAAAAAAGCGCAGTCGGTTTAGTGATAAAATTAATATTTAAGTATTTACGCAGTGTATGCGCACGGTTTCTTGAGCTGATTTTGAACGAAAATTCGATCTTTAATCATACTCTATAAAAAAAAAAAAAAATTAAAACAAATGTGCAGATAGTTTAAGCTTTGCTTGAACGAAAGAGTTAAGCCCGTTCGTGAAAACCGCGTTTCAGATGTGCAAATTTGTCACAACGCGTTCAACGCGAGTCATGTTCGAAACCGCGAAACCGAAATACCGCACGTCAACACGCTATAGATAATAAATCAGACTCAGCACATCGTTAATATTAGTCTTGGCATTCATTACCAACGCGTGTCGAAAAAATCGTGATTATTATTACATCGTCGCAGTGGTTCCCGTGTACGGGACGTCGTTTTACATCGGATCGAGAGGAAAAAAATCCATAGACACGCGTGTGCGGTCCAATACGACATGAAATTTTAAACATGTTAGTTTCGGTTCACAGGACCGAACAGTTCCGACGAAGCCATATCGAGGGGTTATATTTTTAATCCTTATGTGACGCCGACCGGGTGGTTCTCACGCGACGTGCGTGCGGAATTCGTCCTGCGCCGGGTAAATATTTTCCAATCCGATAACATATTGATTTGTTGTTTGCTCAATTTAATTTCAATTTATTACTCGCTACCACATTACATATGGTTCTCATCCGGAGTATACTTCTGCGTCTATCATTTTTTGGACGCGCAAACACGCGACAGCCTTACAAATCGTTCGCATTAACATTGGCGTAAAATGAAAAATAATTATAAACGGACGAATGAACGATCATCGACGAACATCGGCGCTTGGAAGTTGAACTGCGACGTACGAACGTGAACATTGCACTGTCGCGGGCGGTTGCTCGATGTCGATTACGGCAGGCGATCGTTTCGGTTAACGAAAAAAGACAAAGGGACAGCGACCCGTGCTCGAAGGGCTCGGAAAATGATAAAAATATGCCGGGGTAAACGAAGTGACTGCAAGCATCAACGGTAATATAATATTACAATTATTACGCATAAACTATTCTACATAGTTAACATTACATTACTTACTTGTAAATATACGTTAACATTACATTTTGTCGTATTTATGTTAGTATAAGGTGATCGATATGACTAAGTAATGAAATAAATCAACAAAAAAAAATGTAAACCCATTAAAAATATAGACATTTTTAATATTTTATAACTTCTAAACGAAAACGGCACTTTACTATTTACATATAATTATATGAAATTATTCATTATTCATTATCTAACATTATGTCAGATAAGCTAAAATTGAAAATTAAGATTTAAAAAAAAAAACTCTATAGTAATAGCTATAACCAGTTGATTTTGCACTTATTTTAAAAGAAGGTATGTTAAACATCAGAATGGCACTTTCCCTCCTGATTTATTCTAGAGGGGGCATTGGTCTCCCCTTGCCACCCCTGTTTACGGCTTTAGTAATATTCCAATAGAAATGGCCAGAAAGAGAAAACAGTCATCCCCGCCGATAGGTTAGACACTCGGTCTCTTTCTTTCACACACGATAGCCACTGCAGTGTCGACAGTCACTCGCTTGAATTCCTGTTGGACAACTGCTACGGTGCCGCTTGCACAGTACCGTTCGATTAACTCAACGATTGATTTATGCGTGACCGATAAATCCTTTTCGGCGCTTACCTGTAGGCCGTTTGATGTTTGATAATATTTGAAATGTGCTCTCGCGCACGAAACCAAAACAGATTTTCATTTCGCAGACATAATCAACATTGACACAATATCATGATGCGTGTTTGGTGAAATCAATGCGCGTCTGTTTCTGCGTGTGTTATTCCATGTATTATGAAATTAGCACACGCGATGATTATACGGATATTTCGTACGAACGCGGCATGTAATTGTATTCAAATAATTGTCATCAGATATATCATATCGCCTTTGCTCTTACGGATTGTTTGAAATGTACCCACTGTGCTACGCAATCAAAATCAGCTTTGACCGTAGTCGTCGTTCGCATACGATACAGGGAGTAGATACTTTTAATGTCTCCGTGCTATATTTACGATGCTAATTTTGTCTATTTTTTTTTCCATCTCCGTGGGAGAACATACACATGGATGTATTTTTGTCACGGTGTAACTTGTACACACAAAACAGTTTATAGGCTATGTTTGTGCGAGAACTTGCCGAACCCTTTTTACAGCAACAATACTCGTTTAACGACGAAAATAATGTACTATTATGATACACTTATTTTATAAAACGTTGTTATTCTGTTTAGTTGTTACCTATTTTTTATCATGATATTATGTGGGTAGGTACTTAGTGCTATTGTGTGCTATATATATATTATATTCTACTAGTATGCATTGAAACATATTCAGCTTATTACAATCTAAAATTGCATTTGGTATAGGGCTTATGAAAATAAGAAAACAGTGTGTTTAAAAAATTCAAATATTGAAACATAATCAATGTAATAAAGTTATGTTAAATAACTGAAATGAATAAAAATTGTGTTATTGTATTATACCCAATACTTTTAGTTTTTATTTTTTTACGGATTTCCTGCAGTGCGTTTGATATTCTAGATCATTTTAAAATCGAAGGTTTTTAACTGTGTGGTAATGATTTATGTGACACAATTGGAAATTAACAATTGTTCGAAACTTTAGGACCCTAGTTTGTGAATGTATCCATTTTTATAGATGAATGTAGTGATTTTTCCTCTTAAGCTTTTTTTCTATATTATTATAATTTTTATAAGTCTAAAATTCCTTCGTTAGATGACTTTCGAAAAATCTGAACTTAAATTGTTATAATATAAATAAAATATAAATAAAATAAATCAATGTAGTGAACAGTTATTAAGTTTATATTATAATGTTAAAAACTTGTTTTATTTTTGTTGTTTAAAGTTTTGTATAAAAGCTGAAAGGAAGATATCGTTACCTTCACGATAAAAGCTGCAGATTACAAAAAATAAGTCCTTCCTCAGTAAAATGTAAAGTTCATGCTGCTTGTTGATTTTCATCTATACAAAACATTGTGAATAAAATTTACCTATATTATGTAAAATAGATGTATTGATATAATAAACGTTAATAACGTGCGATGAATTCTTTTTTTTAATTAATGGTCCGGCGGTATTATAAAGTACATATAAATATAAAATACATATAAATTACACACGTAAGTCAATATCCGAATGTTTAAAAAAGGTACTTTTTACTCATTTTAAAAATATTAAAATATTAATTTTAAATAAGAAGAATACGAAACCTTTCTCAAGATATGATAAGTCATTATAAAATGTAAAATAGTAATAGTTTTAAAATGGGCCTTATGTGATTTTTCTGTGTAAGACCATATTAAACAATAATATATATTAATACTGTATAAAATGAAAACGTATTTTAAAATTGAATATTTCTTTGGTCTCAAAAGTTTTTGTTTGACATTTTTTGGTGTATAAATTATCCAATTATTATCTTATCGATCTATTTACGTGTTACAGAAAATGTTATTTTAATACTTTGGTGTAATCATAACTCTTACCGTTTAAAACGAATTTTTACACTTTTTTAAAAGTGATTGTTTATTTTATCATACATTTATTTTGGGTTTATTCTTTTTTTTTTTAAAAAAAAATAACAAAATATTACACTCCTAATTTTATATTCTAAAGCAGAATATTTTTCTTGGGAAAACGATAAACCAAAATTAAATATTTTACTGGTTTTTAATTTTTTATAAGAACGGATCTGTTTTTTTATTCATAATACGAGTACTTCATATTATTTTTGTTTCCTCTAAAACTAAAAAGATCAAATATATGTTGCACCTTAATCAATTTATCCTCTTTTGTATTATATCTTTATAACTACTGTTATCTATTCGTTTTATTTGCATTAATCTACATATATAAAATTCAAATATTACTTGCTCATTCCCAGGTCGTTATATTTCAATAGTGAAAAAACGTATAGACTTGGAATTGAAATAGTGGTTCCTCATATACTGTACGTGGGCAATAAGAAGAGACTTTTAAAAATGCTTGTATTGAAGCCGTTATTCATTTAGCGTTTAATCGGATTTTACCACCAGTTACTAATTTTTAATTGTATACAATTGTATAATTATATCGATCGATCGATCGCATTATGCGTTTGCGTGAACTCATGTTCAAATACAGCCAGAGGCGTATTTAAAACGTATCAATATCTTAAGCACTAGTTATGCTGTAGTACCCAGAATAACATATACCTCATAAACTTGTGCAATATACGGATATACAAATAAAAATTTACTTTAAATCGTTAATGATATTAGTGAAACGTTCGAGCAATTAAACTTTTATTCGTATGTAACTTTATGCTAATGTTATTTTCTGCCAATAAAATAGTTTTAAGTTGGAACTTTTAAACAGAACAGATATTGAAGTATTATTTTTAAATAGCATTATAACAGATTTCATTATTCCAACTAAACTCGTTAGCCCTTAATTAGTTTTTATATTAAATTGGTAAACATTTAAAATTAATTTTACCAATTTCGTTCAACTTATTTTTTTTTCGCCTTGACCATTTTTGTTCCCCACTGTAGCATAACAATTTAATTATACAAAGCTTTATTTAGATATTAATAATTTTTTATCAGATATAAGTCGTATTCTGGAATGAATGATATAATACAATAATTACAATGAATTAGGTGTCTTAACCATTGAAATAGTTATTAATTTACTAACTTGAGTGAAACATTAAACTTCACTCTACTGAATAAAACAAAAATAAAATAGAATTTATAGATATTAAACATTTTATAAATGTCTTTAAATGTGATTTCATACATTAATGATTGCAAATTTTTAGAATAAAATAATATTGCTAAGTATATAAGGCGAATTGGGGAGGCTATTAATAAGCTTAGAGTTGTTACTACTACTACGTCTAATAAGTATATGCTAATTAGTACACTAATAATAACATGCATACTTGCGTAGTACATTCAATTCCAATTTGACAATAACATATGCCAGTTACTGAACTCAAAAAATAATTATCGCTCTTCTGCGCGAATTATAACATTATGATCCAACTACTACTTACTAATATTAGCTACATAATAAATCTTTCACTAAATTACTAGGTAATAATTTTAAATTTAATTTATCTTATCATATCTCTTAATGTCATAATGTAACTATTATTAAATAACTTTAACTAAATTTAACTACTATTAATAATTAATCATTTAACTATTATTAACTAACTTAAACTAAATTTAACTACTGCTAAATATTTCTAAATTATATAAACTACAGTTAAATATTGCTAAAATATTCTAATTAAAGTAAATTACAACTAAATAAATCGTACACTTATTAAATTACTAGATAAAAATTAAATTAAACTTAACGTATTACAAAATTTAATGTGATAATAAAACGACTCATATTAGGTAACAATAAACTTTAACTAAATTTAACTACTGCTAAATATTTCTAAATTATATTAACTACAGATAAATATTGCTAAAATATAATAATCAAAGTAAATTACAACTAAATAAATGGTACATTAAATTACTAGATAAAAATTAAATTTAACTTTATGTATCATAAAACTTAATGCCATAATTTAATTATTATTAACTAACTTAAACTAAATTTAACTACTGCTAAATATTTCTAAATTATATAAACTACAGTTAAATATTGCTAAAATATTCTAATTAAAATAAATTACAACTAAATAAATGGTACATTAAATTACTAGATAAA